>NW_026652276.1:47862585-47896381 GCF_009828535.3 Hylobates moloch | reverse complement strand
AAACTATACTACAAGGCTACAGTAACCAAAACAGCATGGTACTGGTACCACAACAGAGACATAGATCAATGGAACAGAACAGGGCCCTCAGAAATAATGCTGCATATCTACAACTATCTGATCTTTGACAAACCTGACAAAAACAAGCAATGGGGAAAGGATTCCCTATTTAATAAATGGTGCTGGGAAAACTGGCTAGCCATATGTAGAAAGCTGAAAGTGGATCCCTTCCTTACACCTTATACAAAAATTAATTCAAGATGGATTAAAGACTTAAATGTTAGACCTAAAACCAGAAAAACCCTAGAAGAAAACCAAGGTAATACCATTCACGACATAGGCGTGGGCAAGGACTTCATGTCTAAAACACCAAAAGCAATGGCAACAAAAGCCAAAATTGACAAATGGGACCTAATTAAACTAAAGAGCTTCTGCACAGCAAAAGAAACTACCATCAGAGTGAACAGGCAACCTACAGAATGGGAGAAAATTTTTGCAACCTACTCATCTGACAAAGGGCTAATATCCAGAATCTACAATGAACTCAAACAAATTTACAAGAAAAAAACAAACAACCCCATCAAAAAGTGGGCAAAGGACATGCACAGACACTTCTCAAAAGAAGACATTTATGCAGCCAAAAAACACATGAAGAAATGCTCATCATCACTGGCCATCAGAGAAATGCAAATCAAAACCACAATGAGATATCATCTCATGCCAGTTAGAATGGCCATCATTAAAAAGTCAGGAAACAACAGGTGCTGGAGAGGATGTGGAGAAATAGGAACACTTTTACACTGTTGGTGGGACTGTAAACTAGTTCAACCATTGTGGAAGTCAGTGTGGTGATTCCTCAGGGATCTAGAACTAGAAATACCATTTGACCCAGCCATCCCATTACTGGGTATATACCTAAAGGTCTATAAATCATGCTGCTATAAAGACACATGCACACATATGTTTATTGCGGTGCTATTCACAATAGCAAAGTCTTGGAACCAACCCAAATGTCCAACAATGATAGACTGGATTAAGAAAATGTGGCACATATACACCATGGAATACTATGCAGCCATGTAAAATGATAAGTTCATGTCCTCTGTAGGGACATGGATGAAACTGGAAACCATCATTCTCAGTAAACTATCGCAAGGACGAAAAACCAAACACTGCATGTTCTCACTTTGGAAGGAAAACCTTCCAATTGGGGAACCAACCTTGGGGAAAGGGGGGAGAAAAAAAATTACCAACCATCCTTCGCCGGGGGGGCAACCTTGGGTTTGGTTGGGGTGGGGTGGGGGGGGGGGGAGAGAGATACACCTAATGCTAAATGATGAGTTAATGGGTGCAGCAAACCAACACGGCACATGGATACATATATAACAAACCTGCACATTGTGCACATGTACCCTAAAACCTAAAGTATAATAATAAAATTTTAAAAAAAAGTAGATCTATTTAATTTGCTAAATTGTGCTTATAACTAGTTTAAAATATATATATATGCCCACAGAAGTAAAATATTATACTTATGCACCACAGAAGGGCTTTTCAGTCAGTGATGGACTGCATATACGAAAGTGGTCCCATAAGATTATAACACTGTATTTTTACTGCACCTTTTCTATGTTTAGATATGTTTATATACATCAGTACTTACCACTGTGTTACAGCTGCCTACAGGCTTGTAGCCTAGGAACAATAGACTGTATCTTACAGCTTAGGTGTATTATAGGCTGTAACATTTAGGTTTGTGTAAGTACACTCTATAATGTTTGCACAACAACAAAATTGCCTAACAAAGCATTTCTCAGATTGCATATACCTATTGTTAGGCGACACAAGACTATATATTCATAGCTTTTCCTAAATACTAATGATATGACAATGATCTTCCTTGTCAGCTATGCTGTCAGTCAAAACAGATATGATTGTTCTCTACTGGCATTTGACAGAAACAACTGAGATTAGAAGATAGAGAGATGGGTTTCGGACTCCAAGTCAATCTGTGCAGCTTTTAATTCCAACCAATCAGTGACACCTGCATGTTGTAATCATTCTCCTTGGTTACAAGTGCTGGCAGAAACTAGAGACCTGTTTTTCAAGCTAGAGCAAAAAGAGCTAAATATAAATGTGAAAATTCTCTTTATAGAAAAAAAAATTATTCCTTTAAGGAAAAAATAAAGAGGAAAGGATAGAGCTGTGTTTTGTTCATATTTTTAATTATTTTGCAGGAAGGTCTGTTACTGTTAAACACACCAATGAAGGATAAACGTGGTAGGTGTGTTATCTTCCCTGGTCCGTAATAAGAATTCAAACTGCAGCCCCGTATGCAGCATGAGGTTTAAACTGCTGTATCGGTGCCTACCACGCCAGTCTCCTTTTTAGTTACTTGTTATAGCTGTGTGAACCTTTCATCTTATGAAACTTGCCAACTTTAGGAATATTTTATGAGTTACTAGCTTTGCAAGTTTGCAGAATACATTCAAACATCACTGTTACAGGCAGCAGGACTACAAATGTTTCTCTGTAGATAAAAAAAAAAAGATAAAAAAAGGAAACTATGAGAAGAAAACTAGCAGCATCTCCTCATTGTTTCTTAGTAAACCCCCTGGTTTTCTGTAACTTCAAATGAAGTCTGGCACTGAGTTTGGGGTCAGTAGAGGATCCTCCTGAGTTTATCATTCTCAATCAAGCTTTTCTCAAGAATAGCAAAGACAATATAAAAAATAAGCATCCTCCATTTTTTTTCAGGTATTAAACAGCCACCCTTGGGTGAAAATCATATATTAATTAACAATTTAGTATTTTTATTTCTCCTTTTCCACCTAATTACTCTTATTTAATATTTTAATAAGTTATTAATAAGTAATATTCATTCAATATAGTAAATGATGTAATATGCCAAAGTGTTGTATTTATAAAGTTTCAAGGAGCATGATTAAAGTATACTTTCCTTTTCCAAATGTCCACAGTAGTAAAAATGCCTGTGGAACCCCAGAAGGCAATGAGGACAGCCAAAAGTTAGATGTGATTAATAAGAAAAGGGTGGTATTAGATCTTGAATTGAAGTCTTCTGAAAATTTGACCTGTAGAATTAGCTCAGTAAAAAAAACTAAAAACGATTTTGAGAGCACACCTAAACAAGGAAAAGAAAATATCTATAGAACATCAAGGACACTTCAGGGTCTCAGTATAGTTGATATTTTTATTTCTACTTTATATGTGTTCTTCCTTCACATACTATTCAAGGTCGGTTTATGGAGTCTCAATAGAAATTTGCCCCTGAATTCTTCCAGAGGAAGGCATGACCCCAGCCAAACAGCACATTAAAAGGTGCATGTCTGGAGCCTATTTGGAATAAATTTCAGAAATTGTGGAGATATATATAAAAGATCTTTTTCAACTAAGCACCAAGCACTGGCCATGAATGGTCATGGTACATCTGACTGCACCAGAGTAGTAAATCAAGTGGTCAGCATTAGCAACACCGTCCAATACTTCCCAACCCCACATGCCAGAAAAAGTTAACTCTTTTAATTGGTCTTTGCTGGAGCACATTTCATTTTATCAGCATGTTGTTCCTAAAATTGAAGTGTTGATTGCTTTTCCCAGAAGATAGAAGGAGAAACACATTTTTGTTGCTCATCTTTCAGATGCAACAACTGGTTAAACTGAGAAAATATTCACTGCACTGTATCTCATGTACTGCTAAATGAGACCATGACTTAAACTAGAAATGCAAATATGCATAAATACAAATATGTATTTCTAGTTTAAGTCAAACTATTTAACTTATATTAACATAACCATTAATAATATTATGTATTAAAAAATGATAAATTTGGGAAAAGCTCAGCCAAACAGAATGCCAGAACAATAAATATAAACCCTGACTCTCCTGGGAAACCCAAGACCTACAAATGATCTATGAAGACTTATAACACTGATAGTTTATTGGTGGGGATAAGTAACGTACATATAACAATCTGTGACCTTTGGCTAATATGTAACAAAAACATGACTTTATTATTTTATCAGTAAACATCCTTCTACAGACTCTCATGCACCAAGCACTATGATACATTTTAAGAATATGAAAACAATCTGGATAAAATTCCTTATCCTAAAATTACCGTTATGATGGAAGAAGACATGTTTGCAGATGCTTACAACACAAATATTACAAATAAGGTATAAACAAAATATAACGGGAGCTCGGGATATTGAGTACTTTGCTCTGCTTGTGGATGTAGGAGTGGAGGAAATCAGAAAAGTTTAAAAAAATAAAACTTAAGCTGCAAACCAATTAAATAAGAGATATTTGACGAGTAGCTAAAAAAAAGGTGGAGTTTATTAAGAGAGTAAGAGAATAAAAAACATGGAAGCATAAGGCCTGTCTTATCTGTTTTGTGCTGCTATAACAGAATACCCGAGACTAGGTAATTTATAAAGAACAGATACTCTTTTTCTCATAGTTCTGGAGGACGGACAGTTTAACATCAAATGCTGGCATCAAGCGAGAGGGCCTTCCTGCTAAGTTATCTTATGGTAGAGGATGATAGAGGACAAAAGAGAGCAAGGGCTGAATTATAAAGTGAACCCACTCCTGTCATAACAACATTAATTCATTATGAAGATGGAGCTCTCATGCTTAATCACCTCTTAAAAGTCCCATCTCTTAACACTGTTACAATGGGAATTAAATTTTGACATAAATTTTGGAGGTGACATGCAAACTGTATTATTTTGTCCTGCTCCTCCAAAACTCATGTCCTTCTCAAATACAATATATTTTAATTCCATCACAATAGCCTCCAAAGTCTTATTTCATTCTAGCATCAACTCAAACGTTCAAAGTCCAGAGTATCATCTAAATCAGATGTGGATGAAGTCAAAGCACAGTACATCCTGAGGCAACTCTCCCTTCAGCTATGGGCCTGTAAAATTAAACAAGCTAGTAACTTCAGAGACACAGGATATTCTCATTCCAACAAGAGCAACAGGCAAAAAAAAAAAAAAAAAAAAAAAAAGCAACAGATCATGAGAAAAAAACAGCAAATATTAAAATTCCTGAATAATCTTCCTAGACTTCATGTTCTACCTTCTAGGTGCTGGGGCAGCGGTGGGGGTCCCCAAGTCTTCAAGAAGCTCCATTCTCTGGCTTGGTTGGGCCCCCAAGCCTTTAGGCAGCCCCATCCCTTTGCAGAGCCTAGCTGTCCTGCGTAGGAGTTCTCTGAAGCTGGAGTTGCACACCGGTAGCTCCACAGTTGTGAGGACTCGGAGGCAGGCCTGCTTCCATAGCTCCACTAGACATTACCCTATTATAGTCTCTGTAGCACCTCCACCCCTCCAGTAAGTCTCTGCTGGGCCCCAATGCTGTCCACAACATCCTTTAAATCTAGGTAGAGAAAGCCATGCCTCCATAGCTCTTGCATTCTGTGAGTCTGCAGAATTATCACCATGTGGATGTCGCTAAGATTTATAAATTACACTTGCTAGAGTGGCAGCCTGAGCAGCACCTGGGCCGGTTCAAGCCAAGGTTGGAGCGGCAAAGGAGTACTGTGCCAGAAGGCAGGGAGCAGAGAAGTGGTGTAGCAGTGAAGGCTGAGATTCCACAAGCACCTGACAGAAACCTTACCCTAAAGGACTTAGCTTACCTTGAAGATCTCTGAAATGCCTTTCAGGTCATTCTCCATTGTCTTGATGAATTCAATATGTCTTCATATTATTCATACTATACTCTAGCAACTGGTCACTTGGCTACACCCTTAGTACTTTCTCCCAAACATACTTTTTCATTCTTTACATGGTCAGGCTGAGAAATTTCTAAATCTTTCCATTCTGCTTCCCTTTTAATTATAAATTTTATCTTTAACATTTCTTTCGCATTTTACTGTAAGTAGCTAAAAGAAGTCATGCTGCACCCTGAATACTTTGTTGCTTACATTTTTCTTTTGCCAGACATAGTAGTTCATGGCTTTTAAATTCTGTCTTTCATAAAACCCTAGGACATGAACACAATTTAGCCAAATTCTTTGCCGCTTCATAAAAAAAAAATGGATTTTACTCCAGTTTCCAATAGGCTATTTCTCTTTTCCATCTGAGACCTCATCAGAATGACCCTTCCTGTCCATATATCTACCAACATTCTAATCATGACCACTTAAGTAATATCTAAGAAGTTTGAGACTTTCTCTACAGCTTTCTTCTTCTGAGCCATCACCAGAATCTCCTCATCGTTTTGTTTCTGGCAATCTAGTCTTTTGCTGGCCTGCTACTCCAAATTCTTCCAGCCTTTACCTATTATTCAATTCCAAAGTCGCTTTCACATTTTCAGGTATTTGTTACAGCAGCAGCCTTACTTCTCAGTACACATTTCCTGTCTTAGTCAGTTTCGTGTTGCTATAACAGAATACCTGAGACTGGGACATTTTTAATGAACAGAAATGTGTTGGCTAATGGTTCTATGGGATGAGAAATCCGAGATCAAGTGGCTGGTATCTGCTGAGGGCCTTCTTGTTGCAACATTTGTGGCAGAAGGTGAGAGGGTGAGAGAGAGAGATAGAAAGAGTGAGGACCAAACTGGCCCTTTTAAAACTAATTCACTACCACAAAAAGAAACCCACCCCCATAATAATGGCACTCATCGATTTATGACAGTGGAGCGCTTATGGCCTAACAACCTCTTAATAGTTCCAACTCTTAATTTTGTTAAAATTGCAATTAAATTTGAACATAATGTTTGGAGGAGACATTCAGACCATAGCAAGGCCTAAGAACATGGTGTACAGCTGGTCCTCAAATTACCATGTTTCAACTTACAGTTTTTAACTTGACAATGGGTTTATTGGGATGTATCCCTCATTGTAAGCCCCTGAGCTTCTTATGACTAAAAATGGGGGCACAGTTTCTAACAAATGCATACTGCTTTTGCAGAACCCTAAAGCCAGTCAATTATAAGTCAAACCATTGTAAGTCTAGGACTGTCTGCTGTGTTGCCAGCATTAAATGCATTTTTGACTTACAGTATTTTCAACTTATGATGGGATGGAACCGTATTGTAAGTTGAGAAGCACTTGTATTTGATACTCCAGAAATTATTTAGCTCCCAGAAACTATCAGAAAAACTTGTTCATAGATTACATTTTAGAGAGCATTTTAATGAGGTCATTTGGTTTAACTAAAATAATATGGCTTATTTTCAAATACCACTTGACAGTTTAAGAAATAATTTATATATGCCACTTTATACATTACTATAATATTCCTATAAAAATGGCATCAAATGGCTTAATAACTTTAGATTAACTTTCTTATAAAACTATTAGAACCTAAGCATTATTTTCACCAGGGTGAAATAACTAACATTCATGTTGAGATAATTCAGCAAATACACTCATTAGATCTTTCTCAAAATCTGTTATTTGGTAGTCTTTCAGCAAATGTATTGGTGCTCTAAGATTTTTGATCTATCAAATAATTTTAAAAGGTTAGTTTTTAGTATGTGAATTTCAGATTCATTATTTTCAACATAAAACTTTTTATTTAAATTATGCAAGGTATTATATTTTATTAAAATGAGAAAAATGCTATAATAGGAATAAAATTCTCTAAGGAATTAAAGTGCATTTTATTTCTTTTCTGTACTCTACAGCAATTTCTAATTTTAGTGTTTATTTTTAAAATATGGAAGCAACCTCACTATGAAAATTTTATAAGTTGAACCCAACGATAAACAACTTTCATTGATTCTCACCTGTATACTCAGAGAGCCAAGAGACTACTTTTGTTTAATTAAACCAAATTCAATTTCAAAATAAATTTAGAAGTACTTACCTTCAAAATAATGGAATTTTGTACTTCTCTCTAAACCCTTTGCTTGTCAAGTTTTTCTCATTAGTTAGATAAGCATTTACATTATGTCATTAAAACATTTCTTCTTAATAAAAATTGCTCAATTCTAAGATGGATATTTTTACCCAAACACAACATATTCTGTTTTCCTATGATGTCCTACTTTTAAATATCTTAGTTTATCATGCATTTTGTTTTGACTCTAATGCCTGGTATTGATATTTGATATTTTATATATCTGAATCATTAAGTACATAATGAATTATATCACATTTTCCCCACCCTCTCAAACAAATTAAGTAGAAAGAGAAATATTAACAATATTTATGACCTATATAAATTTGAAATATAATGTGGAAATTTGATAACATCCTACTTATGTGGGTCCATTAATTTACTTGGCATATATAATGAAGTATCAACAACTGAGTGCTTAAAACAACAGAAAATAATTGTTTCAGGTTGGAAGCTAGAAGTCTGAGATCTAGGTAGCCAGCAGGGTTGAGGCCAAGTTATGTGTGGGAGAATCTGCTCCACACTTGTTCCCTAGCTTCTAGTGGTTTTCTGGCACTCTTTCCTGTTTCTGGACGTATATGTAAATATACCATTTTGATTGCTGCTTTACTTTCACATAGTAGGGTGTGCGTGTGTGTGTCTATCTCTATGCCAAAATGTACCATTTTTATAAGGATACAATTACATTAGATTAGGATCCGCTATAATGAACTCATTTTAACTTGATCATCTGCAAAGACCTTATTTCCAAATAAGAAAAGCCACATTCACAGGGGGTTTGGGACTTTATATTTCTATTATTCAATCTGTAAGAATGGCTAAGTTTTTAAATGTTTTTCTTTAAGTAGACTGAGTAAATGCTTAACTGTGTGTGAAAACACCTGGGTTTATAGAATCCATCCTTCATCATTCTCTTTTTTTTGAGTCTGGTCTTTGCCAGGTGAGTGCAGTGGGTGATTTGGTACTGCAAGTCCGCCTCCGTTTCACATTTTTTGCCTCAGCCTCTGCTGGAATTTCAGGTATGAGCCATCATTATTGAAGAACTCATGTTCTAAGCCTTTGGAAATATACCTGAGTATTCAGGCCCTGCTCTATTTAATGTACATCAGGAATGAAGGTGAGGTGTTCAAGGAAGAAAAGATTGAAACGATAATTTATAAAAGAACTTTCAAGAGAAGCAGAAATACTTAGAAAAATTGAAATGAAATAAAAATGTAAAAGTTCTCTAGAGAAAGTGGTAGAAATGGAAACATCATAAAGAATATCCAATTTATAATTGAAGAGTTTTAAAAAGTCCAATTATGTCATTGATTTGTAATGCCCATCAGTGACAGGTTAGACAAAGAGAATGTGGTACATATACACTATGGAATACCATGCAGCCATTAAAAAATGAGGTAATGTCTTTTGCGGGAATATAGATGGAGCTGGAGGCTGTTATCCTTAACAAACTAACACAGGAAGAAAAAACCAAATACCACATGTTCTCATTTATAAGTGGGAGCTAAATGATAAGAACTTAGGAAAACAAAGAAGGAAACAACAGACACTGGGGTCTACTTGAGGATGAAGGGTGGGAAGAGGGGGAGGAGCAGAAAATATAACTGTTGTGTGGCGGGCTTAATACCTGGGTGATGAAATAATATGTACAACAAATCCTCGTGACATGTGTTTACTTATGTAAAAAAAATCCTCATATGTACTCCCAAACCTAAAATAAAAGTTAAAACAAAACAAAACAGTCCATGAGATCTTAATTCCTGGTTGTGTCCTCTGAGGGTTCACAGAAGCAATGACATTCAAATAGCAATCACATACCTGGAGCCAGATCAGAGTTTCTAAATACGATCTCTCTAGGACTTAGGAGTCTTTGAGAAAAGCCTGATTTCAGGCTGGGCAGGAAAATGACAAGTAGAACCTAGAAAATGTGTTGTTTCTGAATGTAAAAACATATTAAATACTAAAAGGAAGTGAGACACAAAAAGGACATAGAAACCAACATGAAGGAGCTCAATAGCAAATATGGTGCAATTCACCCTCAAATTAAGTATGGGTAATAAAGTACTATAACCTCTTGAATTAATTAACCTATTATTACCATTTTGAATAAATTATATTTTAAATATATTTCACATAATATATACATTATATATTCAAATATATTTTGTGTGTGCCTGTGAGTGTGTGCATGTGTGTGTATGTGTGTGTATGTGTAAAGTGCTTTCTTATAGTAGAGGGCCAAATAATAAATATAGAAAAAACTAACCATTTGGCAACTATCAGTATCAAAATTAATGCAAGCAAAACTGATAGTGCATACTAAAAGTAGCAAGTGAAATTTTGAAGATTCAAAAGTATTTACGTTGTCTCAATGTAACTTCTCACAAGACATTGGAAAACCCAGACAGAAGCAATTTTAAAAAGTGATCATGTTGGCCGGGCGCGGTGGCTCACGTCTGTAATCCCAGCACTTTGGGAGTCTGAGGCAGGCAGATCACGAGGTCAGGACCATCCATCCTGGCCAATATGGTGAAACCTCATCTCTACTAAAAATACAAAAATTAGCCAGGCGTGGTGGCAGGCGCCTGTAGTCCCAGCTACTCGGGAGGCTGAGGCAGGAGAATGACTTAAACCCGTGAGACAGAGTTTGCAGTGAGCCCAGATCGCGCCACTGCACTCCAGCCTGGACGACAGAGCCAGACTGTCAAAAAACAAAACAAAACAAAACAAAAACATGTTAACATAAACAGCAGTGAGACATCTTGATATATTATGCTAACTGACATGAGGCATTGAAAATAACACATCACTTCTGTGGTGTTCCTGATAAAATATTCACAATCTGAATCTGGAAACATCAGATAACTCAAATTGAGGTGCATTTTATGCACAGTTCTTGACCTTTTCTCTCAAAGCAAAAGTTAATACCCCAAAGTAAAGAGGCCAAAGAGACATAAAAACTGAATGCAATGCATGAGCCAAAATTTTCTTTTTTTATAAATTGCATTATTGGGACAATTGCCAAAACTTGAAAAATGCCTTTAGATAATAATACCACATGTTAACTGGGTTATACTCAATAGAGTATTTTAGAGGAAGAAGGCCTAATATCAGAAATTCAAATGAGAGAGAGAGGAGAGAGAGACATAGCAAGAGGGATGAGGATGAGAGAGAATGAAAGAGCGTGGAGGGAAGAATGTGGGTAAGGAATATATAGAAATTTGGGGTACTATTTCTGCAAATTTCTAGATGTCTGAGATGTCCAAATTAAAAAATAAGAGAAGTTACTCATTTAACCAATTACATGCTGGAGAATGAAAAGTGAAGAAAGAACAAAGTATTACTGTTAAATTTGAAGAAATGGGAAATAAGTGGTGAAAAATTGAGAGACACGAGGGGGATAAAGAAGAATTTCGGTACCAGCTTAGATGCAGAGCTTGTACAAGAATGAAAACACTAAGAAAAAGCAGCAGCAACAGAGTCAGTTGGGAAGTAATGCCTTTATGAAATTGTATCAGAGGCAAACAATAAATGTGAGGAAGTATGTGCAAAAAAGAAGATGAACATCCTGACAAGTACATGTAATGCAAAAATGTAGGCTGAGGAAAAAGAGAATTTTTCTCAGTGAATTGAAGTATTGTATTATGCACATAAGGACATTAGCTGGTGACCTTTGCAGCATTGTTTTTATTATAAACATATTAGAATGCAGCAACTGGCAAGGGCTAGAGAAAATGGGATTATAGAAGTATATATGTTCCCAGAGGATCAACATATATCCTGGGCTTACACAAGGCTCCTGTTGGTATTACTAATTGTTGCTTTGTTATCTTAATAATAGAAGCTCTTGAATTTATGCTCCCTCGTTGCTGTCACGTAATTGAGCCTTATTAAATTTCTTCTGGTGCCAAGCTTTCTAGATTTTCAAGTTACTCCTAATTTTGGAAATTGAACTTTGTTTCCATCTCTATGACATTCTAGGGTAAAGAAACACTTTGCAGGACTCATTCATCAGGTTTTAGGTCATCACTTTGACTATTCAGGCTTCAGTATCAAAACCTAAGTTACTAACTACAAATTGAATGGGCTTACTGTATGGCCACATGTGAAAAAAATAATAGCTTTGACTTAATTTTATTCCCCCCATTTCTATTATATTTTAAAGAATTCTAGCTACCCTCTCACAATATTCAGACAGCAAGGCTTCACAGAATATTTAAATTGTATAAAGACTACAATAAAAGACTCATCTATCTATTGACATCATTAATTTTTTTTTGCATTCTCTTTGTGTATACCCCAAATTTTTCAGGCATAACTTCTTACATTTGCTGACTTCAATGTATAGCATTATCTTATTATCCTAAAGGATCTATCAAAATAAAATGTGAACATTTGGTCCTACAGTAGAAAATAATAAAGTTATTACTATTTCAATAATTTTTTGTGGTTCACTTAGGTTTAAATAGGTTAAATATGTCAATTATAATTATTTTACAAATGACATGTGTGAGTATGTGTAAAATACTCTAAAACAGTCAACATGTAAACCATGCAGAACCTACACACTTTACATGTTGACTGATTTAGAGCTGACTTGTAAATGTAGATAACTAAATCCAAATTTACAAATATTTTGTTCACGTTTAATTATATTTACAATACTCAGATCAAAAGATTTAAAATATTTTATATAATACTTCATTTATATTCTTAACTGTTTTACAATTAATCAATGATATTCTAATATTTTAACTAAATATTGGAAGTCTAAATAGACTGAATCTTAGAATGGTTGTTTTCAAGAGACAATTTTTAAATGATTACAAGGTAACATCTGTTTTAATGAATCAATGGATAGTTATTGAATGAGTACAAACTTCTCTGGATCACTATTTTTCATCAAACTTCAATACAGGATGACAGAAGTGTAAGAATGATGGAATATTTGGAGTATTGGCCAGCAAGAAAGCCTCACAAATAATCTTTATAGCTTACCAAGAATTAAAAACTAGAAGGGTGGTAACTGAGAATAATTATGTAAACATTCATTAGGTAAATCCTGTATCTTTTAGCATTTCACATCCCTCAAATCACTGAGAAGAAAATTGCTATTCTTTGCTTCATGCCAATTTGGAAGGGTTTTCAATTAATAAGCTTCAAAAGCTATAAATTTCTTATTGTACAGTGATTATGCATCATGTGAAAGCAGCAAGTAAGGTTAAAACATTTCAACTTATTTTTATACATGAATCTTATTTTTTATAGATGTCTTTATATATTTCATTATATATATTTAAGATATACAATATTATGTTTTGACATTTATATACAGTTAAAGAGATAATATAATAAAGCAAATTAACACATCTAGTATCTCACATAGTTACCTTATTTTTGTGGTGAGAGCAGCTATAATCTACTCTCTTAGCAAATTTCCAGGACACAATACAGTATTATCAACTATACTCATCATGTTGTATATTAGATCTCTAAATTTATTCACCCTACATAACTGCAACTTTATACCCTTTGGCAACATCTCCTGATTCTTCCCTGTCCTCTCCCCCTAGCAATCTCTAGTAACCACCATTCTACCATCTGCTTCTATGAATCCAAATTTATATTTTTGATTCCTCATATAGGTAAGATTATATAGTATTTTCCTATCTGTGTCTGGCTTACTTCACTCCTATAATATCCTCCTGGTTCATCCATATTGTTAGAAATGTCAGGAGCTTCTTTTTTAAGGATGAATAATATTCCACTATAAATATACACACACACACACGCACACACAATATGATGTTTTGACATATTTATATACAGTGAAATAGGTAATATAATAAAGCAAATTAATCAATTAATGGGTAAAAAATTGAAGCAAATATATAAATATATATTACATATATAATTACATAAATGTATAATTAAAACAAATATATATAATTAAATTACCCGTTAACTAATGGGTAATACAATTAAAGCAAATATATATGTGTGTGTGTGTGTATATATATATATGTGTATATATATATATATGCCACATATTTCTTTATCCATTCATTTATTAACAGATACTTAGTTTCCATATCTTGGCTATTTTGAATAATGTCTCAATGAACATGAAAGGGCAGTTATATCTAGGAGATGCTAATCCTATTTCTTTTGGTGTATGCCCAGAAGGAGGATTTCCCTATGGTAGTTCTATTTTTAATTTTTTTTATTTTAAATTTTTCATAGGTTATTGGGGAACAGGTGGTATTTGGTTACCTGAGTAAGTTCTTTAGTGGTGATTTGTGAGATTTTGGTGCACCCTTCACCCAGGCAGTATACATGGCACCATATTTGTATTCTTTTATTCCTCTCCCCCTGCCTACCCTTACCCCAAAGTCCCCAAATTCTATTGTATCATTCTTACGACTTTGCATCCGCATAGCTTAGCTCCCACATATCAATGAGAACACACATTGTTTGGTTTTCCATTCCTGAGTTACTTCACCTAGAATAATAGCCTCCAATCTCATCCAGCTCACTGTAAATGCCATTAGTTCATTCCTTTTTATGGCTGAGTAGTATTCCATCATATGTGTACATGATTTTATATATATATATGTGATTATATATATGTATGTGAGATAGATAGATAGATAGATAGATAGATAGATAGATAGATAGATAGATAGATAGATAGATAGATAGATAGATAGATAGATAGATAGATAGATAGATATCTCACAGTTTCTTTACCCATTCATTGATTGATGGATTGATGGGCAATTGGGTTGGTTCCATGATTTTGCAATTGTGAATTATGCTGCTATAAACATGCGTGTGCAAGTATCTTTTTTGCATAAAGACTTATTTTCCTCTGGGTAGATACCCAGTAGTGGGATTGCTGTATCAAATGGTAGTTCTACTTTTAGTTCTTTAAGGAATCTCCACACTGTTTTCCATAGTGGCTGTACTAGTTTACTTTCCCACCAGCAGTGTAGAAGTGTTCCCTGATCAATGCCTTCATGTCAACATCTACTGTTTTTTTGATTTTTGAATGTGGCCATTCTTGCAGGAGTAAAGTGTTATCTCATTGTAGTTTTGATTTGCTTTTCCCTAATCATTAGTTATGTTGATTTCTTTTTTGCTTGTTGGCCATCTGTATGTCTTCTTTTGAGAATTGTCTATTCATGTCCTTAGCCCATTTTTTGATGGGATTGTTTTTTCTTACTGATTTGTTTAAGTCTGTTGTAGATAATTTTTCATTTTTTGAGCAACCTCCATATCGTTTTCCATAATGGCTACACCAATTTATATCATTACCAATTTTGTATGAGAGAGTTTCCTTTCCTCCACACTCTTGCCAACACTTGTTATCTACTGTCTTTTTACTAATAGGCTTCCTAAGGGATGTGAAATGATACCTATTGTGGTTTTGATTTGCATATTCCCTAGTGATTAGTGATGTTGACCACCTTTTCATTTACCCATTGGCCATGTTTATGGCTTCTTTGAGGAAATATCTATTCAGGTCTTTTGCCTGTTTTTCGTTTTGTTTTGTTTTATTTTGTTTTAACGGGGTTATTTGTTTCTGGACTAACATTTCAGGATTTGTAATGAACATAAAAATTAATCAGATTTTTTACACCAATAATGGCCTACCTGAAAAAGAATTCAAAAAAATCCTATTTACATGGCATCAAAAAAATCACATCCTCAGATATAAGTTTAACCAAGTAGGTGAAGTATTTGACTATAAAACATTGATTAAAGAATTTGAATAAAATACAAATAAATGGAAAGATAACCTGTGTACATGGATTGGAAGAATTAACATTGTTCAAATGTCCATAGTACCCAAAGTAATATACAGATTCAACACAATCGTTATCAAAATACTAATGGCATTTTTCACAGAAATAGAAAAAAAGTTCTACAATTACATGAAACCACAAGATATCTTGAGCAGCCAAAGCAATCCTGAGAAAAAAAAGGTTGGAGGCATTACACTTCCTGATTTCAAATTATATCACAAAGCTACAGTATGGAAATGACATAAAAACACCCACAGAGACCATAGGAACAGAATAAAAAACCCAGAAATAAACCCAAGCATATACAGTAAACAAATTTTCAACAAGGACACCAAGAGGACACAATAGAGAAGCAACAGCCTGTTAAATAAATGGTGTTGAGAAAACTGCATATCCTTGGGCAAAAGAAGAAAATTGGACCCCTATCCCTACCGTACACAAAAATAAACTCAAAATGGATTAAAGACCTAAAAGTAAGACCCAAAACTGTAAAAAAAAAAAACTGCTAGAAAAAAACTGTTAGAGGAAAACCTAGGGATAAACCTCCTTGATGTTGGCCTTGGATATAATTTTTTGAATATCACAGAAAAAGCTTAGGCAACAAAAGCAAAAATAAACAAGTGGGACTACATCAAATTAAAAAAGATTCTGCACAGCAAAGGAGAAATTCACAAAATGAAAAGATAGCCTGTAGACTGGGAGAAAATATTTTAGAACCATATATCTGATAGGGAGCTAATATCCAAAAATAGAACCTTGCAAACTTAATAACAAAAAAATCAATTTTTAAAAATAAAAATTTATGTCATAGTTCTCAAATAAATGCATTATTGAACTCTACCTATTTATACATAATATGCAATTTCAATATATCAAAAATTTCAAAAAGAAACAAATATTTTGAATATTCAAGTAGAAAGGTAAGTGAATAGGTATATTAATGAATGAATGGAGGAATGGATGGATATTAGATTAATAGAAACGTACATAAATAAAATCCAAAGAGCAGCCATAGTCAAATGGTTAAACTCAAAGGTTATGAAATCCAATCATCTACATTTAAATACTAGTAATATCATTTACTAGCTGTGTGAACTAGAAAGATTTACTTGACTTTTCTGTCTTGTTTTCTTCTTCTTTAGAAGGGGGATGCTTAATTTGACTAGATCCATTGATATAATGTTATGAACGTTAACAAACTAATACAGGTAAGTGCTCCTATAGGTAGGCTTATACTTGCTTGCTAGAGCTGCCTTAATAAGATGTTGTATATTGTGTAGCTTAAACAACAGAAAGTTATTTTCTCACTGTTTTGGAGGCTGTAAGTCCAAGACTAAGGTATCAGAAGGTTTGGTTTCTCCTGAGAACTCTCTTCTTGCCTTACAGTCCGCACTCTTCTTATTTTTTTTTTTAATTATACTTTATGTTCTGGGATACATGTGCAGAACGTGCAGGTTTGTTACATAGATATACACGTGCCATGGTGGTTTGCTGCACCCATCAATCCATTACCTACATTAGGTATTTCTCCTAATGATATCCCTCCCCTTGCCCCCCACCCCGACAGGCCACAGTCTGTGATGTTCCCTTCCTTGTGTCCATATGTTCTCATTGTTCAACTCCCACTTATGACTAAGAACATGCAGTGTTTGGTTCTCTGTTCCCGTGTTAGTTTGCTTTGAATGATGGTTTCCCACTTCATCCATGTCCTTTCAAAGGACATGAACTCCTCCTTTTTTATGGCTGCATAGTATTCCATAGTGTATATGTGCCACATTTTCTTTATCCAGTCTATCATTGATGGGCATTTGGGTTGGTTCCAAGTCTTTGCTATTGTGAATAGTGCTGCAATAAACATATATGTGCATGCATCTTTATAGTAGAATGATTTATAATCCTTCGGTATATACCCAGGAATGGGATTGCTGGTTCTAGATCCTTGAGGAATCGCCACACTGACTTCCACAATGGTTGAACTTATTTACACTCCCACCAACAGTGTAAAAGCGTTCCTATTTCTCTGCATCCCCTCCAGCATCTGTTGTTTCCTGACTTTTTTTTTTTTTTTTTTGAGATGGAGTCTCACTCTGTCCCCCAGGCTAGAGTGGAGTAGAGTGGCACAATCTCAGCTCACTGCAACCTCTGCCTCCAGGTTCAAGCAATTCTCCTGCCTCAACCTCCTGAGTAACTGGGATTACAGGCACACACCACCATGTCCGGCTAATTTTTGTATCTTTTAGTAGAGATGGGGTTTCACCATGTTGGTCAGGCTGGTCTCAAACTCCTGACCTCACGATTCACCCACCTCGGCCTCCCAAAGTGCTGTGATTACAGACATGAGCCACCGCATCCAGCCCTGACTTTTTAATGATAGCCATTCTAACTGGTGTAAGATGGTATCTCATTGTGGTTTTGATTTGCATTTATCTAATAACCAGTGATGATAAACATTTTTTTATGTTTGTTGGCCACATAAATGTCTTCTTTTGAGAAGTGCCTGTTTATATCCTTCACCCACTTTTTGATGGGGTTGTTTGTTCTTTTCTTGTAAATTTGTTTAAGTTCCTTGTAGATTCTGGATATTAGCCCTTTGTCAGATGGATAGATGGCAAAAATTTTCTCCCATTCTGTAGGCTGCCTGTTCACTCTGACAATAGTTTCTTTTACTATGCAGAAGCTCTGTAGTTTAATCAGATTCCTTGTGTCAATTTTGGCTTTTCTTGCCATTGCTTTTGGTGTTTTAGTCATGAAGTCTTTGCTCATGCCTATGTACTGAATGGTATTGACTAGGTTTTCTTCTGGGGTTTTTATAGTTTTAGGTCTTACGTTTAAGTTTTTAATCCATCTAGAGTTAATTTTTGTATAAGGAAGGGGTCCAGTTTCAGTTTTCTGCATATGGCTAGCCAGTTTTCCCAACACCATTTATTAAATACAGAATCCTTCCCCATTGCTTGTTTTTGTCAGGTTTGTCAAAAATCAGATGGTTGTAGATGTGTGGTGTTATTTCTGAGTCCTCTGTTCTCTTCCATTGGCCTATATATTTGCTTTGGTACCAGTACCTTGCTGTTTTGGTTACTGTAGCCTTGTAGTATTGTTTGAAGTCAGGTAGCGTGACGCCTCCAACTTTGTTCGTAGTGCTTAGGATGGTCTTGCCTATTTGGGCTCTTTTTTGGTTCCATATGAAATTTAAAATAGTTTTTTTTTCTGATTCTGAAGGAAGCACTAAATATGGAAAGAAAAACTGGTACCAGCCACTGCAAAAACATACCAAATTTTAAAGACCATCGACAGTATGAAGAAACTGAATCAACTAATGCAAAACAAACAACTAGCATCATAATGACAGGATCACATTCACACATAACAATAATAACCTTAAATATAAACGGGCTAAATGCCCCAATTAAAAGACACAGACTGGCAAATTGGATAAGGAGGCAACTCTCCTCGGTGTGCTGTGTTCAGAAGACCCATCTCCTGGGCAAAGACACACATCGGCTCAAAATAAAGGGATGGAGAAATACTGGCCAAGCAAATGGAAAGCAAAAAAAAAAAAAAAAATCAAGCATGGGTTGCAATCATAGTCTCTAATAAAACAGACTTTAAACCAGCAAAGATCAAAAAACACAAAGAAGGGCATGACATGACGGTAAAGGGATCAATGCAACAAGATAAATCTACTATCATAAATATATATCTGCCCAATACAGGAGCACCCAGATTTATAAAGCAAGTTCTTAGAGACCTACAAATAGACTTAGACTCCCACACAATAATAGTGGGAGACTTTAACACCCTACTGTCAATATTAAATCAATGGACAGAAAATTAACAAGGATATTCAGGGCTTGAACTCAGCCCTGGACCAAGCAGACCTAACAGACATCTACAGAACTCTCCACCCCAAATCAACAGGATATATATTCTTCTCAGCACCACATCACACTTATTCTATAATTGACCACATAATTGGAAGTAAAACACTCCTCAGAAAATGCAAAAGAATGGAAATTACAACAAGCAGTGTCTCAGGCCATAGTGAAATCAAATTAGGTCTCAGGATTAAGAAAATCACTCAAAACTGCACAACTACATGGAAACTGAACAATCTGCTTCTGAATGACTACTGGGTAAATAACAAAATTAGGGCAGAAATAAATAAATTCTTTGAAACCAATGAGAACAAAGACACAACATACCAGAATCTCTGGGAAACAGCTAAGGCAGTGTTTAGGGGGAAATTTATAGCACAAATTTCCACAGGAGAAAGCAGGAAAGATCTAAAATCGACACCCTAACATCACAATTAAAAGAACTAGAGAAGCAAGAGCAAACAAATTCAAAACCTAGCAGAAGGCAAGAAATAACTAAGATCAGAGCAGAACTGAAGGAGATAAAAATACGAAAACACTTCAAAAAACCGATGAATCCAGGAGTTGGCTTTTTGAAAAGATTTACAAAATAGACCACTAGCCAGACTAATAAAGAATAAAAGAGAGAAGAATCAAATAGACACAATTAAAAATGATAAAGGGATATCACCCTCTTCTTTTCATGTCCTCACATGGCCTTTGCTGTGTGCATTCACATCCCTGGCACTTCTTCCCCTTTATAAGGACACTGACCATATTGGATTATGGTCTAAACTTTCTGACCTCATTTAACCTTAATCACTTATTCAAAGGCCCTATCACCAAATGCAGTCAAAATGAGGGTTAGGGGTTCAACATAAAAATTTGAGGAGGGGGAGACACAATTCAGTCTATAACAAGTATTAAATGTCATTAATGTTTGATATAGAACATTTTGTGCCAATGATTAAGCAAAGCATAAAGGCCAAATTGGAAAACTGATTTTATGTTCAAGTCAATAAAAGTTATATTTATTGTACATCTCTAAAGGTCTGAGAATATAAGCATTGTGGATCTATTCATGTTTCCTCTGCCCAGAACGTAGCAACAGCACGGAGATGGCTACTTCAAGCTATAATCAAAGCTTTGGTAGGTGGCCTTTATTACCATCTAAACTAATGCTGTTTTCCAAGATCTCATAATGCCTGAATTGTAAGCAATCAAATCAAATAAATGTTAAATCAGCCACTTTTTATCTGGCTCCAAAATATAACATTATGCCTAAAGTTACCTGCAAAGGCTAAATAAATGACTGAACACTTGTTGCTCAGCCTACACTGTGCTGTCAAGGGTGACACTGGATACGACTATGTTATCTAATTGCAGTTGATCTCTTGAGGGAAATAAAGTTTATATATTAATATATTTTAAAGGAGACCATATTTTACTTTTTAACAGATTTTTTAGAGATATTTTGAAAGGAATTACATTGACAAAACCTTTAGTATGGCAGTGAATATAAAAATCTAGTATTTTATTAAAATTATCAGGAAATATTAAGAATTTCTGTTCTGCCAAGTAATATCAAGGATTCATAAAATGTAATTATCCAAGGATACTGTAGAAAAGAATTTAGCTGTGCTAAGATGAATGTATGTGTACATATACATACACATACTATAATCTTATGACAAAAAGAACAGTTAATTGTAAGATTCTATATTTTTCCCATTTAAATAATGAAGACCATGATTAAGTTTCTTGTATATCAGGTTTGACATGCTATAACCTGCTCAACTTTACCCTTAAGTAATTCAAAAGCAATCTTTTTTGTGACTCACATATTAAAAGAGCTCATTTACCTTCTTTGTTCTCCGTGATTTTTATTGTGTTTCCCATTTAGTCTTATCGGTTTTGAACACTTGGTTCATTTCCATCTCCATCTTTTTCTATTCCAATTATTTTATACAAAACCGACATCAGTTTTTGTCTGCTTAGTTTGACCCTTGACATAGTTAAATATCATGTTTGAAAATTTCCCTGATGAAACACAGGGAAAACATAAAGCATTGGATATTTTGGCGGGCTGAGTGTTTCAAAGAACAGCCACTGCTCTATTCTGAAAAGCAGAGAAGCTAATGAGAGGCCAAATGCTGATAACCGATAGTATGCAAAAGGCAATTCTGTGGATGCAATGTTAATCTTCTAAATCCGTGTTTTGTCTTTAGTTCAAGTTTTCATAGTATGTTCATGCTAAGATGCTTTTATCTTGACAAAGGTCTTCCTCTTGTCTCCCTTTCATTTTCTGAAAAGTCACCTCAGGTTTCAAGAGAGGTTACTTATTGATGCTCCAGCATTTGCCAACACATTTAGTTAAAAGAGAATTTGATTTGCTATATTTCCTGTGTGTCTGGGGGATCTTTCTGGAGTGTTACGCACATTACATTCCAGACAAAATCTTGTCAGAATGCCATAGACAATTTACTGATTAGTATAGTAAAGCTATTATTTTCCAGCATGTTCTATTTACAGAAAGACTGTTAAGAAAAACTCCCAGTAGGTATTTATTTGAAATACATTTCTCTGACTTAATGTGTCTGCCTTCTTTAGAATATTTTATAGGAAAACAAAACATCTGTGATTAACACCTGTATCTCTTAAATGATGTTTCTAACACGTTATTTGAATTACATATGTTCAGAAAATATTTGAGAATATTTTCTAGTGTAAACACAACTTATATATAGCAATCTGATTATTATTCAGCTGAATTCTGTAATATTATTGTATTTTAAAAATATCTTAATAATAAACAAGTATCTAAACTGAGTGATATTTTAATGTAGACATTTTTGAAAATTCTATTTAAACAGGCAGTACTTCTGACCTGTTGTTTTCTTTCACACTGAAGAAGCCTATTAGTACAACACTCTTGGCCTCTGTCTGCACCTTTTCTTAAATCCATTTTAGGAAAGGTTCTGTGGCTTATTTGGTTTGTAAATTTGGGAAGAGAAGGACAAGCACACTTGGTCTGGCTCTGTCCATATGCTTCTTAAATTCCGCCTATTCACAGAAAATGCACATTTGGCTCTGTTCTCCCAGGAATAAATGGGTCTGTACTTTGGTAGACAGGCATCTGCCCTAGTGTGGCATACTATTCTAGGCAGCTCTGTTAGCAGACTAACTTGGCTTTCTCACCAAGATCTACTCTCATCTTAGCCCTTTTATTTTATTTTTTTTTTAATAATAAAAGGGCTATGTTAGCTTCATGTGGCTTGGTGCTTATTTTTCAATTGGTTAAGTATGAAGACTAACAATTTGGAATGCATTTAGTGGATTTGCTAAGAATAGATTACAATTATACATCTATATTTTAATACACATTTACCAAATTTCAAAGGAAAAAATCCAAATATAGATGAATTTTATAATAGCTTTAATAGATTTTTGGTGTTTTTTTTGTTTGATTTTGTTTTTGAGACAGCATCTTGATCCATTGCTGAAGCTGGAGTGTGCTAGTGTAATCAAGGTTCACTGTATTCTTGACCTCTCGGGCTCGAGTGACCCTCCCACATCAGACTCCTGAGTAGCTGGGACTACAGGTGTGCATCACCACACCCAAATAATTTTTTTATATTTTTTATATATATGGAGTCTCATTGTGTCGCCCAAGCTGCTTTCAAACTCCAGGATTCAAGTGATCTACCTTCCTCGGCCTCTCAAAGTGCTGGGATTACATGCATGAACCACCTCACCTGGCCCATTGTTAGGTCTTATAGAGATTATGTTGACATGTGTACTTTTACTAACAGGTGATATTCATTTCCTTAGGCCATTAAATGCTTTTAAAAAATGAATGTGCTTGGTGATAGAAAGGAGTATTGAAACCTTTGACTAAAGTTGTGGATTTCTTGATTTCTCCTTCCAGTATTATCAGTTTTTGTTCATGTATTGTGAATCTCTTTAATTCGGTGTATAAACATTTAGAATTGTTATGTAATCATAAAAATTGACCCTTTTATCAGTATGGAACTTCCCTTTTCATTTCAGATAATATGTTTTGGCCTTTAGTCCGATAAGAATTGTTCCCTAAGCTCTTGTGGGATTATTTTTTTTTTAGAAAATAGTAGTTTTCTTATACACTTGTACTGATGAATACACAGATAAAGACTCAAGAGAGACCATCTGGAGATTTCTGGATCTCTCTATGAAGATCTCTTCTCCCAATACTCTACAAATTCTAGCCAATTTATCCTTTATAAACTTTCAAATCCCTCTTGTTAACTTCATAAGTTTTCCAGGCTCCACTTGGGTTTTCCCACCTTTACTCTCCCAAGGAAGTAAGTTGGAACAATCATATGGCTTACTTGATTTCTTTCTTTTTATTCAGTGATAATCGTCACATGTTGCCTGATGTCTAATTGTGAAAATCATTGCTTGGATAATGGGGAAAATAAGCACTTTCTACTAACTCAGAATTTGTGGGAAATAAAGCAGACTAAGAACAATAATTAACAATACTTAATTTAGGAATAAAAGGTATGTCTTTGGATAACAAAGTATACATGGTGTACTTTTAGCAAATAATCTGGGAAATTTGTTCTGCATTAGGCAACATTTCCTGGGTTTGTGGTGTTTATAAATGTCAGCTAAATTACAAACGAAAACAATTATCAATGTCAGTTAAGGTAACACTAGATGCTCTAACAGATAAAAATTCCTTCTCAAGGCCAGGCGCAGTGGCTCACACCTGTAATCCCAGCACTTTGGGAGGCCGAGGCAGGTGGATCACAACGTCAAGATATAAAGACCATCCTGGCCAACATGGTGAAACCCGATCTCTACTAAAAATACAAAACTTAGCTGGGCGTGGTGACGCATGCCTGTACTCCCAGCTACTTAGGATGCTGAGGCAGGAAAATCAGTTGAACCCGGGAGGCGGAGGTTGCAGTGAGCCGAGATGTCACCACTGCACTCCAGCCTGGTGACACAGCTAGACTCCATCTCAAAAAAAAAAAAACTTTGAAATATATATATATATATATATATATATTTCAAAGACTTAATTAAAATGAATGCATTTCTTACCCACACCACAATTCAATGCAGCTCTATATAAGGTGATATAGGAATTCAGTCTTCTCCTGTCTTGCAACTATAATTAATTTGAAGCTTTCAAGAAGGAGTGAAAGAAGAAAGAAATGGTGGACAATGCACAGTGAGTGGCTCCTTAACCACAATAGTATAAAAGAGATAACACATCTACTCACAGTGTATTGTTAAAAACATAATTATATACAAAACACCCATAATAAAAAAGAATATGTAGGTTGCTTTCAGAATGGTGGTTATAAGTTACCAGACTATATAAGTAAAAGTCTTTGTGTATAGACATAGGTCTTCAGTTCTCCATGGTAAATACCTAGGAGTTAAATATCTAGGTCATATGCAAGTTACGTGTTTAAATTAATAAGAAGCTGCTAATGGTTTCTCAAAACAGTTTTAACATTTTAAACTCCTAGCATTATTTTTGAGTTTGATCTTCCCATCAACATTTGATATTGCCAATCTTTCCTACTTAAGCCACTCTAGAGGGCAAATAATGGCACCCAATTATACTTTAGTTTCCATTTATTTAAATAACTAAAATTATTGAGCAATTTAACTTTTTTAGCTTTTACTATATTATCTTTTGTGGAAAGTCTGTTGCATTATTTCTGTATTTTTAAATAAGATTTTTATCTAAGGTGTAATATTTCTTGAAAGATACACGCATATCAACCATTTTCTTTCAGCTGATAATTTATATTTTTATTTTCTTAAGTGAGCTTTTTGAAAACTAAAAATATATTTTTTCATGAGATTCAATTTAACAATTGCTTTTTCTTTTTACCTAAAGTGCATAGTGTGTTTGTCTCTATTTCTGATATTTAATGAAACTTCCTTTTTGCAAGACCAGGATGATTTATCAAATATTTTATTGTATATATGATATAAAAATCAAATTTTTATATTTAGGCTTATGATCAATTATTTTACATCACTAGCAAAGTATAATTTACAAACAATAAAATTATCCAATTTTGCATCGTTGTGGCTAGTGTAAACTGTTTATGGAACAATGGAAAAAGTGACATAGAATATGTGAATCTTTCTACGAAATGAAGGACATTAAGTCAGTTGCCTCTCTTTGTTCTATCTATTGGAAAACACTGATCTGCTTTCCATATTACAAGTTAGTATAACTGTTCATATTAATGGAATCATGAAGGATGCATATTGTTTCACCTGGCAGGTTTGCTGAATTTATCAGTTGGTCATTCTGTTTAATTGCTGAGAAGTATTCCATTGTGTGTGTGTGTGTGTGTGTGTGTGTGTGTGTGTGTGTTGGGGGTAAGGGGTATCTATATATCTAGAGATGAATAATTAAATTATTTTAGGTTTTGATTCTTATAAATAAAGTTTCTATGAATATTCACATACAAGTCTCTGTGTGTGACTATATGGTTTCATTATTTTGGAGTAAATACCTAATGCATGATTTTCTGGGTCATATGATGAAAGCGCACACATTATAAAATATTACAAAACTGTTTTTCAAAATGTTTGTAAAATATGCCAATTCCACCATCAATGTACAAAATTTCCATTTTGCTTTGTAACGTCATCAACATGTGGCTTTCTCAGTCTCTGATTTTAATCATTGTAGTGGAGGTTTGATAATACTGGTTTGCAGTTTGGTTTTTACATGTGGCATGATATAGTGGTTGAAGTTCATTTTTCAAAATATAGATTTGAGTCATTACTATACAATTTCTTGAAAAGATTATGCTATCTCCCATTGAAGTATCTTGACATCTTCTTTGAAAATGGATAAACTATAAGTCTGTAAGTACAATTGTGAACTTTGTATTTTTATCATTGGTCTACATATTTTTATTATGATCACATTGTCTTGTTTACCGTTTATAAAGAAGGTCTAGAGATAATGTAGTAAAGCGATTTTCTCAGCCAACGTAAGTTCTTAACTTATTCACATACACATACTTAAGTTACTTAACTTATACACATACACACATGTGCTTACACATATGCATGCAGACATGCACAGGTCCCACACAAACACACATATGCACACACTGACACACACATATACACATGCACACACACCTGCACATACACATATACATGTATGCACATAAAAATAAATTTAAAAGTTTACTTTTAAATTTAAATCAACTTGTGAATATCTTAAAATAGTCTTCCTGGGATTTCTATTTTGATTGGAGTTGCCTTGAATCCAGTGATCATTTTTGGAAGAAATGACATCTTAATAATATTGAGACTTATTATCAAAAAGTGTGATATATATCTCCATTTATTTAATTACTTTCAACAATGTTTTATATTTTTCATTGTGGATATCTCAGTTAAAAATCTTTTTTATTTTATGTTTTTGCTATCATAAATGCTATTTTTTAATATTTCATTTTCCACTTGCTTTTTTCCACTTATAGAAATACAATTTATTTTTATATGCCGATCTGTAACCTGCTGTATTCACTTATTTGTTCCAGTATTTTGTTTGTTTTTGTACATTCATAAACTACGTTTACCAAAGAGTTTGTTTTATTGTCTCATTACAATGGCTATCATCTCATTTAACACATTCAATAGAGGTAGTAGAACTGACGTTTTTGCTTTCTTCCTGCTGGTAAAGATAAAGTGTTTAGCTATTCACCATTATATAGGATATTTGATGTTTTTTTGCAGCTATGCTTTCTATGTTGAAGAGGGTTCTGCAACCTATTCCTAGTCTGCTGAAATCATTTATCACTAATTGATGCTGCATTCTGTCAAATGCTTTTTCTGCATCTATTGAGATGATTTCCTAATTTTCTATCTTTGTTCTATTTGTATGGTGAGTTTCCTTGATTCTCAAATGGTAAATCAACTGCATTCATTGGATGAATCCTACTTATTCATGGTCTATTATCTTTAAAAAATTACTGTTTTTTTTAATGTTTGCTTCTAGGTTCACAATTTTTTTTTTCAATATCGTTGTCAGTTTTCCGAGTCATAGTATTCTGGCTTCACACAATGAGTTCTCACTATTCTATTTTTTTATATGTTATGAAGGATTTTGTTAATTTTTCTATTAAAGAATTCAACAGTGAGCTATCTGGACCTAAAATTTCTTTGTGGGAAAGTAAATTTATAAATTTATTAACTATAATTTATAAATATACTTTATTTAATAAATATATAACTATTCAAATTTCCTCAATTTGTCAATTTAATCTAAGTTGTGGGATTTATTGATATATGATTGTCACAGTCCCTTATTGTCCTTTGATAACATGTAGGAACTGCAGTAATATTATATTTTTTTTGCTGAAATCAGTTATTTTTGCTTTCTAAAGAAAGAAGACTAATAAACTTAAATGGTCTTCCAAAACAGTAGCTTTTGTTTTGAGTATTTTCTTTATTCTCCACCTGTTTCTTAATCAATATTTTAAGCACTTTGAACTGTCTCATAACATAATAAAATTGTTATATGTTTTCAATCAGCTGAAGTACTAAGAAAAGGGAAAATGTTAAAGTATGTTTTGTCATCACTGTTACCAGTAAATTTTATATATGTGAAAATCAATTCTGAAAATGACTTTTGTGAAACAGCTTTCTCCACACACACACACACACACATGCACACGACACAATCACAAAAGGCCATATAGAGGGTATTTTATTTCACTATAAGATGCCAAATATTTTACAGTCCTAACTTACTAAATCTTATTCATTACCTAAAATAACTTAAGACATTGCAATTCGTAACATAAATAATTATATGCATGAACTACTCAGTAGGAAACTTATTTCTGTTTTGATCATGAAATTATTATATTTTGGTAAGAATTATCTTTTGGTATTAAAGACAAACTTGGTCTTCTTTGAAATGTGATGTCAGAATTGCTATAGTTGTGTAAAAATATCCTTATTTATGATCTCACCAATCAGAACCAATTATTTTTTTTCTCTGTGTTATCTTTCTAGATCACTACAATCTCCTTTCAATCTTACATCTCATGGACAGCTTGGATCAATAATCATCTGATTGTCTTTAATAAATTATTGCCCTTTTAGTTGAACCATCTTCCTAATACTTCATTATTTAACCGAAACTAATTTTGAATACGTTTAACCTTTCTCCCATTACATTTCCTTGCACTTCAAATGTGAATATAACCGTAATTTCATCAATCTGAGTTATATTGTAAGTACATCTTACAATTTTTGTAAATATATTTTTGAGAGACTGCCCAATGCATAACTATCCAATATATTACAGATACCAACTCTTACTTTTTGTGTTTCTAAAGTCTATGCTGTTTAATCTAATTGTTCTTAATTTGTTTAAATCCTTTTCTGCAAATGAATCTGTTTCATTAACAATGATGATATCTGCTAATGCACTCTTCTTCGTAATTTCATTGATAAGGCCACCAACTTTTTACTTTGCTGAATGTCTAGTTACTTAAGGATCACTGGAAACCAGTTGACGGCATCTTTATGAACACTGTGACACTTCCTTTATGGTAATCTACCCTGCAGTTCCAGTTGACTCAGTCCTACCTCTGTCTCTCGGTTTAGCCAGACAACTATGTCCCGCTGGGGTTCCCATTCCCTGTGACATGGTATAGAATGTGCCTCTAAGAAGCAAAGGTGAACCTACTTTGTTTCCCTTTGCTCAGAAATTGTAATGCTGTGCTGCCTTTAGTCAATGTTTAAAAATGGTATTTTAAAATATATTTTTTCAAGATCAAATACCTAAATATACAATGACTCCTTTGTTTGATAATTAATTGGATTAAGAAAGTCAAAGCAAATGAAAGGGACTAAACATCTGAATCCAGCTTGACATGTATTTCAGTATTATTTACACAGGCCGAAGTTCTCTCCTATTTTAAATCTTTATGATCAGGAGGTCAAAAGTGCTTGGACATCAATAGGTAATAAAAAATCCTTTCGAAAGTGCTTCATAAATTTTTTTGGGGGGCATATAAAGGGTGTTTTTTTTTATGTTGCAACAACCTATTTGCAATATAGTTTTCAAATAAATTTAAATAGATTATAAATAGATTATTTGCAGTAACATCTTTTGCTACAGATCCAAAAGTTTTCATATCTGGAAAAATAAATAAGCAATGCTATTGCAAACTTTTCATTTAAAGCAAATGATTTTCCCATTGTTTACAATATAGAAAAATAACAAAAGTTAACAAAAGGGCCCAAAGGAAAGGGAATGCATAAGAAATGCTTTTTATGATAAATCACACATGGATAACAGCAACTTACTTTTTAACAACATAGAAAAGTCACCACTGAAAGGTGTATATTTTCCTTTCATGAGAACAGACCTTACTTTGCGCAGTCCTATATATTTTATTTGATTTATTTTTCCTACGGTTTTTTTCCACTGCATTCTTGATTCTGTCTTCAAGAACAATTCTTTACTGAAATAATAACAACAATTTACAATATTTGAACATTTTTTGAAAGCTGGCACATGGAGTTAGCCACTCATAACTAAATGCACATACTGTAGGCAAAAAATCCATTAAGAAAATTTGGAACCAGTATTTCTATTGAAATTCACAGCATGATACAAAGCAGAGCTAAAAAAAAAAAACTTGTTACCACCATTATAGGACTGAACATAATGGGAAGCTGGGGTATTGCCCTGACAATAGCAACCACGGAAATTGATTCAGTTTGTATTTTTGCCCAGAACGAATCACTATAATGTTACATTAAAACACATTTTGTGTTGTGTTTTAAGAATTTAGAGAATTTTATTTTCAGAGTAATATAAAATCATAGACTATGAGGGAAGTTGATTACTCCTAACAAAATATGCATCTTAAGACGAAATCACAGACAGCTTTCTGAACTTTTCAAAAGAAGACATAAATAAGTAAGGTAAATCATTTGGAATGATTGCAGCAATGGGATAAAATATGTTAATGACAAATTTCTAGAAAAATTGTCTAATTCTAACTAAATGTGTCTATACAGTAAGAGAGCCACTGAAGATTAATTTAGAAATTCAGGATTTCAAAACATTTGTTATAATCATTAATGTTATTGATGTATATTACTGATTCACAAACCTTAAATTAGGGTTACTTATATTCAAAGTCTCTTAAATATTTAGACCCATAATTTATAATTAAGTTCAGCTATAGCTACTATTTAAATAGATGAATAATAGTTTAAGAACTGCTATTTATTGTGTACATATAATATGCCATTCAGTTATGTACTACTGAAGTTGCTTGTTGGGCATGGTAGTGGTGATATACATTGTTTGTTGATTTCTGTGCTATGTATACTCCCCTATTATGGCTACTTTAAAGTTATCAGTAAAATGTCACTGAACAGGAGCTGGAAAAAGATGCCTATGTTTGGCTTTTGAAAGCCACTGTGAGCTGGTTCCTGCACAAAAAAAAAAAAAAAATCTGTCAGGAAGATACTCTGCAACACTTTGAGGTAATGATAATCATTCTTTCTTAAACATACTGAAAATTGTGGTGTTAAGTATCAGTGCATTTACCAATTGCATGCCTCTGGAATAGAAAAGAAAGAATTGAAACTCCAGTTCTTTCTCCCCACAGCCCTAAAATCTGCATATATACACACTCATACATATACACATATAATCTTAAGGGTGTAATGGAGAAAGTCTCTAAAAAGAATATTCTAGCAGTTGTTATATATTTATATTAGTTCTTTTCCTTTTCACTCATTTAATTATATGGACTCATTGAAACCAAGCAAGAAACAAATATAATTCATTGATTCTCACTGATGTTTACACCATATTTTTTAATTGTGCTATATAAGTTTTTAAACAGGAGTTCTCAAACAGGATTTTAAATTGAAGTTTTTAAATTATTCAAGATATGTGATGCAATGGTACATGGCTTTCTCTGTATTGCTCCATTTCTCAAATATTTGATTTTAGTGGACAATTATTAAGCCTCCCTTGTTATATAAATATGACTATTGCTTTTTATGAAACCAATTGAGCAAGTATAATTTGCTTCCAAACCTCATTCATATTTAAATAGGAAGAAATTTATATATATTAGGCTATATTTTACTGTCATTGCAGAAAGTCATTTATAACCCACCGGTAAGACAACTTTGGTAAGTGCTGCTTCTATAAACAATTCACTAACACATACGTTGCAAATTAAAACTTACTAAAGCATTTTGGAGTCCAAATTAAGACTCTGAAATCTGTAGAGCAGTGGAGAACAAGGGCTGATTGACCAAATCTGAATTTTCTTTTGATAATCTCTTTGATATACTTTAAAAAATTATGACTTTTAGGCCGGGTGAAGTGGCTCATGCCTGTAATCCAAGCACTTTGGGAGGCTGAAGCAGGAGGATCACTTGAGTTTAGGAGTTTGAGATCAGCCTGACCAACATGGCAAAACTTGGTTTCTACAAAAAATAAAAAAATTAGTTGGGTGTGGTGGCACGTGACTGTATTCCCAACTACTCCAGAGCCTAAGGCAGGAGAATCACTTGAACCCAGGAAGTGAAGGTTGCAGTGAGCCAAGATTGCACCACCGCACTCCAGCCTTGCCAGAGCAAGACTCTGTCTAAAAAAAAATAAATAAATAAGTAAAATTTAAAAAAAAGTGTTTTTTGTTTTATCTAGAAGAAAGATTTTCAGATTTTACAATGCTACCTTTTATTTTGGCTGTAAAATTCTGATAGAAGAAAAGCAATAAAATATTTCAAATCTTTGTACCCTATAATCAAGCTATTTAATGAAGTTGCTTTGGTAACTGATTCACTGGAGAGATTTAGAACTTAACAATATTCCTGATAAATTTCATCTTTGGAAATGCTATGCCCAGTTTATTTAAGAGAATTCCCTTCTAAAAAAAGTAGTCTTTAGCTGAGAGAGACTAGCTTCTCCTAATTCTGGGTCTATGCTTCTTCATGAAAGAAGGAAAATATTGCTAGCCAATTCAGATCCCATGTATGCCAAACTCACTCACAATGATGTTTACTCAAACCTGGTGCTAATATTATTCTCTTGACAAAATGTTGTTATTTCCTATCCCTTGAAAAGGAGTTATAATAATTCTGCAGCTTCTTATTGGCTTAGAATAATGTTTCCCCAAGTGTGCTCCATGAAGTTGTTGACCTGTAACATTTAATAAGAATTACATAAAGTAAAACTATGATCAAATACACTCCAGAAACTTATAGTTGTATTAGTTGTTTTCACGCTGCTAATAAAGACATACCCAAGGCTGGGTGTTTTATAAAGGAAAGAGGTTTAATTGACACACATGACTGAGGAGGCCTCGGTAAACTTACAAACATGGCAGAAGGCACCTCTTCACAGGGTGCCAGGAGGGACAATGAGAGTCGAGCAAAGGAAGAAGCCCCTTATAAAACCCTCAGATCTCATGGAACTTACTCATTATCACAAGAACAGCAGCATGGAGGTAAATGTCCCCATGATTACATTACCTCTCGCCAGGTCCCTCCCTTGATACATGGGGAGTATGGAAACTACGATTCACGATGAGATTTGGATGGGAACACAGACAAACCATACGACTAAGGAAACTTAGAAGATTAGAATCAACCCTGCTATGTTCCACTGGAATTGTGGAAGTACTGGTAGGAAAAATAAGAAAAACAGCTAATAAAAAGGCACCCACTCCCATCAGAGACAACTACAAAGCAAACACAATACTCCAAAATGAACAATATGAACTAGACATCCTATACAATCATTTTCAAATATGATAAATTTGACTTTAAATGTCTTTTATCTAATATTTTCTCTTGTATTTTTTCCTTTCCTTTTTCTGATATTTTGTTCTCATGGTCTTCATTCTCTCTCTTACACACAAACACAGACACGTACACATACATACAAAAACACATGCACATTTATGTCTATCTTTGGATTCTGTGAAAAACAAAATAAAACAATTCAATAGAGTAGTATGTAAACTATAATCTAAGAACACACACTAGAAATCAAAGAATTCTTGAATCTGTATATTTAAAAAGGTGGAACATCTGTGAATATTGCCCTAGACACATTAACTCCAAGATGGATTCTATTAAAATTGCCAGAAAATAAAGATGAAAGAAATCGTGTTTAGGACTTTCAGGCAAAAGTCTCAAGTTTACTTAGAAAAAAAAAAAAAAAAAAAAAAA
>NW_026652276.1:47570973-47852585 GCF_009828535.3 Hylobates moloch | reverse complement strand
ATGTATGTCATCTATATGATACATATGTATGTCATCTATATGATACACATGTATGTCATCTATATATGTATGTTATATATGATACATATGTATGTCATATATGTGATACATATGTGTGTCATATATATGATATATATGTATGTATGTGTGTCTATATATACACACATTACTGAGCACACTTAAGGTTAAAAGTACATCGCAGAAAAGGCAATTTATATTGTCCTGGAAGGCTGAGTAAAGAGTTGAAGAAGACAAGATCTAAATATTTGGTACTTGTTATTTTAAAAACTTCCATTATATGTTTTCAGCAAGTAAAAATATTAGGTAAACTTTTTTCCTATATGATATACATACATATGTTTAACACTTACTAAAACTATCATCAAAATAAGGTGTTTATAAAATGTGGTTAAATGAAAAGGGCAATTTTGCTTTAAAAATGCAAATTCAGACATATCATACTTTTTTCTGTGACTTCTTTAAATTTCAAATCTCCAACATCCCTTAACTCATTGATGGCCTTACTGTATATTTCACTGATTAAATGGAAGCAATCAGAAGAAAAAAGCTAGCTTCACCCTATCCCACGTGTGCTTGCACGCACACACACACACACACACACACACATCTTAACTACCTGCATCTGTGTCATGCATTCTGCATTGTTTCTCTGCATAAGCTGCCCACGCTCATGGATAAAGCCAGTTCCACTCCTTTTTTTACTAGACTTTTATCCCTCTCACTTATTTAAGGCTGTTGCTCCAGATTTTCTGCCCTTTCATTTGTTTGTATTTCTGTCTTTCCTGATTGGCTGCTGCCTCTCATCCTTCATTGGCATTTTCTTCTGATCTCCTCAAATCAAACATTGGTGTGCCCAGGCTCTTCCTAGAGCCTTTTTGCTTTTCTATTAGAGAATATAGTTTTATGTTGAATATAATGTAGAGTTGATAGATAAAATACAGGATACCTAGTTAAATTTGAATTTCAGAAAAACAACTAATTTTTATTACATGTCCATGTTGTCTCAAATGTTGCATGAAACATACTATACAAAAATTATCCAATGTTTATCTAGAATTCAAATTTACATATATACATAGTCTCTCTGACGCATATAATATATAAAACCTCGGTTTTCCTTCAGTTTCTCCCATATCTAGGCCTCCTTCTGAAATTGAGGCTTCTATATCCGACTTTCTACTTGATATAGCCACTAATATATCTCAAATTTTGCATCTTTCAAATGAAACATCTGACTTTTCCTCTCAGACATATGCTTTTCTCCAGTGTCTATTAATAAAAAAAATATTCTTTTAGTTGCTGGAGGAGGAAAAACGTCATCTTATTTCTCTTCAACCCATATCCAAAGCTAAAAAATATCTTGTTCCAGCTAACAGCATAGATCCCATTCTCATTAAAAGTCTGTTACGACAGCCTCTGTTATCAAATTTGACCTTCTCAGGGAGGCCATTCCTGCTCATCCTACTTCAAACTGCACTCCTTCGACTTGGGCAACTCCCTAACTTCTTCTCCTAGTTTCTTTTCTTTGGTTACATATGTCACCATCCAACAAAATATAAATTTTACTCGTTGTTTTTGTATATTAACATTCATTTCTGACAAGAGTATAAGTTCCATGGGTGCAAGTTTTTTATTTTTTATTTTTGTTTGTTTTATCACTAGGGCAGTATCTGATATACAGAAAGTCCTCAATAAATATTTGATGACTTAATAAACACGTGAATATATACCTCATAGTGGTAAAATCAACAGAATAATATAACCTGTAAATAAAAATGATTTGAATTTTTATTAATTTCAATGTTATTTGATGAATGCTTAAACATATTTTGAACATGCTGAATATGATATTAAATAATTAATAATTTTATCAAGTCTATTAAAATAATTGACATTTTTGTTTGATTTGAATGTATAGCCCGTTTCATTTTTATTAACGGTCTTAGGTAACAAATTTCCATCATTTTTTTCTTCTTTTTATTTGTATTTTCTTAGTGTCCCTGGGAAGCCACGAATAATCATTCTTTCTTAAATTCGTTTTGAGAGTAGATCACAAAAAGCTTTCCTAGAAGTACCCCTTTAATTTTTCCAATAAATTATTTGGATGTGCTGTTTTAGAAATAGTCAATTTAGATAAGCCAAGTGAAAAAAATTCTAAGTCAGGACAAAATTGGTAATGTAATAAGCTTTTACATTATTTTTAATTCAAAATCCTTAATAATTGCTACATGAGGGTAATGTGCCTTTCCCCCAAGTTTTTTTCTCTGGCTTCCATTTACTCATTATCTATACTTTACTTCTACTTCTATATACTACCTCTACTTCTCTTTTTGTCCTCTGCCATCATGCTCCTCTAGACTACTGTTTTCTTATTCTGACTTTTCCTTTCCTGAGGTTAAATTTCAAATTTCTAGGAAAACCTCCAAATCCTGCATCTTCTGAACCATACTGAAATCTACACTAGTGGCTTTCAGTGTTTGCAAAGAAGAATCACCAGGGTGCTTTTAAAAATTCTTGATATCAAGGCATCACCCCAGAACATTGAAATTGTATGTCTAGGTATGGAGCCTATCCAGACAATTGGTATGATTACTCACCAGAGATGAGAACTCTGACCCTATAGCCTCCTTGGGACCACCTTTCACTCTCTAATTTCCATGAGCCTATTTTGCTATGTTAATTAACCATAGCCTGACCCCATTGTATGCAATTATATTTTATGTTAGTTACACATTTGTAATTCTAGTGCTCTGGAACAACTGTGTGGTAGTTTTTGCACTAAAGTATAAGCTCGGTGATGGCTGGTACCAGCAGATCTCTTTGTTTCAGTACTTTATCACCAATGCCAAACACAGGATCTGATACACAGAAGGTACTTCATAACAATAGAAGAAAAAAGGGAAGACAAAAAGAAGAAAGAAAGAAAGAAAGAGAGAGAGAGGGAGGGAGGGAGGGAGGGAAAGAAAATGGGAGGGGAAGGGAGGAAAAAAATAATCGCAGCTTTTCTGTGTTGCCTCCTCATGGATATATTATGGTGAATTCATAGTGACACATGCAGGTAAGAGATAAACTCTCACAGCAATTCTGACCCTCCTCCATTTTTACTCTACTGCTGGCATTGTAAGAATTAGTAACAAAGAAGTGAGCTGGGGTGATAGTACAAGAAGATAATTAGTGAAAAACAGAACCTTAAGAATTCTGAGACCTATCATATATCCAACCATTGTCAATATTATATGCAATATTCTTTTTATAAAAAATAGTCAAAGCAAGGAGATGAGATTCATCCTCCCCTTCCACACATAGGCCTCAATACAATGGTTTTGTATTGCTTTTCTCCCTTTTATTTTATCCTGCTTTCATTTGTATATAGGTGCTTAATGTTGGGTAAAATACATTTATCTTGGATTTTAAGAAGTTTAGTAGATTGTCCGAGAATCAACCCCAAGGCATAGTCTGACTATTCCCCTCTCTGCAAATGTGATGACCATCGCTGTTTATGAAAATAATGTCTCCTTGAAAAGCTATCCTATACTGTCAAGAGACTTGGAAGTGCCCTTATAGTCTGTTCCACCAGTTTGCAGTCAGTGATGACAGCTTCTTTCCTCAATTGTTCCTGCCTTCTCTGAAAAAAAAAATACTACTTAACATTTCTGAGAAATAGGTATAAAAATGATACTTCTGGGCTTCTCACAAGGTATGCTTCATAATAATGGATTCATTTAAAATATAAGAATGCATTTTCTAAAAGTCGGCCCTGTTGCAATATTTAGCAGATATTTTTATCAGTTGGTAACATATAAATTGGCAAAAACTATAAAAAAGCTCAATTATTCAATATAATTTTCTTGTGGCAAAAATATTAGACTGCACTTTAAATTTTTTTACCTGATTAACTACTAATTAGTAGAAATAGCAAAAAGAACAAAACGTTTTCCAACAGTACATAAAACTTTAATTTTGTTCTGTATATGTCTAGAAATTAGTTGGTATTTTCGCTAGCCCAAGTATTACCTTGGTGATATTAGTGTTGGGTTTCAGGAAAAAAAGTTTAAGAAAAAAATTTGGCAGGAGATAAGCACGCCCATTTGACAGTCCATTCTATCAGCCAGTAAACATTGGTGATGAAAACACAAAGACAGCAATCGATCAGTAAACATGTCTGTTTGGAACAGGTGATTCAAGTGACAGACATTTGTACTAAGGACATACTAAGCATAGATATATTGTGCTAATAAAAGACTAATCTCGATGTTGCTAAGATGTTTATTAACACTAGAGCAACTATTATTTTGAAACAACTTTAAAAACATAATTGGATTCAGAAAACAATGGGATAATTAGAACAAATTTCCTATCACTTTGGAGGACTTTTTATAATTTAAATAATATATCTAAACATACATATATAGAAATATATGATATGTACACATGTATATTATACTATATATTACAATTATTAACTATTAAAATATAATTATTTCTATTATGTATTATCATATATTATAGAATGCATTATGTAATACATTTTATTATGTATTATATTACAATGTAACAAATAATTGTATCATTTATTTAATATATAGTTATTTTATTAGCAAATGAGAATTAACATTTAAATAATCTCTTGTACTTCTGTGAATCAATATTCAAAAGTGTGGCGGGTGGATCACAAGGTCAGGAGATTGAGACCATCCTGGCTAACAAGGTGAAACCCCCTCTCTACCAAAATTTAAAAAAATTAGCTGGGTGTGGTGGTGGACGCCTGTAGTCCCAGCTAGTCGGGAGGCTGAGGCAGGAGAATGGTGTGAAGACAGGAGGCAGAGCTTGCAGTGAGCCGAGGTGGCGCCACTGCACTCCAGCCTGGGTGACAGAGCAAGACTCCTTCTCAAAAACAAAACAAAAAAAGAAACATACATCTCTGCCTTTATGCTAAAAAATACTGTTATGATACATCTGACTTGTTTTGTGCTAAACCCTACCAGGGCCACATAAAAATAACTTAGCTGCTTGCACTAGCAAATACCTGCTCTTGGAAGATAAGACTGGCAAGTAACTAGAGAGTTAAATTATAAAGACTAACAGCTTAATCATCAAGACTCACTTCAAATCCTCATCTTGCTTTGCCCACCATTCAAAGCCATTATATTTTAACCAACTGAGCCTCAACATGTCCTATCTTGCAAAGCCTATATTAAAGTCACCCAGGGATATTGGTCTAAAATTCTCATTTTTTGTTGTGTCCCTGCCAGGTTTTGGTATCAGGATGATGCGGGCCTCATAAAATGAGTTAGGGAGGATTCCCTTTTTTTCTATTGATTGGAATAGTTTCAGAAGGAATGGTACCAGCTCCTCCTTGTACCTCTGGTAGAATTCTGCTGTGAATACATCTGGTCCTGGGCTTTTTTTGATTGGAAAGCTATTTATCATTGCCTCAATTTCAGAGCCTGTTACTGGTCCATTCAAAGATTCAACTTCTTCCTGGTTTAGTCTTGAGAGGGTGTATGTGTCAAAGAATTTATCCATTTCTTCTAGATTTTCTAGTTTATTTGCATAGAGGTGTTTGTACTATTCTCTGATGGTAGTTTGTATTTCTGTGGGACCAGTGGTGATGTCCCCTTTTTCATTTTTTATTGCATCTATTTGATTCTTCTCTCTTTTCTTCTTTATTAGACTTGCTAGCGGTCTATCAATTTTGTTGATCTTTTCAAAAGACCAGCTCCTGGATTCATTGATTTTTTGAAGGGTTTTTTGTGTCTCTATTTCCTTCAGTTCTGCTCTGATCTTAGTTATTTCTTGCCTTCTGCTAGCTTTTGAATGTGTTTGCTCTTGCTTCCCCAGTTCTTTTAATTGTGATGTTAGGGTGTCAATTTTAGATCTTTCCTGCTTTCTCTTGTGGGCATTTAGTGCTATAAATTTCCCTCTACACGCTGCTTTGAATGTGTCCCAGAGATTCTGGTATGTTGTGTCTTTGTTCTCATTGGTTTCAAAGAACATCTTTATTTCTGCCTTCATTTCATTATGTACCCAGTAGTCATTCAGGAGCAGGTTGTTCAGTTTCCATGTAGTTGAGTGGTTTTGAGTGAGTGTCTTAATCCTGAGTTCTAGTTTGATTGCACTGTGGTCTGAGACACAGTTTGTTATAATTTCTGTTCTTTTACATTTTCTGAGGAGTTCTTTACTTAAAACTATGTGGTCAGTTTTGGAATAGGTGTGGTGTAGTGCTGAAAAGAATGTATATTCTGTTGATTTGGGGTGGAGAGTTCTGCAGATGTCTATTAGGTCTGCTTGGTGCAGAGCTGAGTTCAATTCCTGGATATCCTTGTTAACTTTCTGTCTCGTTGATCTGTCTAATGTTGACAGTGGGGTGTTACAGTCTCCCATTATTATTGTTTGGGAGTCTAGATCTCTTTGTAGATCTCTAAGGACTTGCGTTATGAATCTGGGTGCTCCTGTATTGGGTGCACATATATTTAGGATAGTTAGCTCTTCTTGTTGAATTGATCCCTTTACCATTATGCAATGGCCTTCTTTGTCTCTTTTGATCTTTGTTGGTTTAAAGTCTGTTTTATCAGAGACTAGGATTGCAACCCCTGCCTTTTTTTGTTTTCCATTTGCTTGGAAGAGAATTTTAGACCAATATCCCTGATGAACATTGATGCAAAAATCCTCAATAAAATACTGGCAAACTGAATCCAGCAGCACATCAAAAAGCTTATCCACCATGATCAAGTGGGCTTCACCCCTGGGATGCAAGGCTGGTTCAACATACACAAATCAATAAACGTAATCCAGCATATAAACAGAATCAATGACAAAAACCACATGATTATCTCAATAGATGCAGAAAAGGCCTTTGACATAATTCAACAACCCTTCATGCTAAAAACTCTCAATAAATTAGGTATTGATGGTACGTATCTCAAAATAAGAGCTATCTATGACAAACCCACAGCCAGTATCATACTGAATGGGCAAAAACTGGAAGCGTTCCCTTTGAAAACTGGCACAAGACAGGGATGCCCTCTCTCACCACTCCTATTCAACATAGTGTTGGAAGTTCTGGCCAGGGCAATCAGGCAAGAGAAGGAAATAAAGGGTATTCAATTAGGAAAAGAGGAAGTCAAATTGTCCCTGTTTGCAGATGACGTGATTGTATATCTAGAACACCCCATTGTCTCAGCCCAAAATCTCCTTAACCTGATAGGCAACTTCAGCAAAGTCTCAGGATACAAAATCAATATGCAAAACTCACAAGCATTCTTATACAACAATAACAGATGAACAGAGAGCCAAATCATGAGTGAACTCCCATTCACAATTGCTTCAAAGAGAATAAAGTACCTAGGAATCCAACTTACAAGGGATGTGAAGGACCTCTTCAAGGAGAACTACAAACCACTGCTCGATGAAATAAAAGAGGATACAAACAAATGGAAGAACATTCCATGCTCATGGGTTGGAAGAATCAATATCATGAAAATGGCCATACTGCCCAAGGTAATTTATCGATTCAATGCCATCCCCATCAAGCTACCAATGGCTTTATTCACAGAATTGGAAAAAACGACTTTAAAGTTTATATGGAATCAAAAAAGAGCCTGCATTGCCAAGACAACCCTAAGCCAAAAGAACAAAGCTGGAGGCATCACACTACCTGACTTCAGAGTATACTACAAGGCTACAGTAACCAAAACAGCATGGTACTGGTACCACAACAGAGACATAGATCAATGGAACAGAACAGGGCCCTCAGAAATAATGCTGCATATCTACAACTATCTGATCTTTGACAAACCTGACAAAAACAAGCAATGGGGAAAGGATTCCCTATTTAATAAATGGTGCTGGGAAAACTGGCTAGCCATATGTAGAAAGCTGAAAGTGGATCCCTTCCTTACACCTTATACAAAAGTTAATTCAAGATGGATTAAAGACTTACATGTTAGACCTAAAACCATAAAAACCCTAGAAGAAAACCTAGGCATTACCATTCAGGACATAGGCATGGGCGAGGACTTCATGTCTAAAACACCAAAAGCAATGGCAACAAAAGCCAAAATTGACAAACAGGATCTAATTAAACTAAAGAGCTTCTGCACAGCAAAAGAAACTACCATCAGAGTGAACAAGCAACCTACAGAGTGGGAGAAAATTTTTGCAATCTACTCATCTGACAAAGGGCGAGTATCCAGAATCTACAATGAACTCAAACAAATTTACAAGAAAAAAACAAACAACCCCATCAAAAAGAGGGCAAAGGATATGAACACATATTTCTCAAAAGAAGACATTTATGCAGCCAAAAGACACATGAAAAAATGCTCATCGCTGGCCATCAGAGAAATGCAAATCAAAACCACAATGAGATACCATCTCACACCAGTTAGAATGGCCATCATTAAAAAGTCAGGAAACAACAGGTGCTGGAGAGGATGTGGAGAAACAGGAACACTTTTACACTGTTGGTGGGACTGTAAACTAGTTCAACCATTCTGGAAGTCAGTGTGGCGATTCCTCAGGGATCTGGAGCTAGAAATACCATTTGACCCAGCCATCCCATTACTGGGTATAGACCCAAAGACTATAAATCATGCTGCTATAAACACACATGCACACATATGTTTATTGCGGCACTATTCACAATAGCAAAGTCTTGGAACCAACCCAAATGTCCAACAACAATAGACTGGATTAAGAAAATGTGGCACATATACACCATGGAATACTATGCAGCCATAAAAAATGATGAGTTCATGTCCTTTGTAGAGACATGGATGAAGCTAGAAACCATCATTCTCAGCAAACTATCACAAGGACAAAAAACCAAACACCGCATGTTCTCACTTATAGGTGGGAATTGAACAATGAGAACACATGGACACTGGAAGGGGAACATCACACATCGGGGCCTGTTGTGGGTTGGGGGTGGGGGTAAGGATAGCATTAGGAGATATACCTAATGATAAATGATGAGTTAATTGGTGCAGCACACCAACATGGCACATATGTACGTATGTAACAAACCTGCACGTTGTGCACATGTACCCTAAAAGTATAATAAAAAAATAAAATAAAATAAAAAAAGTAAAGTCACCCAGCCCAGGCCCTCGATCTCTTATAATTTTTAATATTTATGTTTTCACCAGAAGGACCTTGGTTACTCTTGGAAGTTTCATTTTCCATATGCATTTTAAAATTTGAATGAGAAGTTTTATGAAAAAATAAAATTTATAAAATTTTGATTGTAATCAATTGAACATAGAGATTAATTAGGGGACATTTATAATATGAATCTTCTCATTAATCATACTGGATTTTGGGGTCTAGCTATTTATTTTGGCTTTAATACTTTTCTACAAAATTATTTTTAAGTACTACAAATTTTTATGGTACTATAAATGTACGTTTAAATTTTTCCTCTGTTGTTTTTATATAATGGTACACTGGTTTTTTGATATTGGTATTACAGTAAAACGTCTGGATTACTTACAATAAAATTGAATATTTGTCTTTTTAGAGGATTATCTTATAAGTAGCTTACAACTGAATTTTGTCAGTTTGAAAATGTGTCTTTCATTGGAGAGATTTATATTTTAATATTCACTGTGATTATTGAAATATTTGGGGATATGTTTATACATTTAATTTTGTGTTATTAGTCTGGATTTTCTAGTCTTATTGACTGAGCACATTATTTTCTCACTTGATTATTTTTCTGTGCTATAATTGAAAAAGTTTTTTTCATTTCTCATTCCAGATTTAACATATATACCAAAATAAATTTCTTGAAATCAAATATCTTTATAACTGTTTTAAATATTATAATTTTAGTTGACCCTGAACAACATGGGTTTAAACTTCACTGGTCCGCTTATACATGTATTTACTCCTATCTCTGCCACCTTGAGAAAATAAGACCAACCCCTTCTCTTCCTTCTCCACCTTCTGAGACTATGCAAAGATGGTAAGGAGGAAAACCTTTATGATGAACCATTTCTAATTAATAAATAGTAAATATCTACTTCTTTTCCTTATGATTTAATAATAACATTTTATTTTCTCTAGCTTACTTTATTGTAAGAATACAGTATTTAATTCATATGACATACAAAATGTCTGTTAATTGGCTGTTTATGTCATCAGTAATGCTCTGGTCAACAGTAGGTTATTACTAGTTAAGTTTTTGCAGAATCAAAAGTTATACCTGGATTTTTGACATTGTATAAGTTGGGCTTCCCTAACCCGTTCAAAGGTCAAGTGTACCTTAGTATGCTCTAAATCCAGCTATCTTTTCTCATCTCAATGAGTATGCTGAATTTGTTAAGGTATATGCTACTATCTTACTTAATTTATTAAATCTACATTATTTTAATTGCCTTATAGAATTTGTTTTAAATTCAAGCCCATTTATATTATTTTCTTTGTTCATCATTTCTTCTCACATCTTATAATTTCTTCATGTTTCTCTTTCCTTAAGTATAAAATATAACGCTTTTAGCAAAAATAATTTTTAAATAGTCTCAGTCTTTTGTTTCTGAAAATATTTTAATTCCATCTAGCACTTGAAATCTATTTTATTGGGCCTACATTTCCAGAGTTTTAGATAATTCTTATGACATTCTGATTGTATTATTTCACAGTCTTAGAGCTTTCACGGTAGCTATTGAGAGGGTAAAAATCTATTTGATGTTTCTTTTATGTAATCAGTTTTATTCTTTCTGGTGCTTTAAAATGTATCTAGGCACATATTTTAAAAACTTACACTGTCAAGATTAATTTGGCTGTGCAAAATTTGTAATTCATATTTCATGTAAGTTCTGGAAATATCTTTTCTCATCCTGTCTGTTTCTCAATTTTTTTAATAAAATCTCCCTCTGAAAATCCAATTAGCAGATAAACCTTTTGTCTTTATCATCATTTTTTAACTTTTCTTCAATGAACTTTATTGCAGTGCAAGCTGATTTATGTATTATTTGTTTGTCCCAAGAAGAAAAACAGAATTGATAGGCATCTACCAATCTCTAACACAATTTTCTATCTTGGTCTAGGTAAAACTGAAATTGTAGGTCACTATTGATGATCAGGTATCCCTATGACAACTAATGACTTTCAGTACCTCTTTACGTCTATAAACTTGTGCTTTCTAAGGATTTTTAGCCTCTGAGAATTTCATTTATTTTATTGTCTTCTGAGCTATATAAAAAGATACTAAAATGTATTTTTTCATTTTCCTGATTTAAAGTATAGTTCAGTTTTTCAATTTATAATTTAGTGCAGGATAAGTTTTTAGTGCAGGATAAACTTTAATTTAGTGCAGGATAAGTTTTTAAATACATATAATCCTCTGAATTCCTTAAAGAGAATTCCTGAGAAGGTTCTTATACATTATTGAATCTTATGAAGATGAGATGGCTGTGTGACCATAAAGATTATTTTATTGCTACAATGGATTATATATATAAATCATAAAGTGACCATGAATTTTGCTAAAATATTTCCATTATTATTTTGGCTTTTATTAAGTCATTTTCTTTTACAAATGAAAAAAAATTTCTTTTTATCTTTTATCTTCATCAAACTTGTTATTGAAAAGCTTTGGCCGGGCGTGGTGGCTCACGCTTGTAATCCCAGTGCCGAGGCGGGTGGATCACGAGGTCAGGAGATCGAGACCATGGTGAAACCCCGTCTCTACTAAAAATACAAAAAAATTAGCCGGGCGTGGTGGCGGGCGCCTGTAGTCGCAGCTACTCGGAGAGGCTGAGGCAGGAGAATGGCGTGAACCCGGGAGGCGGAGCGTGCAGTGAGCCGAGATTGTGCCACTGCACTCCAGCCTGGGCAACAGAGCAAGACTCCGTCTCCAAAAAAAAAAAGAAAAGCTTTAATCTTACTTTGTCTGGTATGTGATTTTTCTAAGACACACTTTAGTCTTTCAAATTGTCTATGATATTTACATTACTAATGTATTAGTCTGTTCTCACCCTGCTAATAAAGACATACCTGAGACTGGATAATTTATAAAAAATGAGGTTGAATTGACTCACAGGTTAGCATCACTGGGAGGCCTCAAGAAATTTACAATCATGGTGGAAGCTAAAGCAAACATGCCCTTCATCACATGGCAGCAGGAAAGAGAAGAATGAGGACCAAGCAAAGGTGGAAGCCATCAGATCTTGTGAGGACTTACTATCACTAGGATAACATGGGGGAAACCATCCCTATGATTCAGTTACCTCCCACTGGGTCCCTTCCACCACATACAGGGATTATGGGAACTACAATTCAAGATGAGCTTTAGGTGGAGACACAGTCAAACCATGTAAACTAATAAGTCTGGAGATAACATTAATTCAACTATCATTAAAAATAACTGTATATTGAATAAAACAAAGATATTTTTGAAATCAACACAACTTGATTAATGTCCATTAAAAGCGTAGAAGAATGCACAGAAACAAGCATAAAAACAAAAAATTACTATATGTGATAGTATGTTTATAATTCAATAAAATATTTCAATATTATTGACACACACTATTTGTTTATTTACTTATTTATCTGAGACATGGTCTCACTGTCACCTAGGCTAGAGTACAGTGGCACAATCTCGGATCACTGCAACTTCTGCATCCTAGGCTCAAGTGATCCTTCCACTTCAGCCTCCAGTGTAGCTGGGATGACAGGCACACACCACCATGCTTGGCTAATGTTTGTTTTGTATTTTTTGTACAGAGGGTTTTTGACATGTTGCCCAGGCTGGTCTCAAGTTCCTTTGCTCAAGCAATCCACCTGCCTTGGCCTCCCAAAGTGCAACACGTACTTTATAATAAGATAAACAGATATTTTGGTAGAGAATGAAGAAAGAATAGCTAATAATTGCAGAGTAAAATATTGGCTAGCAAGGCAAGAAAAAAGGAGAAGAGCTTGAAGATAGGTTAATTATATTGATTTTCCTTAGGCTCATAGAAGATTTTAAATAAGATTAATAAAGTAAAACCCACAAGACAGTTTCCTGAGTGTCTTTTGGTCCTCAGCCTTTTGTAGTCACAAGTTCCTTTCCTTTTTAAGCAAAATTGCTCACAGTTCAGCATGCTCCTATGATTCTTAAGACTTTCTCCCCCAGTTGTTTTTCTATAGGCTGAATGCCATCCCTATTCCTTCACTTCCCCAAAGTATTAGCAACAAAAGGCTACTATATATAGGAAAATACAAGGGGGTTATACAATATAGAACATGGGCAGTATATTCTAAAGAGCACTCTTTTCTTTTTTTTCACTATAGTTGCTGGAATCCAAAATCCTAAAATATTATTATTTTGTGTATAAAGAAGTTTAGTCTCCATGCCTATCTACAGTCTCCTTAAACTGTCCTGGTTAACAAAAGGCCATCTTACAGATATATGACTTTTGGTAGAAAAGAAAAAAACACAGTTGTTTTACCTTTGTTTGCTTGTTTATTTTGAGGAAGGCTTCCTCTTATGCATAGTCTCTTATGTATAAGTATAGTATATAAATATTCATTCTTTTCTAGTCCTTTGTACGATTACAGGAATTATGTGGTGTGTGAGTGTGAATTTGTGTATATTATAATTTTTCCTCTTCCAAGTATGTGAAGCTAATTCAACATGTGGAAATTCCTCAATATATAATTTTCTACCTATTATTTATATACAACATAATATAATTGTCAGAAGAATCCAGTGCTTTTACTGTATTTTTTTTAAATACTCAATAATCTGCACTAATGTGTAATCAACAAAGCCTTTGTTAACATCCTAAGTATTTGCAGCTCTTATATGTCATGACCAATAGTCAGTTTTTATAATAAGAAAGACTAGTATTTAGTCCAGTGTGGATAATTTAACAGATTACTGACTTATTATGAAGCTCGTAACATAGACTTCTATAATTGCATATAATACCAAATCATCAGATTTAAATGTGCACAAAATATAAACAAAAATATTTTATCAAATTATTTTATATAGACAATGCCTTTTTTATAAAAATTACATTTGCATTATTCATAATTATTTATGTATACTGTGCATTCAACAAAATTTCATGTTTATGAGAATGTATAATTTCATTCTACATTAATTAATGACCATATTTCAGGGCAGTGGACCAAGAGTTGGATGATATATACAGTTAAATCAGACCTACATCTTTTTTTCAAGATAACTATAATTGTAATAGAGTAGATAAACTGTACACGCACCTTAATAACTACCGTCCAATATCAAAGGTAGATGAAAAACTGTCTGTAGGATAAGGACACACCATAGCACAAGTCCAAAGCATAACAAATAGGCTATCTAAGTCCCAACATATTTATGGAAGACAAAAGGGTTTATAACAGCTTTTTCATATTGAGACAAAAAATACCTTATACAATTCTATATTTGTATATACATAGAAAACATTTGAGTTATAAATTAGTTAACAATTATTCTGACATGTTTGGAAATAACTAGGAAAAATAATTGCTGAAAATATACTCCTTCCTATAACGGTGGTATAAAATATGTATTTTAATCATCAACAGATTTAAGAAACTGTTCCAGACAAGAATTTGTAATACAAATCTCTCACACCGCTGGCAGTTATGGCGCCTTATCTCCCTAAAGCAGTGCCACCATAGGTAAATGAAGAAAACGGGCTTTTTTATGTTTTAGATTAACCACAAGAGGGAACTCATAGAGACCTGTTAATGTAAGTAAAACATATTAACAATGATAAAAAATGTTATTCTGCAGAGTTCAAACAAGGTTCAGTCTCTGTTATTATGTTTTAGTCCTATGATGCTTGAAAGTAAGTTTTGAAGAAAACCAATTACTTTCCTTACAATTCCTGAACTCATTTCATAACTATTAAAGATTTTTGTGTGTCCTATTATAATATTTGGTTGTATAATTAATTATACTTTTAATAAGGCAAGGAATGGAGGTCCAATAATAGACAAAGTTTTGAACTGACTATGAACTTTTTACACTACAGTGTCACTCTGGGATCTTGGACATCCTTTAACTCCTCTGTACATGATTCTCTTTTCACTAATCTCAGAGGAATGACAACCAACATATTAATTTGTTAATGTTCACAATACTTTTCAAAAAATGCTTCAATGTCTGTAAATAATGTATGATAAATCCAGAAATAAATAGTATAATTATATTATAATATAGGCACTTTAAGTTTTACAGCAAATTTGGCCCTGGAAAGAGATTAAAAGGGATTATTTCCCCTCCAAATGTAGTTAAAATAATATGCAAGATTGAATCCGAAGATGTCTTATATTTTGACATTTCTTTCCTCTGGGACAATCATTATTTCAAATGAAAGGGGAGATTTAAGGTTGCAAATGAAATGAAGGTTGCTAATCAACTAATCATAAAATAGTGAGATTATTCTGGATTATCTAGGGAAGCCCAATAAAATCACAGATTTCCTTAAACTGTAAGTGGGAGGCAAAAGAAGAGAAACAAGAATATTTGACCATGGTCACAGAAATTAGATATTTTCTGGCTTTGAAGATGGAGAAAGAGGCTCATAATCCAGTGAATGCAGAATGCAAGTAGATTATAGAAAATGGACAAGACAAAAAAACCTTCAAAAGGGAATACAGCTTTTCTAAGACCTTGAATTTGTTCCTGGAGAACCACATCAGACTTCTGACGTACAGAACTGAGAATTATTAAATTTATGTTGTCCTAAGCCACTAAGTTTGTGGCAATTTGCTATAACAGCTAGAGGAAACTACTACAGATTTGGTATCTGGAAGTGGAATGGAACTATAATAAATACCTAAAAAATATGGACGTGGCATTAGAATTCGGCAGTGGAAAGAAGCTGGAAGAAGTTTAGGGAGCATGATAGTAAAAGCCTAAACTGCTTTGAGCAAATTTTTAGTAGTAACATGGATATTAAAAACTCTACTAGGGAAGATATAGAAGAAAATGAGTGTCACGGCAGAGCAAACATATACTGCTTTAGATAATGCTTAAACAATAATTAACTGACTGTAGAAATATGGACATCAAGGGAACTGCTGGTGAAGGTTCAGAAGGAAATGCGAAACGTGTTCATGGAAATTTGAGTAGAAGGGATCATTGTTATGTACTGATAGAAAGCTTAGTAGAATTATTTACCACAGTTATGTGAAAAGCAGGACTTGCCTATGAGGAAAAATGACTTTTAACTGAAAAGATGTCAAGAAAAGTGTGAAAGGTACAGCCTGGTTTCTTCTTACTGCGCATAAGAAAATGATGGAGGAAACAGATAAACAGAAGAACTGTTAAACAAAAAGGAAGCAAAACTTGATGATTTGGTAAATTCTTAGCCTTCCCAGATGACAAAAGACAAAAATTGGATTTACTCTTAGGAAATAAATGCTCAGGATGTGATGTGATGGTACAACCTATTGTGCAATCAATAGTTGAGATGGTCAATTAGAAAACAAGTCAAATGAAAGTAGCAATCAAACCTTTATTCACATACTGTTAGGTTGAAAATAAGAGCAATATATAGGCACTAGCTTGTTAATATTCCATTTTTCCCACAAAATAGTACTTGTAGTGAGTTAAGTGGTTACAGAACAGACAAGGAGAATCACCTCATTATCAAAGAGCCCTGAAAAAAAGGGTTCTTGGCCAATTTTTGAAGGGCTGAGCTTGGATGTGGGAAGAGAAAGCAAAGACAGGAGAGAAAAAGTACTGAGTCTGAGTTGAGAAAAGTGCGTCAGTCAAAGCCTCCAATAATGAAATATCAACAGTGTTCAGGAATTTCCCCAGCCAAGGCTCCTACTGATAAGGAGGCTTCTGAATAGAGGCACTGGGGTTCGAATGCAGATATGCACAAGAGCATGGTTGACTTGAGGAAAAGGGGCTCACAGTTGAGTACATGACTTTGACTCTCTCCAGAAAACTGGAATGTATTGATTGTTCACAAAGTCTTGTGTGAGAGGACAGCCTACTCTCATGAGGCCTGCCAGACAAAGCCCTGTAACTGCCTGTACTGGGACCCAAAAGATCTTATGTAGGATATTGGGCTGTAATCAGCCCCATGGGATGAAAGGATCCCATTTAGGACTCATCACAGCACAGACATTCCCTGACTGTGAGATTCAGGCCAGGCAACTGCCCCTAGTTTAGAAGTTGTGAGGAAGAGATGAACACAGCTGGCCTGACCGCTATCTTTTGACAGGCCCGATTCCAAGATTGGCCTTTGGATGGCATTTGGAAATTTGGATTTCAGGAAGGCTCTCACCACTCCATAAAGAGTGGTAATTGTCCCTAAACTGTGCAAACAATGTGGTTTCTTCTCAACACTTGCTTTCCTTCTGGGAATCTGGAATTTTGGTACATGCTAGGCACAGAATGCCTAAGTGACTTGTTCTCAATAAAATCCCTGAGCACTGGGTCTTAATTCCTCAGAAAGATCAAAAGTTCAAAATATGTAGTCACAGAAAAGGCAATTTGAAGAGATTAAGTATGTGATTCACTGATCCTCTAAATCATCTCAGCTGAAGCCACAAGTAGCCATGGGGTTCTCTAAGAAAGATCCATCTTGTCTAATGCAGTAAATTCCCCTGACACTCAGGAGAGCCACAAAATTCTTGAGAATTGTATGCCAGCAGAAATGCTGTCATTATGAACCTGAATGGACTGAAAGAATATAAAATGAGGAAAGGTTGTTACAATCCAAAAGTGTAAAGGCAGGAAAGTCTGGTAACACTATTCAGCTGCAAACATGGGATACCTTTCAGGAAAAAGAAAAAAATGGCCCACAGAGTGGAGTCATGGATCCCCAAGGGCAGAGCAGCACCACATCATCCCCAGGCCTTGAAACCAAATGGAGTTTGACCAGCTAGATTTCTATAATTCTTGAAACTAGTGTTTCCTTTTTCCTTCCATTTTCTCAAGTTCTGATAGGGAACATCTATCCTATTCCTTTCTCACCATTGTATTTTAGGAGCAGATAGCTTGTTTTCTAGTTTTTCAGATTTACAAGTAAAAAGAATTTTGCTCTAGGATGAATTCTATCCAAAACCTCACCCAAACCCAATTTAGATGATTTAGATAATGAAATTCAGGACTTTTTAACTGATGAGAATAAAGACTAGTGTTTGGACTTTGGGTTTATACTCTAGTGAGTAAAGACCTTTTGGAGACCTTAGTGAAGATGAATATATTTTGCATGTGACATGGACATGAATCTTTGGAGTCTAGAGGGCATATTGTGATAGGGACAGTAATGCTTCTACTCACGCCCCAAAAAAGATGTTCACACCCTAATCCTTGGAACATGTAAATATGATAAATTTTACGGTGAAGATGGAATTAAGGTTGCAAATAAGCTGATCTTAATTAAGGAGATGTTTCTACATTAGGAGGGCTCAATATAATCGCAGAGTATTTAAAAATGGAAAAGGGAGGCAGAAGAGGAGAGTCAGAGAACATGTAAATATGTAAATATGATAAATTTTATGGTGAATATGGAATTAAGGCTGCAAATAAGCTGATCTTAATTAAGGAGATGTTTCTACATTAGGAGGGCTCGACATAACCACAGAGGATTTAAAAATGGAAAAAGGAGGCAGAAGAGGAGAGTCAGAGAAAGCCGTGACTATGGGAATAATCAGAAAGATGCAAAGTGCTGGCTTTGAAGATGGAGGAAGGAGACCACGAATGCAAGTAGGCTCTAGAAGATAGAAAAATCAAGAAAACAGATTCTTCCCTAGAACCTTCAGGAAAGAATGCAGCTCTGAGTACATCTTGATTTTAGCTCAGTGAGATCTATGTGCAACTTCTAACCCACAGAACTGTAAAATCATGAATTTCTGTTGTTTTATGCCACTGTTTGTGGTAATTTATAACTATAATAATAGAAATAGAAAAATAATACATCTAGGATTCTAAAAGACTAGATTATTCTTAATCATATTGTGTTTACGTTTAGTCAAAAATACTACTACCCCATTGAATTAACCCAACTTAATGTGTGACTTTTATTTCTTATGCATTAATTATCCATTTAAAAAAAATCCCTCCCCACAAGATCGACCTATATCTATTATGAAAATCTTTTGAATAAAAGCCTAAGTCTAATTGAAATCACCATTTGCATCTTTAGAATACCAAATCATCTAAGATATCCATGTAGATATCATTTTGCTTTACACTGTATCTATAAAATTGCACAGAAGGAAATAAATAATATAGATTTTAAATAACAGGATTGAATAAGCCTCTAAAGGCCAGGATATCTAACAACATCTTTCATAGTTTTATCCTTCTCTTAGCATCCCTTTCAATTTGTTTCTAGTCTCTTTTGTAACATTCTACATTCTGAAGATCTTATTCTATCCCTGGATTCTTCAAATCAATGAAATTTTTTTTATTGTTGTTGCCTGTAGCTGCCACAGTGTTAAAAGTATGATTACCTCATCATTGTCAGTGCAAAAACCCTTAGCTGAGAAGCGATGCCTTATTTTTAATAGCAGAATAGACGAATTTTAGAACATTTTTGTTCTCTTGGCCTTCTACTCAGGCCTTTTGTAAATGATTCTGCCACACTGAGACTTGGCACTTCCTGCTTCTGTCCATCTGTTATAATGGAATTTTGCCGGTTTTTTAAATGTGATAAGACAACTACACTTGAACATAAGTGCCAGCAAAACATAGACACAATTTTTAAGTCTGCATAGCATTTCTAACACTATCCTTTGGGCAATATGCCATGAAGTCTGTGGCAGATTTGGTCTTCAATGGGGGGAAAAATCTGTTTCAAACTCCATGTTCTGCAGAATTACATGTTTTGTTCATGTCAGATTTTATTTTGATCCTATGCCATGTTCAGCAAAGGGGAAAAAATGAATCACTATTGGCATTGTTAGAGATCCATCTTCCATATAAAGATACAGAAATCAAATCAAATGTTACATGTGAAAGTAGAATGCACCACTCAGATGTGAGGCATTATCATTTTATAACTAACACATATTATTGTGCTTCATACAATAAAATGAATAAATAAGTTATTATAAAATGTTTCCCTGTGTTTTCATTTTGAATAACTGTTTTTGAATTATTTGGCACAGGAAGTAATATTCTAAAGAATAGGATATGTTCTTTAACATTCAAAGATTAACTTGAGTATTTGGCAATTCTGCATTTACAAAGCAAAGTGACTACTATGTGCATAAGAAGTTTAGCATGCACAGAGCAGGGGGCAGTTGCTAGAGAATAAGATAGAACATGCTTAATATTTGTTTCTCGTCATTTCCTGTACTGTTAGAAAAACACTGAATGCTGAATGAATATTTAGGCTAATGATAAAATAAAAATAGGTTAAAAATTATACATGAAGAACAAAGCATGTATTTATAATATTTATATGATAAACATTTTATATAGTACACATACATTTTACTCATATTTTCATTTTCTTAGGTAGGCTAATGTATACTAAAAGTGAAACAGGCAATTTTCAGTTGAATACAGTTTTCAGCAACAATCAACGTGATGCTTTAATCCTAAACCAAAATAACAGGGACTAAGTAGGTGAGATAAAAGAATATTTTTATAATCTAAAGTGATTGGCTTTATTCACCATATATTTGTAAAATAATCCATCTTAACTTCTAAGACTTTTAAACTTGTACATTAAATTTCCTTTATGACCTTTCTAAACAGTCAGGAAGAAAAGGGAAACAAGCATTTTATTTAGTTTTCAACATCATTCATTCATCTTTGTATTGGTAATACATTCCCCTAGTTCATAATCTAAAAGGACGCAAAGGAAATTATTTTTCTCACCTTTGGAAAATTCACTCAGTTCTCCCCAGAGGTAACTAGCATTATCAGTTTCTCATGTATCTTTCCCAGGGATAATTTTAATTGTATACTTGTTTTTTATATATATATATATACATATATATATATATGTGAGTGTGTGTGTATAATGGGCTTGTGTGTATATATATTATATATCTTACCACTTTTCAAACAAATAAGAGCATAAAATGTACAATATTCTTGTATTGTCCATCTAACAGTATATCAGTTCATGAGAAGCTTCCATATTCATTATAGTAGCTATCAGATATTTATTTATGTATAAATACAACAGTCTATTTTGTTTATAATTAGTTAAATAGTATTTGATAAATATTATGTGGTTTCCAATATATTATCTCATACAATTTTTAAATAATTCTATGAAAGAATAACCATTTCATTTTACACATAAGTATTTCAAAAATCAGAGTTAAGTAATACTTGGTTATGGGACTGGGATTCTCTAGGCCCAAATCCCAAGATATGACATATATCCTAATCCATTTCTGTCTAAGCTCAATTTCATGCCATTATCTGTTTCAACTTGATAAAACTGTGCCTTGACTTTTCAAATTTTCATCAGTGTTTCAATAATTATTTATATTTTAAATAATTATTTAATAAAAGTAGAGGTTGAACAAAACAGTAAAACTGAACTGGTTGAGCTATGGCAAAAATTCAAAGTAAATAGTTTTTTGTTTTTTTTTTTTTAATCTTGTCAGTTAAATGAGCCATGCTAGAGAAAATACAGAGAAACTACTCTTGAACATTGATGTCAAGACTATGTTTGTGGAAGACAGTGTGGCGATTCCATAAAGACCTAAAGACAGAAATACCATTCAACCCAGCAATCTCATTACTGGGAATATACCCAAAGGGAAATAAGTCATTCCGTTATAAAGACACATGCACAAATATGTTCATTGCAGCACTATTTGCAATAGCAAAGACATGGAATCAACCTAAATGCCCATCAATAATAGACTGAATAAAGAAAATGAGGTACATATACACCCTGGAGTACTATGTAGCCATAGAAAAGAACAAGATAATGTCCTTTTTCGGGACACAGAGTTGTGATGAAATAATCTGTACAATAAACCGCCATGACCCAACCTTACCTATGTAACAAAACTGCTCTTGTACCCCTGAACTTAAGATAGAAGTTAAAAAAAAAAAAAAAGAGTATGTGAACTAGTTCACTTAAATAACATTCAAAAAAGGTGAAAAAAACCCACAGAAATAAAACCTTCATATACCTCTTTTATCTTACGGAAAATATTTGATATTGAATTTCTTTTATTACCCTCTATTTTCTAAAGCTGTTTTTCTCCTCTCTCTTTTATAAGCATCAAAAAGTACTAAAATATATGCTTAGCTCTCATTCAACAGTATTCACTGCCCTCAAATTCTTTATTTAATAAAATGATTTAACTAAATTGTGACTAAGGAGTAAATGGCTGACCTCCAAATCTTCTAGAATAAAGATATAATAATAAAGAATGAAGAAGTACTATAAGTAGAGGCATTTCAAAACTCTATTTATTTATTTATTTCTTATGCTTGTGGTAGTCTTCCCTTTTGTTATTAGCTGAGCTCACAGTTTTCTCTCTTCTCTAAGGATGACAAAATAAAAAAGTGTGCCTTTAGTGATGATGCTTACATTATGTTACTGCTACCACGGCCAGAGTAGTTAGATCTAATCATAGTTCCCTGACATAAGATTGAGCCAATCAGCTTCTTTATAAGAGGAATTTAAAATCAATCTCGAATTGGAAGAAAAAAGTCATCTTGTGGTTCCACAGAAACAGCAGAGTATGGGAGTCTATGGACATCTGCTGAGCTCCCACTGAGTCTCTTATTTCCTATATTTTTATTGTTTGACTTTCTTTCTTTTATGTTTCCGTTAACTATCCTCCCCACTTCTCGGTATTATTGTTTACTTTAAGCACTGATGTGTCATTTTTAAAAAATCTATTCAACAAATATTTAATATGAATTTTGAACTTCGATATGCTTCATCCTATTTTACGCACTGGGGATTTTTCAATAAAACCCCAACATGATTTTACCCTTGTTGAACTTGCATTTTAAGAAAGACTGAGAGCAACAAGAAAAAAAAAAAGTTATAATTTCATGTAATGATAAGTGCTATGGAGAAAAACATCTAACATAATATAGAAAGAGAGGAAGTTGGGAAGAAAGATTATTTCAGACAGGAAACAGAAAGAGCCTGTTCATGGAGAAGTCATTGCTCAGACTTAAATGATAGAAGAAGTGAGATTATAAACCTTAGGAAGTTCAGGGGAAATAATATTCCAATGGGGAAGACAAGCATCTTCAAAGATCCTCCTAAAGAACTACACGTTGGTGTGTTAAAAAAATGTATTAAGGAAGAATGTGGTAGGACAGGAGAAAAGGCAGTCAGGCGACAATATCTGAAATAGAGTAAATTTTTACACATTAATTTACTCTTGGTGATTTACTTTCTTGATTTAAAAATAAAGATTCAGTGACTTTGTGGGTGTGTTGATGTGAGATAACATATTAAAATCACATAGCATATTGTTCCATATATAGTATTTGCTTTTCTTCCCTTTATTATATTCTTGTTTAAATGTTAAAGTTGAGAGAAACTCCTACACTATTATTATTATAGATTTAGGAATATATATTTGATAAGGCTGTCCAAAATGATAGAAAGACAAAAACTATGATTACAGTTAAGTTGTTTGAAACAGTGCTTGATTTTCCTTGTGCTGATAGTATAATGGTGTCTTCTATAAATATAATTAATGCACCTGATCTGACATTAATAGACAATATACTTTTAGTGATATAGTTTGAATTTAATAGTTGAACTGTGACATTTATCTTTTCTTTTTGCTCTTTCTTTTATTGACCATGTACTGAGAGTCTACAATATGCTAGAACTTTTCTTTGAGTAACCTCTAACCAAACCACCGTTTACAATTCCAAAGAGGCAGAGAGGTTGAATTCTGCCCTCATCAGCCTAAATTTAAATCTGGTTGTATCTGATTCTAAACTCATGTTATTTGCACTACACTGTCCTGTCAACAATTATTACAAATAGCATCTTTTGAATATTAACTGGATGGGTTTGCAGATGTTGCTTCTGAGAAGGAGCGGGTTTTTCTATTTAACATACCTTCCCTGGGCACAGACAATACCTTGCCCTCAAATAGGTAATACGGAAACTTGAATGAAAAATGGATGAATTAATAAAACTAATAGACAACAACTGCCCAAAATATTTCTGGTGTTACAAAGGGCAGAAACAAATATTTTTCAAGCCTAGTTTAAAAAGACATAAAATGTCAAAGCAAATATTCATGCACCAAATTCTAATTAATTGTAGTTTTTAGTTCAAACATTTGGAGAGGTTTGCCTTTTAAAAGATAATCATTTATAAATCTTACTGTTTTGCCGTCTGGTGACATCTTGTAATGCTTATTTGTATCATGACATGTTAAAGAAAAGTAATTCCCTTATATAACGACATGTTAAGAAAAGTAATTGCCTTATATAATGATATGTTAAAGAAAAGTAATGACATATTAAAGGATGATGTTTAGGTTTCACTATTGCAGTTGGGGGTGGCATTTATAGATATGGATTATTTGCAAATAGATTTATTTCATATTTTATTCCTCACTTGATACAACAAAAAAAAGAAGAATGTGTATTTATATCCTTTTACTTTCCTGTCTTGCATAGCTTGACGGAAAGTGAATTCTTTTATGCCTGGTTAGAGATCATTGCAGTGTCTTCTCTCCATGGTTTAGCTATAATTGTCAAATATTAAAGTAATCTGCAGTAGAACATGTTCATTTACATAAGGATGCAGTAAGGCTATTTTCAGTGATGTTACCTGAGGTTGTCTGAATTTCTCTGGATACTCTATCACAGCACAGGGCTCCTTCTTCTCAAAAGATGGTGTATTCTCTGAGTTCCAGCTTGACATCTGGCAAGTAGATACATTTGCTGGTCACTGCATTCCTGTCAAGAATAATTAATTTTGTATTTCTCTTGGTCTTCTACAACAATAAAATAGTGAAATGTTTTCACTAATCACACGGAAAAAATACTAAAAGATGAAAGAAGTAATATAATCCACAGTATTTCTCAAAGTCCACTGCCCAGTTATTATCAAGTTCTTTATTCTCAGAACCATAATCTTAACAAAAGAAGAAAGCAGTGCTAGGTCTACATGTATTCCATGTGTGTATATATGTGTGTGTATGTATGCTTATGTTGTGTGTGTGTTTATGTGTTTGTGTGTGTGTGTAAGGCAAATGTTACTTCAAGAGTGGTGATGAGCAATAATTTAATTCTTCAGTTGCTTAAATATAAAAGATTTGTTCTCTGTTTTGTTTTACTTCTTCAATTAAATGTTACCTTCCCTTGCTGTAAAAATTATTTTAAATCTTTGGAAGTGCTTTGCCTTCACAAAATTGTTTTAATACTTTAGAGGCCAGAGTCAACCACAATTGACAGATAGCTTTTAAGGAAGACATTATTTAAAGGATAAATAATATACCAATATACATATGAACCCAGAATAGGAGTCGCATGTTTTAGCTTTATGAGAAACAGTCTCATTATAATAGATTAATAAAATATATGAAGTTCCCTCGATGTTATTCACTTTTATGCTTAGCTACATGTTTACAAATTTCCTTTTAAATTTTTAAAATTAACACAATGAGTGGCAGAATAGAATTGCTTAAGAAAATGAAAATAATGTTATTTCTCCTCCTTCTGAAATTTGTTGAAGGATTTCTTTGAGAAAAGAAAGGTTGATTAAAGTAAAAGGGAAGAAGTAAAATGCGGAAAGAAAAAGGAAGTTAAGAAGGAAGGAAGGATACCATATCTAATCATTCTGTTTTGGAATTAGCTCAGTCACAATTATGTATTTGCAAATCCCAATGGATACTTTGGATACTTTTTGATCCAAAGTAAAGAGATACCAGAAAGCAATGGGTGAGGAATTGAATGGTTATCTTTTCCTTGCCTTTCATGATTGACATGGACCAATTTGCAGTTCTTTAATTATCACCTTCAGGCTCTATATTTTATTTCCAAAGCCAGAAATAATAAAATAACATACAGATGTTGTTCGACTATTCATATATACATACACATATATATACATACACATATATATACATATATATGCACACATATACATACATATATACATATATGCACATATACTATATATAATATAGTATATATACGCATATATTACATATAATATATATAATATATATTATATATTTAATATATATATTATATATTTATATATATAATATATATTTATATATTTAATATATAAATATATATATTTATATAATATATATAAAACTCCCTGGTAACAATGCGTCAGTATTTGAAATATCACATTTTAACAGTTGTGAAAATTAAGTGAAATAATTTATATAATACACATTGTAAAACATATAGTAGCCATTCAATAAGTGTAATCTATCCCTTTCATCTATCTGGCATTCTTTGAGTAGGAAAAGATATTACCAGTTTTGTAATAAGAACCATTTTCATATTAAAACTACTTAATAAAAATAAAATAATTTCATTAATTTAATAAAAATATCAACTTTTATGGAGTTAAAAGAAATAAGATTGCACATACATAGAATATATATAGTCTATGCCTCATTTAATTATATATATTCTGTATATACAATATATAAATTTAAATGAGACTAATATACGGATTATTAAAAATCTATACATTCTATATTCTGTACATAGAGAATTCTATATAATTATATATTCTATATTCTATACAATATATAGACTATATTATATAATATATAGAATATGTTATATAATATATAGAATATATAGAATTTTAATAATTTAATACATTTATATATTAATAATTTAATTTAAGTAATATATTTTAATTATGAATTAATATTTGATTATATTCATATATTCTCTATGTGCTTATAAACTATGATTATCGTCATTATTTTGCACAGGGCAAGCTACCATAGAAAAAGGTATCCTTTGATCACACAACCAGCAAGTGGTAAAACTAGGATTTGAACCCAAGCTACGTCTCAGTTCTAACCACTTTACTGTTATTTTCTTGAAGCCAAATATAATATTTGTTTAGAAAAAATTCCTAATAATCTTATTCAAAGAAAAATTTACACCTCAAAGGGATGAATAGATTATAGAGCTCCATGGTTTAAGATAAAAAAGAGAAGTACCACAATTGTTGTTGAAGAAGATGACGACAGAGAAAAGAGAAGGAAGCTGGGCCGGAGCTGTGTCTGGAATGAGCAAGGCTTTACTGTATTCTGATGCTTCCAAACCTCCAATTCTTTTATCAGAAATATATAACAATCATAAGTGTCTTGATGAAAAAGAATTCTTGGAGAAATCACTAAAGGTTAAAGAGCTTTCGGCAGTTAGATTTCTGTTAATTAGACACTTGTCTGCCTTCCCTCCCCATCAGCTTCTCAAGGCTGAGTTGGTCTATGCTCAGGAGAAGTTACATGATTTATTTTTATCTGACTTCTAATCCATCTGGCCCTAAGAGTTTATCATCATAAAACTAAAGATATTCTTTAAACTTTTGTTCAAGTGCATAATATATTGTTATGTCTCTAATGAGAAATTATCTGCCATATGATTAAGGAACTCGTTTGTGAACTAAACCAAAAATGCAAAAATGATAGAATATTCTATGTATGTAAATACAAAGTTATTTATTACCAATGTATAAATATTTTGGAATCATTTTCTTGGTTTCTTAACTATTTTAGAAGTTATTTCCTGTAGTTTGCATACTGTTTAGTTTAAGAATCCCCATAACTAGCAGACATTTGTTTAAATGAGCATATCCAACTACACAATAGGTAGAAATAGCCTAAATCTTATTAACTCTAGTGATTGCTCTCATAACCATTTCAGTGGAAAAGGCACGTTGCTGCCAAATTTTATCCAATATATTAAGTCTCTTTGGTTGCATAAAAAAAGACAAAGTAACCCTGAACTATAACATATTCCAAAAATCTGGTGGTTCATGAAGTGAGAAATTGTGGGCCTGGGTTTTTATAAAATTTGAAAGGTCAAAAGGGTAAGCAGATGGCTAGCTGTAGAATTTATTGCACATTAAGCAATTGTATTGATGTGCCAGGCAAAGTCCTGGAAGCTTATGAGACTGTAAAATTCAATGACCCTGTATTAGACTGACGGTTCAGCTCATGATAGACATGCAATTTTAGAGATCACATCTATCACTGGTTTATTATCTGTCAGAAACTCACACCATTCAACACAATATCCTGCACTGTAGTTTTTACTATTGCCCTTTTTTTAACCTCTTTTTTTTTCCATTTTGGTATTTTATGCTCATTTGACAATATTACTAAGTTCAGGATAATCAAGTGACAGCTCAGCAATGCTAAATGATTTTCCAGTAACTTTTCAGTATTCATAAGTAATAAAATTTTATAAGGGATATAAAGAATTTAGATACTCAATCCCACAGACTGTCATCAATGTACATGTGTAATACTACTGTCATTAGTTGCAGCTTTGGAATACAGAGAACAGCAGTCTTTTTTCATAACTATATAAAATACTTAAATTTCTTTTCTTAAAAAAAAAGTTAATCCTAAGAAGATAATCTAGGGTGTTATAGTTGCAGACTCTTTCTCTAATCAGGCACAAACAAAATTGTGAAAGACAAATATCTTGCACATCTAAAAAAGTGCTTTCTGGAGACTTGTTTTTAATGTGATACGAACAAAAATTTACCAGTATACTATGAGATAGCATGCCATAGTGCTCCACGTCAGATACTTTTAGTGGATGATGACTAATAACTTAATATTTACTCAATGTCAGATGTGGAACAGGAATTACTACAGCCTCAAATATCTTATAAAACTTTACACTCCCTTCTGAGTTTCCAAACCTCTGTATTTATGATTTTTAAGAATATTACATGAATGACCATAATTCTATTAAGTATACGTTCAAAAATTCAAATTATTCATAATTCTAAATAACAATCTGACTAAACCATGGTTCATCATTATATTCATTTAAGTAAAATATATTAATTTTTGATGCATTTAATTCTGTTTAATTGTACCTCTGAATTTTTGGCATACTTAGCTAGGCCATCTTTGCTGTTTCCAAAAAAACCAAGTGATAATATTCCTACTCCACATGTTTTAGAGGAAACACTACAAACATCAGAAATCATACTCAAAAGAACTTTTCCCTATATATACCTTCATTCAATAATCTAATTATAGGGTCTATTTAGTGTAAAGGACTCCGTTAAAGTCATGTTTACTCCTCCTCAGTTCCATGGGACATTAATACAAGACAGAATATTTGCTTTAATACATATGTTTACCTGTACATTAATTTTAGAAGTAATTTATTCCAGGTTATAGAGGAAACTACTTTTTTTTTTAATAACAGGCTTTCTTGTTTCATAAGATGTCTCGCTGAAGGAGAGATTCTTTGAAAGTGTTATTTATTTATTTATTTATTTTTCGAATTGACATGTTGTAGTTGTACATATTTAAGGGGTACAATTTGATGTTTGGATACACCAAAATATCAGTGATCAAGTTGTATAATGATCCAATTAGGGTAGTTAGAGTATCCAAAACCTCATACATTTTATCATTTATTTGTGTTAAGAGCATTTAAATGCCTCTCTTAAAGCTATTTTGTAATATACCATAGTTTACTCTCTCGTATCACAGAACAACAGAATTTAGTCCTGTTATCTAATTACTTTTTACACATTTATCAGCCCCCAACGCCCAATCTCCTCCTCAGTCCCTAGTAACCACTTTTCTACTCTCGGCTTCTCTGATATCAACTTTTTTTTATAGTCTACATATGAGTGAGATTGTGTGATATTTATCTTTCTGTGTCTTGTTTTACTTAACATGAAGTCCTCCAGGTTCATCCATGTTGTCACAAACTACAGGATTTCATTTTTTTTGTCCAAATAGTATTCCATCATGTATATACCACAATTTTTTTACACGCTGAATTATTTATTTGGTTGATGCAGAAGTAATTGCAGCTTTTGCCATTGAATGTAATGGCAAAATCCACAATTAATTTTGCAGCAACCCAGTATCAGGGCATGAAATCCTAGTATGTGAACTTTTCTTAAATTTAATACCAAAAACAATTTTTTGACTCTATAAAAGGGTTGGTTGATAGAAAGTGAAAAGTAAGTAACACCAGGGTGTGTTCCTCACTAAAATCACTTTACTCTCCAAAACTAAGTTGCACCTTCTCTATATATAAAAATTTGGGAACTATTGGTTATTTCCAAATAGTTCTCTAGTGGGTAGGCTCCAGTGAGAAATACTTTTGTTTGAAGACAAATCTGAATTTCAAATCTAGCTTAATTTCTTTATCGGTATTATTCATGATGTAACATATTCCATGAAACATTGCTATGAAATAAATTTATCAATAATCTACTTTAGCATATGACATATAGATGATGCTATTACTAAATGCCCATTTCTTCAACTTTGTTCTTCTTTCCTCTGGCTCTTCCTTCTTATTCTAAGTTTCAATCATTTATCTTAAGAGATTTTACACTCAGGTATACAAAAGTTCTTGCAGTTAGAAAATTATTGTAGTATGAAAATTCATTTGAGAAGCACATATATGGTGTTAAATCAGTTCAATATGGAGAACTATACTAAGATGTATCTTTGTAAGTTTTGAAAAGAATACATATGACCTTGAAACAAACTGGAAAATAATGCCTAGAGATAGGCATAGCCTTAAATACAAGAAGTTATGTTTTCACATCGAACAATATTCTGAGATTCAGTGGAAATTTTAAATTGTCAAATAATCAATGGAAAATGTAAAAATGTCCATAGCATTATCTTTATAAACTGGGCCACCCTTTGACAAAGTCATGTAAGACAGCCAAAATTCAAACTGATTTATGTTTTAAATATCTAAATTTAAATAAGAGTTGTGTATAATAAACATGAAAGAAGCAGGAGTCCATAAAGTTCCAGGTCTTTATCATTGTACAGAAAATGTACTTAAATATTCTAGGATTTTATCAAGTTTAAATGCCTTTGAAAATTGAAGAAGAAAAAATAAATATAAAAAAATATATATATATACCTCAACCAGAAAAGGCAAATTTCAATCTAATGATCAAATTTGGTAGGAGTGGCAGACTCTATAAGTAGAAAAGGACCAGATAATATGTAAATCCAGATTCTTAGGTGTTGAACTATATGAATCTGTCATCTGTGTTATAGACTATTTGACAACAACTCTATAAACGGATTTTATGCAAACACAAATGCCACACACACGAATCTGGTAAGCATCCCAGTCAACATTCGTTATCTGTATTAACTGCAAGCATACTGAAGAAGGTACTCACAAAATTACTTGGGAAGGTATAATGGCTTTTTTGATTGATAGTAAGAAAAATTTATCTGATGTTTGCAGGTTCCAGTTTCACGCAAGGCCAAAAATATCTAGTCTTCAGTAATCTCAAGTAATGAGGCTTGAAACCTTTTCTTTGTGAGTAAATACCTTCCAATTCAGGAAAGTTTAGAATTAAGTCTAGAGTCTAGTTTGAAAAAAAATCATAATATTTGTAGTTTGTAATAAGAAGCAATTATCAAATTGAAACTCCACGAATTTTATGTACTATTAGAGCTTTTAAGAAAATTTTAATTTATCTATATTTATATATTTATTAAACATTAATATTTTAATTCAGAAACGTTTTGTTTGCTAAATCAGACAGTTGAAGTACTTATGAAATAAATAAAATATATTAAATTTTTAAATGCAGTTAAAATATTTGAAGATTTTTAATTAAGTTGGTAAATGGGATCAAACATCACTCAAAGCCAACAAAAAGTGATTATTAATACTAAATGTTAATGCTAAATGTATAAACAGGATAATAAAATCTGCCTGCTGAATTTAAGGCTTAACCATTTCTGTTATAACTTTAATGATTTAAATCTTAATATTGAATAAAAGTGATCTTCTCAAGAGTATTTTAAATATACAAAAACCACTGCTGAAAAATCCAAAATCCTTACAGAAATGAAAAGACCTTTTCTATCACTTCCCATCGTAGCATTTTGAGAAAATCATTTTATTTCACTCAACCTCAGACATGAATCTATAAAATAGGGATAGAAATAACTACTATTCACTTCCCAGACGATGGGCGGCCGGGGACCCGTCTGGGAAGTGAGGAGCGCCTCTGCCCAGCCGCCCATCATCTGAGAAGTGAGGTGCGCCTCTGCCCAGCCGCCCCATCTGGGATCTGAGGAGCGCCTCTGCCCGGCCGCCCCGTCTGGGATGTGGGGAGTGCCTCTGCCCGGCCACCCCGTCTGGGAGGTCTACCACGGAGGCCAGATGCAGTGTGGGGGCTGGACGTGGTGGCTCACGCCTGTAGTCCCAGCACTCTGGGAGGCTGAGGCGGGTTGATCACTTGAGGCTAGGAGTTTGAGACCAGCTTGGCCAACATGGCGAAACATATGAAAAATACAACACAAACCAACCAACCAACCCAGCAACAACAGAACAGGTCTACCCTGGAGTCATACTCTAATTTTTTCTATTTTCCTCCCTTTCTGATCCTTTATCCCACTTTCTTTTTCTTCCTCTTCCTTCTCCTTCTTCTTTGTCAAAGACATAGAGGATTGAGTTATTATCATTGATCCATACAGAGTCGCTCTCTCATTTATTTTCTTTCATTCCCACCCCCCATTTCTATTCCCAGTCTTCCCATGTGCAACCCTCCTAATATGTTTGATATGCATCTTTTTGTTTGTATGTATTTTTAGAAAATGTTTATTGTTTTGTGTGCAAAAAAAGAAAAAAAATAATAAAAAAAGAAAAAAAAAATTAAAAAAAGAAATAACTACTATTTAATATAATTTCTTTGAAGATTGACAGAAACTGCATATGGAGCATTTATACAGTAATTGGAACATAAGTGAACAATAATAGGAATTGTTATTATTAAAACTCTTAATGACGTTTTAAAAATACAATTATTTTGATTTCAGTACTTAGAATGTTCTTTTAAAATATAAATCTGGTATTCTCAATGCCAACATACGGAACTGAATTTAATATCATCTCTACTACTGAATACCTTCTTGGTAATTTGCCTGTGGAAATGTTTGGAACGTTTTGTAAATTAAGTATTTCCAAATGAATCAGTAAGAAACATAATTTTTTCATATTTTGCCAAAATTTTAAACCATAAATTTGTGCTTATAAAATGTTTAATTGTAGCAATAAACCCTCAGTAAATACGAGACTCAAGTTTGCCAAAGGGTTTCTTCTTCTTTTTAAAATTTTTTTCAGTTCATTGGAATCTTCCTCAAGAGATAAGAGTTTGTCTTTTGCTTATACAAAACAAAACAAACAAAACCACTTTACCAATAATAAAAACAGCAACAATAAAATATGGGCTATATAAAAGATAATAAGTATGCCATCTTAATGCAGCATAAACCTATAATTCCTAAATGTAATCAACTTTCCTAGGTAAAGATTTACAAGGCAGGTAACTACTTGAGAAACGTAAAATTGAGAATCAGTGGTTAGAGAATATTAATATTAGATATATGCTTTTTTTTTGAGACGGATTCTCCAATTGGTCCCCTGGGCTGGAGTGCAGTGGCGTGATCTCGGCTCACTGCAACTTCTCCCTCCCAGGTTCAAGTGATTCTCCTGCCTCACTCTCCCAAGTAGCTGGGATTAAAGGTGCCTGCCACCATGCCCAGCAAATTTTTTGTATTTTTACTAGAGACGAGGTTTCGCTATGTTGGTCAGGCTGGTTTCAAACTCCTGATCTCGTGATCCGCCCACTTCGGCCTCCCAAAGTGCTGGGATTATAGGCATGAGCCACTGCGCCCGGCCAATATATATACTTTTAAGCCTAGAGATTTTCTACCAAATGTCAAATGCTAGCAAACTAATATCAAATGTGATTTAAAATTGAACATGAATAAATTATACAAGCTTCTTGTGTTCAAAGAAAAAAAAACCCACTGATTTAAATATAACATTTTTAAGTACAACACGAACCAATGAGAGAGAAATTAAGTTTCATTAAATTATTGTGTTCCTGAATATCCAGGTATTGGGCATACCTTAAAATGTAGAAGATCATGTCTCTCATAGATTTCTTCACAATTAAGTAACAGGAGTAGAAATGTGGGGCTAAGGAGGAAAACATCCAATCAATTCTGATTTTGGTTCATTATGGTGAAATGTCTTTTTCATGTGTAGATAAAACCTAATAGTTGTCTTCACTATCAAATCGCTTTAAGGAAACTTTGATAAAGTCATTCATTTATAGCAAGTATTTATTGAGCAATTACTGACACCATGCAAATGCTGTTAATGCATCAAAGAACAAAATTGAGAAGCTCCTCCTCTAAAATTTATAATCCAGTAGTAAAAGTATAAGATTACCTTTCTCCTACTTTGCTATTTTCTGTTAAAGCGAAATAGCAACAACATGCTGAGATGACATCTCTAAAACACTAAAAATTAGCTAGGCGTGGTACTGTGTGCCTCTTTTCCCAGCTAATTGGGAGGCTGAGGTGGGAGGATACTTTGAGCCCAGGAGGTCCAGGCTGTAGTGGGTGATGGAATGAGACCCTATCTCCAAGGAAAAAAAAATCAAAACCAGTTTTTTTGTTTTTAATGTTAATCTTATCAAAATATTAGTTAAATATTTGGCAACATTAGTCTAAATTTAAAGGAAAAGGATTCATTTTGACTCTAGACAAAGGAGATGAGAAAACTCTTTTAATTGCAGCTATTTTAATTTGTTTCACTTCTGCTAAGTGATATATATTTTTATTGACAAATATCATAATCCAACTTCTCAGGTCTTCAACAATAAAAGTTAATAATACTGTTAACTGTATATTTTTAAACTGTGGAGGGAGCAAGGAAACATTTTCAAATCTGATTGGGATCAGCAATGTACTCTGATTACTGTAGATTTTGTTTTTCCATTTTTGAAGCACTAGAGCCCCAGGCTAAAACTAAACTGAAGCACTGAAATCATCTCCTTTCCTATTTTTCCTGACAATGTTACAGCACTGACAGATTTCAGTAAATGGATAAAGTGAAAAAATAAAGTGTATATCATGTCTTTCTTTTCTCAATGGTATTCCAGTATAATCACATAGTTGAAAGTTATTTGCAGAATAATTCTAGTCAATAACTACAGGAGAGATATTAGAATTAGAAAGTCATTTTTGTAAGCCTAATGAAATAATAGATCTATGCAATGATCATTAATAGATGTTGAAACTATATGTATAAATTAATAAAAGAAAATACTGGCCTCTAATGAATGTACTGATTAATTGTATCATTACTAAAATTGGAATTAACCACAAACCATGCCTCATGCTTAATGCAGTAGAATACGACATGCACAGAACCACTAAATTCGTATCTTTTACTGATTCATCCCTAACAACAGGAATAACAAGAGTAGGGAGTAAGAAACTACTAGAGATAGATCAGATGCTCACAGTGAATTTTGCATTTGATAAGGTTTTCCCTCTGTTGTAAAAAATAATTGAGCTGATGAGAGTAGAAAGTTTCATCATTCCTTATTTGTCTTACTCATATAAGGAAAAATTGGAATATTCATTTCATGCCATCAACTGGAGTATATATATTCTTTGACCCTATGGTTATAAAATGTAAAAGCAAATGAATTTATTTAACTCACTAGCCTGGTGAATGTATATGTTTTAACTTTATCAACTTAATAGTTATTTATTTCCTCAATGATCTGGTAGATTAGAGTTAGTCTTATAATAGATACTCAATTAACACTTATTAAATATAAGTGAGGTCAGGCGTAGTTGCTCACGCCCATAATCCCAGCATTTTGGGAGGTCAAGGCAAACAAATCACCTGAGGTCAGGAGACCTGGCTAACATGGTAAAATCCATTCTCTACTAAAAATACAAAAATAAGCTAGGCCTGGTGGTGCACACTTGTTGACTCAGCTACTTGGGAGGCTGAGGTGGGAGGATCGCTTGAATCTGGGAAGGAGAGGTTGCAGTGCGCTGAGGCCATGCCACTGCACTCCAGCCTGGGTGACAGAGTGAGACTTTGTTTCAAAAAATAAAAAATAATTATATATATAAAATTGATGATAAGTAAATAATAATTTAAAATAAAGAATATAATCAGTGTGTTGAATACAGTGATATAATATTATGTTACATGCAGATTATTTGAATATGTACCTTCCAAGATGAAAAGATACATTAATTCTATAAAAACATATTTCAGACTTTGATTGGTACTAGACAGTGCTTGAGAATATGCATGTAAAGGAAGATATGGTAAGGACATGTTGCTTAATTTCCTTTTTTACTAGTCTTTTTGTTTTATTTTATTTGAATTTTTTTACATTAAAAATTATCCACATGAATTTATTAAATATTATTCTTTAAAATATTGCAGACCAATACTGTTATGGACCACATAGATATGAATTGGATTTTTTAAACACATTATTTTTAGGTCTGGGAAAAATAATGACCTTTTATTTCTTCTCTATATTACCTTTCAGGGTATGTTTACCATTAAGCTTTTCCCAACTAATGCTCCATACTAATTCCTCTGGCATTCATGAACAGAGAATTATAACGGCTAATTCTCTTGAAAGTCAGAGTTAAACAGTGAGTCATTGGGGATTGAAAGAACTTTTATTTGATTTTCCTCTAAATGTTAAATAGGTTTTAAAGAAAGCATTGATAAGCTAACAGGTAATAAAAACATAAGCCCTTTAATACAAAAGTTTAAAGAATAACCAGAAAAAATATATAATGAAGAACAAAGACAGGCAAGTAAAAATTGCTGCCTATAGGATTGCTTTAAGCAACCGCATAATTTATCATCCAAACTGATCATTTTGAAAATGCACTATTAATACTTACATTGGAACAGTATGTGTGACCTGTGTCTGTTCCAGCTAAAGCAGGATGTGTGATCACCCTAGAACTGCCTACTCAGGAATTTCCAGTATACATTAATATAAAGGCAACAGCTTAATTCTTATCTCTATCCCTCAAAAGGAAGAAGCAATAAGGGTATCAGGCTTACTCTTCACATTCAAAACACTTTTTTAAAAGTTGAATTCAGATTGTAAATAATAATTTCAAAAAAGAGGTATTTTGAAAATCATTGGATAATTTATATGTCTAACGTGCATTTTTTAAAAATGATCATTTTGCTATATATTTTTTAAGTCATAAATGAAGTCTAAGAAATAAAACAAGCAGAGATAATGTCCTTCAGAGTAAAAAATAGTCTAAAAATATTTCACTTATAGAACAGAAATAGAATAAAGTTTATTAAGATATTATCTACATTATAAAAGTGGTTTTATGGTTTTTAATCTATTAAGCTAGGTTTAAAAATAAAACATAGGAAATAAACCTTAATTATAATTTTACATGTGACATAAAATGATAAGGTATGTCGTAATTATTATCTTTGAAATTCTGCTAGAAATATCATTGTTTATTAATATAAGTGTGATTTTGAAATTTAAATACATTCCAAGTAGCTTTATTATGTTACCCAATTTTTTGTCACATTATTGCTCTTTAAGTAAGCAAAATAATGGCCCTAAATAATGGTTCTGCACCATGTATCCACCCTTGAATTGGATAAATTTCCATATCAGTTAAGATTTTGGGATAAAACTACTCAATAGATTGATGATGATTTAATTAAGGGGCTATATAAAAGATGTAGTCAAGTGCCAGCAAAAGCAGAAAACTTACCACCTCTACGCGTGAGAGGACAAGGGGAGGAAGTGACTCCAGGCATCCAGAGATAAGAGTTTTACCTATGGGTAAGAGGCCTTTGTCAGAAGGAAACAGCAGATCCTCATTATAACGTCTCTAAGAGACAACGTGGAATAAATTCTTACAAGTGATTCGCATTAGCAAACCTCGACTATAAGTCAGGCAGCAGGGTAACCCAGCTGATAGAGTCCACGAGGGTCAAAGAGCATAGTAGAGGAGGGTGGCAAATATATCTGGAGAGGCAAACGAAAATGAAGGGGTGGGTTGCCCCTCCACGCCTGTGGGTGTTTCTCGTTAGGTGGAACGAGAGACTTGGAAAAGAAAGAGACTCAGAGACAAAGTACAGAGAAAGAAAAAGGGGCCCAGGGGACCAGTGTTCAGCATAGGGAGGATCCATGCCAGGCACCGGCCTCTGAGTTCCCTTAGTATTTATTGATCATTATCAGGCATGGCAGGATAATAGGATAATAGTGGAGAGAAGGTCAGGAGGTAACAAATGTCTCTGCGTCATAAACAAGGTAAAGAAAAAAGTGCTGTGCTTTTGATGTGCATATACATAAACATCTCAATGCCTTAAGGAGCAGTATTGCTGCCAACAAGTCCCACCTCCAGCCCTAAGGTGGTTTTCCCCTATCTCAGTAGACGGAATATACAATCGGGCTTTACACCGAGACATTCCATTGCCCAGGGAGAAGCAGGAGACAGAAGCCTTCCTCTTATCTCAGCTGCAAAGAGGCGTTCCTTCCTCTTTTACTAATCCTCCTCAGCACAGACCCTTTACCGGTGTCGGGCTGGGGGACAGTCAGGTCCTTCCCTTCCCATGAGGCCATATTTTAGACTATCACATGGGGAGAAACCTTGGACAATACCTGGCTTTCCTAGGCAGAGGTCTCCGTGGCCTTCAGCAGTGTTTGTGTCCCTGGGTACTTGAGATTAGGGAGTGGTTTGAGGCTAGGGAGTGGTGATGACTCTTAATAAGCATGCTGCCTTCAAGCATTTGTTTAACAAAGCACACCTTGCACAGCCCTTAATCCATTTAACCCTGAGTTGACAGCACATGTCTCAGGGAGCACAGGGTTGGGGGTAGGGTTACAGATTAACAGCATCTCAAGGAAGAAGAATTTTTCTTAGTACAGAACAAAATGGGGTCTCCTATGTCTACTTCTTTCTACACAGACACAGTAACAATCTGATCTCTCTTTCTTTTCCCCATACGAAAATATCCAGAACTCTCTACATTTTCGGTTTCTCACCATCCATTATTGTCTTTTGTATATAAAATGTTTAGTCACCAGTACTATGTTGAATAGAAATGTGAGAGTGGGCATCATTGTCTTGTTCTAGTTCTCAAGGGGAATGCTTTCAACTTTTCCCTATTCATTATTACATTGTCTGTGGGTTTTTCACAGATGGTTTTTGTTACATTAAGGTATGTCCCTTCTATGCTAATTGTACTGAGGGTTTTAATCATAAAGGGATGCTGAATTTTGTCAAATGCTTTTTCTGCATCTATTGAGATGATCAGGTGATTTGTGTTTTTAATTCTGTTCATGTGGTGTATCATGTTTATTGACTTGCATATGTTAAACCACCCCGGAATACCTGGTGTGAAACCCACTTGATCATGGTAGATTATTTTTTTGATATGCTGTTGGATTCAGTTAGCTAGTATTTTGTTAAGGAATTCTGCATTTTTAGTCATCAGGGATATTGGTCTGCAGTTTTATTTTTTTGTCATGTCCTTTTCTGATTTTGGTATTAGGGTGATACTGGCATCATAGAATGATTTAGGAAGGATTTCTTCTTTCTCTATCTTATGGAATAGTATCAGTAGGATTGGTAACAATTCTTTCCTGAATGTCTGATACAATTCATCTGTGAATCCATCTGGTCCTGGACTTTTTTGTTGTTGTTGGCAATGTTTTTTATTACCATTTCAATTTCACTGCTTGTTATTGGTCTGTTCAGAGTTTCTATTTCTTCCTGGTTTAATCTAAGACAGTTGTATATTTACAGGAATTTATCCATCTCCTCCAGGTTTTCTAGTTTATGCACATGAAGGTTTTCATAGTAGCCTTGAAAGATCTTTTGTATTTCTGTGTTAGTGGTTGTAGTATCTCCCAGTTTGTTTCTAATTGAGCTACTTGGATCTTATCTCTTCATTTCTTGGTTCAAGCCAGAGCAATCCAACAAGAGAAAGAAATAAAGGGCATCCAAATAGGTAAAAAGAAATACAAACTGTCTCTGCTGATGATATGATCGTATACATAGAAAACCCCAAAGAATCTGCCAAAAAGCTCCTAGTCCTGATAAATGAATTTAGCAAAGTTTCAGGATACAAAATCAATGTACACAAATCAGTAGCACTGCTATACACCAATAGTGACCAAGCTGAGAATCAAATCAAGAACTCAACCCCTTTTGTAGTAGCTGCAAAAATAAAATAAAATACTTAGGAATATACCTAACCAACAAGGTAAAAGACCTCTACAAGGAAAACGACAAAACATTGGTGAAAGGAATCATGGATGACACACACACATGGAAACACATCCCATGCTCATGGATGAGTAGAATCAATATTGCCAAAATAACCATACTGCAAAAAGCAATATACAAATTCAATGTAATTCCTATCAAAATACTGGCATCATTCTTCACAGAACTAGAAAAAACAATCCTAAAATTCATATAGGACTGAAAAAGAGCCCACATAGCAAAAGCAAGACTAAGCAAAAAGAACAAATCGGGAGGCATCACATTACCTGACTTCAAACTATACTATAAGGCCATAGTCTTCAAAACAGCATAGTACTTGTATAAAAATAGGCATATAGACCAATGGAACAGAATAGAGAACCCAGAAATAAAGCCAAATACCTACAGCCAACTGATTTTCAACAAAGCAAATAAAACAAAAAGTGGGGAAAGGACACCTTATTCAACAAATGGTGTTGGGATAATTGGCAAGCCACACGTAGGAGAATGAAACTGGATCCTCATTTCTCACCTTACATAAAAATAAACTCAAGATAGAAGAAAAACTTAAACCTAAGACCTGAAATCAAAAAAATTCAAGAAGAGAACATCAGAAAAAACCTTCTAGTCATTGATTTAGGCAAAGATTTCATGACCAAGAACCCAACAGCAAATGCAACAAAAACAAAGACAAATAGATGAGACTTAATTAAACTAGAAAGTTTCTGCACAGCAAAAGAAACAATCAGCAAAGCAAACAGACAAAACACAGAGTGGGAGAAAATCTTCACAATCTATACATCTGACAAAGGACTAATATCCTGAATCTACAAGGAATTCAAACAAATCAGCAAGAAAAAAAACAAACAAACAATCCTATCCACAAGTGGACTAAGAACATAGACAACTTTCTAAAAAGATATACAAATGGCCAACAAACATATGAAAAAATGCTCAACATCACTAATGATCAGGGAAATGCAAATCAAAACTACAATGTGATACCACCTGACTCCTGCAAGAATGGCCATAATCAACAAATCAAAAAATAATAGATGTTGGCATGGATGTGTTGAAAAGGGAACACTTTTGCACTGCTGGTGGGATGTAAACTAGTACAACCATTATAGAAAACAGTGTGGAGATTCCTTAAAGAACTAAAAGTAGAACTACTATTTGATCCCATAATCCCATTACTGGGTATCTACCCAGAGGAAAAGAAGTCATTATACAAAAAAAGATTCTTGCATACGCATGTTTACAGCAGCACAATTCACAGTTGCAAAAAGAAAGAACCAGCCCAAATGTCCATCAATCCACAAGTGGATAAATTGTGAGATATATATATATATATATATACACACACACCCCATAGGATATATATATATATAATCTCGTATATATACACCATAGGCGATATATATACACGATATATATACCATATATATACACCATAGGATATATATATATAGATATATAGATATATATACACACACACACACACACATATATATATATATATATATACACACACACCATAGGAATACTACTCAGCCATAAAAAGGAACAAAATAATGCCATTTGCAGCAACCTGGATGGAATTGGAGACAATTATTCTAAGTGAAGTAACTCAGAAATGGAAAATCAAACATTGTATCTTCTCACTCATAAGCGGGAGCTAAGCTGTGAGGATGCAAAGGCATAATAAGAATGATACAATGGGCTTTGGAGACTCAGAGGAAAGAGTGGGAAGTGGGTGAGGAGTAAAAGACTACACACTGGGTCCAGTGTACACTGCTCAGGTGATGGGTACACCAAAATCTCATAAATCACCACTAAACAACTTATTTATTAACAAAACACCACCTGTTCCCCCCAAAACTATTGAAATTTTAAAATAGGAATAAGGAGGCTGGAAAAGAGAGGAGGGATGTTATTTTTGGAAACGTGAAGGGGGTTGTTATTTTGCAATGGTTGTCGGGAAGACTCAGTGAAAAATGACTTTTAGCAGACACCTAAGTGACAGAGATGGAAAAAATAAATGTGATTGAGTCCTGTTAGTACTTAGGGTACAAGTATTCCAGACAGTGTGAATCACAAGGGCAAAGGCCCTGAGGCTGAATTTGCCTGGGGTGTTAGAGAAATAAGTGTTCCACTATAGGAAAGCTTACAGAGGGGTTAGTGGGACAGGAGCAATAAGAACCTTTTGTTACTGAAAATGTTTGGACTTTTATTCTGAGAAAATATAAGCATTTAATCAGAGTAGGTGAAATGACTTGTCTTCCATTTCAAAAGTACCATCCTGACTGCTCTGTTGGGAACAGACTATAAAGGGCAAGATCAGAAGCTGGGAGACTAGTTAGTAGGTGAGAGCAACGATCCAGGGGAGACGTAATAGTAGCCTGGCCCAGGCTGCCTATGGTGAGAATGGTGAGAAGTGGCTAGACTCTGGATACACTAGCAATGCCTCAGTTTATTGTGCTCTGCTATATTGCACATCACAGATAATGGGTGTTTCACAAATTGAAGGTTTGTGGCAACCCCGCATCAAGCAAGTCTATCAGCATTATTTTTTTCCAAAAGCATATGCTCACTTTATGTCTCTGTGTCACATTTTGGTAATTCTTGCCTTATTTCAAGTTTTGTCATTATTATTATATCTATTATGGTGATCTGTGATCGTAATCTTTCATGTTACTGTTGTTAATTGTTTTTGGCCACCACAAACCACATTCATATAAGACAATGAACTTAATTAATAAATGTTGTGTAAGTTCTGACTGTTAAAAAATAAATAAATAAAATATTTCGTTCCCAACTATATTACTCTATTTTCATGCTGCTGATAAAGGCATACCTGAGACTGGGAAAAAAAAGAGGTTTAATTGGACTTACAGTTCCACATGGCTGGGGAGGCCTCAGAATCACGGCAGTAGGTGAAAGGCACTTCTTACATAGCAAGATAAAATGAGGGAGATGCAAAAATGGAAAGCCCTGATAAAACCATCAGATCTCGTGAGACTTATTCACTACCACGAGAACAGTATGGGGGAAGCCACCCCCTTGATTCAAATTATCTCCCACCAGGTCCCTCCAACAACACGTGAGAATTATGGGAGTACAACTCAATATGAAATTTGGGTGGGGACACAGCCAAACCATATCACCAACAGAGGAAACACAGGAAATCCTAACAGCTCTCTTATCATAGGGTGATTTCAATTCAATTATCATTTCACTTGAATCCCAAAATATTATACCACCCTTAATGCACTTCATATGTGAAGGAAAAACATGAATAATTACCAAAACATAATTCAATCCCTTTTTAAAAATACAGTTACGAGGATAGTTATCATAGTTTCTTCTTCTAGCACCAATTCCAATTTTCTCTTGCCTTCTTCCAGAGCCTTAGGAGGGTAAGTTTTTACTTGACAAAATGACCCAAACTTTCATTTTTTTTTTTGATACGGAGTCTCGCTCTATCACCCAGGCTGGAGTGCAGTGGTGCGATCTCTTCTCACTGCAAGCTCCACCTCCCGGGTTCACGCCATTCTCCTGCCTCAGCCTCCCAAGTACCTGGGACTACAGGCACCCACCACCGCATCCGGCTATTTTTTTTTTTTTTTTTTTGTATTTTTAGTAGAGACAGGGTTTCACCGTCTTAGCCAGGATGGTCTCGATCTCCTGACCTCATGATACGCCCGCCTCGGCCTCCCAAAGTGCTGGGATTACATGCATGAGCCACTGCACCCGGCGCCAAACTTTCATTTTTATGTGATCTGAGTTATTGGTTCTTTTCATTTTAATGGATTATTACAGCTTTCTGCTGACCAGGACTATTAGAAAATGGAGTATTAAGTGGTGCCCCAGTGACTCACCCTGAATTCATGATACAAAATTCCTCGTAGTTATTGTGTAGCAACAGTTAGGATCAATTACCTTGGCCAGTAAAGTAACTGTCTTTTCTTCTTGAGGGTTCAATGGCACAAGAAACATAAAATGGCCAGGAAGGGGAATAACATATTCTAATTTAATGTAACCATTACTTCATTTAGTAGTTAAGCATTTCTCCTTTGGGCACCAGGATCACAAAAATTAGCAGAAGCAGGGAATTAAAAATCTTTAAATATGATATTTGGTATAACCATAGCACTTTATGAACCTACAGATTTTGGCTATGGAGAAGATGACACTCATATACTGGCCACTTCTTTGAGACTTATATTGCATCCTGTCTATAAACTATTAAATTTCAAATAGTTTTTTTTTCCCCCACCTGGCACCATGTTTTATCACGACATCCTATTGTTTTATCATGCCAGCTACTTGGGATTGATTGTGTACTTTATAAGACTACTACCAGCCTGCCCAACATGGAGAAACCCCATCTCTACTAAAAATACAAAATTAGCCGGGCGTAGTGGCACATGCCTGTAATCCCAGCTATTCAGGAGGCTGAGGCAGGAGAATCACTTGAACCTGGGAGGCAGAGGTTGCGGTGAGCCAAGATTGCTCCATCGCACTGCAGAGCAACAACAAGAGCAAACACTCTGTCTCAAAAAAATAAAATAAAAAAATAAAAGACTACTGAATTCTCTAGGCACATACCTATTGCTATGATATGAGTGTCTTGAGAGAAAATGGTATATAAATTACATATTAATAAGTGAGTCGCTTTCTTTTTTCAGGTATTTTTTTTAATTTTGTTTTTATTTTCATTTTTATTTTCTAAACAAGGAGTATATGTGCAGGTTTGTTATATGGGAATGTTACATGATTCCGAGGTTTGGAGTATGGATCTTGTCACCCAGGTAGTGAGCATGGTACCTGATAGGTAGTTTTCTAACTCATCCTCCCCACTCGCCTCCCACACATAAACTTTGCAGCAGCATGGATGTAGCTAGTGGCCATAATCTTAAGTGAATTAACAACACATTGAGGTAGCTCCCATGTATCTCAGTGTTAAGTGGGAGCTAAACACTGAGCACACATGGACACAATACGAGAATAATAGACACTGTGGGCTACTAAAGGAATGAGTCACTTTCTAAGTCAACAAATGATGCTAGCAGAAGAACTGTGGAAGAAGAAAAGTTATATCTTTAAAATGCACCTTTTTTTTTTGGAGAATGAATTGCTTCATCTTGATCATGTTGGAAGAGGTCCAATGTAATCTACTTGCCACCTGATGTTTTGTAGACGCCATCCAGGGGGAAGTTTGCCTCTGCTGTGGGCTTAGATTTGATATCTTCTGTTGGTAACCTCAGAATTTATTAGAGAATAACAAAATCAGGTTTAGTGAGAAAAGGTCATTTTTTTTCTCATTCACTGCATGATATCAAGACAATAAATTCTCTCCAGAACATACTATGAAAGAAAGCACACTTGCCTTACCCTGTGAGAAACTTAAACCATGCATATATATGCAGACATTGCATGTCTACGCAAAAACAAACTGATTCTGCTTTTGTTTGTTTTGACTGAAAGTATATGTTGGATTAATAATGCATGCCAGGTGTTAGGTACGGTATCATTCTGCTCTAACAATAGTATTATGTGTAGAAATGCAGCAGCAATTGGTATCTCACCTGAAAAAAATTTGCATAAAACCAGGGTTATTCTGGCTTTGACACTGGCCAAACAAATGAGTTTAAGTAAGAATATTTTAGGAAACACCAACCCTACATCTTTTATATATTTTATGCTCTAATTCCTGCAGTTCTCTGAGGAATATAATATTATTTTTGGTTTACTGTCTTGGGGAAAGGGCAGTAAAACAGCTCTAAAGGTTTGTTTGGGGTTTTTTTCTTTAAGTTTTGGGATACTTGTGCAGAACATGGAGATTTGTTACATAGGTATATGTGCGTCATGGTGGTTTGTTGCACCTATCAGCCCATCACCTAGGTTTTAAGCCCCGTATGCACCACACACATTAGCTATTTGTCCTGACACTCTCCTTCCCCTCACACAGCCCCCACCACAGGCGCCAGTGTGTGTTGTTTCCTTCCCTGTGTCCATATGTTCTCATTGTTCAACTCCCACTTATGAGTGAGAACATGTGGTATTTGGTTTTCTGTTGCTGTGTTAGTTTTCTGAGGATGATGGCTTCCAGCTTCATCCATGTCTCTGTAAAGGACATGGTCTCATTCCTTTTTATGGCTGCATAGTATTCCACAGTATACAGGTACCATATTTTCTTTATCCAGTATATCATTGATGGACATTTGGATTGGTTCCATGTCTTTGCTATTGTGAATAGAGCTTTAGGAGTTTTTACTTGGCTATTTGGGCCAAAGTAGGTCTACTACACAGAACAATAAATTGATGTGAAGATTCTCGATTAATAATATTTATCACTACTATAAATTTGGATGCTGGGAAAATAACCACAAAATGATAATATACTACCACAGTAAACTCTGTGAGATAGAACCAGGCCACAATCCTTATTTCATCAACTTTACATCTCCAGATTCAAAATATAAGAAGAATAAAATAGCTTCATTTAGTACATACAGTATCTAAAATCTTCTGCAACATTAAGGCATTTCCTACACATTGGTGCACAGATACTGTAGGAAATAATCAAACATCACTTGAAAAGGCTTGGAGAAAAGGAACAGTTTTGTGGACATGAGACCTGTGTAGTAAGTCAGGGCCCTAAGCTCAGAAGCATCCTATAACTAATGTTCTGCTATTGCCATCTTGAAATGTTAGTAATTTTATTTTTGCACTTGTATTTTGTGTGTGACATCTGATGAAACAATAGAATATGCATTGAAGAAAAGTGATGCCAAATAGGCATGCCCATCACTGTTCCATCTTCATGTAGTGTTTGCAATGTCAATAAGCACAGAACTCTGGTAGAGACATTATGCATGAGGGTTTAATGAGATTTAAAGTCAGTACCAAGTAAGTCTGCTATTGCTGCAATGGAAAAAGTGGGCTAATTAACAACCCACTATGATCTCCTTTGAAAGAGGACTTGCTTCAAATGCAGTAAAAAAAAAAAAAAAAAAAAGTGGAGGTATAAAAAACAAAAATAATCAAGAAACCCTATTATTCTTTCTCACTCAAGTTACTATCCTGTATTAACCAACCATTCATACTGAAAATATTGATACAGAAGGAGAAAGATAAGGCAACCATATTTTCTTTTTCTTTCAGACTTTTTCCACTCATCAGTAAGCCAAAGGTAGAGAGAGTTGGTAGATTGTGCCCCTATCAGGAAATGAAATGAAAACAAGTTAGTTTCATGCAACATTTCTACTCCTGTGGTCATAACACAATACACATTCACATACAAGATTCAAAAATTTAACTCTAAATTGTGTGATTCTGCAAATGAGTTCAATGTCTTCTATTAGTATTTAAATTTAGCATTCAAAAATATGAAGATCAACATTAAAATCTATGTGTTAATAATTTTATTTTATTATTTTTAAACCTAGAATGGAATTAATTAAATGGCAAATAAAAACCCCATGACAAGTTGAGAGAGATACTTTGTAAGAAAATACTTTAAATTTTAGTACTTTTAAAGACACTGTTTTCCTGCTTTTTGAACAAGGGGATCCACATTTTATTTTGCTCTGGGGCCGAAAGAGAAATTCCATCTTTCTTATTGAAACAGAAAACAAATCTATTGTAATTTCCATCCATTACTTCTCACCTACTGAAACTTTGGAAAAACATGTTCTCCCTTCATAATCACTTTTTTTTTTTTTTTTTTTGAGACGGATCTCCTTGCCCCCAGGCTGGATCATGTGGCCGACCGGCTCACTGCAACTCCCTCCGGTTTTGCCCATTCTCTGCCTCACCTCCGACATGGGACCACAGGCCCCCACCATCCTGGCTAATTTTTTTTTCACCCTGTTAGCCGGGATGGTCTCGATCTCCTGACCTCGTGATCTGCCCGCCTCGGCCCCCCAAGTGCTGGGATTACAAGCGTGAGCCACCGCGCCCAGCCCATAATGCATCTTTTATGAGCTTTGTGAATAATATGTAGTGATGTATCACTAAATGACTGAACACTTTCTGAGAATACAGTGTAAGGTGATTTCATTGTTGTGCAAACATCCTAGCGTGTACTTACACAAACCTATTTTGCATACCCCCTTGCTCCTATACAAATCTGTATAGCATGTTATTGTGTTGTACGCAATTGTAACAGAATGATAATAATTTGTGTACCTAAATATAGAAAAGGTACAGTAAAAATAGGATATTATAATCTTCTGTGGCCACTGTCATATATGTAATCCATCCTTGACTGAAATGTTATGTGCCACAAGATTGTAGTTGGGAATTATCTGATTAGATTGCACATAATAATAAATTCCGTTATTACCAACTCCCTGGTCTTTGGATCACTTCAGCAACATGTTCAAAGAATTTGGACATTGAAACCCCATTGACTGTACATCATCATGTCATTTGTGAGTCAAGGCTTCTATTAACACTTATTATTATCAAACCAACATGTTCAAACATGACATCTATATTAATAAATTTAGGCTACCCAAGTTAATATTTCAGTTTTTCTTGTTCTGTAACTTTTGAAATCCACACATATGATCTTCATATTGCTGTTACTACAAACTGGCAACCTGTTCCTGTCTAAGCTAACTTGTTCCCAAGTAGAATTGTCCTAGAGCCACTATTTCAAGATCTCTCTCTTCCTATAGAATCCAGAAGAATGGTGGTGGGAATCAGAGAGGGGAATCCCAAGGATAACGGCATCTCACTGTGAAGCAAATGGTAGTTATTAAAAGGCTTTTTTGTAGAGAAAGGCTGACTGACCCCTTCATTGGAAAGGGATCCTGATACTGCCAGCAAAAAGCCTCCAGGAGGATTTATGGGTTCAATTATATATCTCGCTTCAGTTTGCCCGAATGTGCTCACCCCATGTCTCAGGCTTTCACTCCTTCCCCAGGTCTTTTCATAACTTAATATAATAAATCTACCCATAATATAGAGTTATTTAGTGCGCTGCTACTCAGTCTTTAGAATCAGGCTCTAGGTAGGCTTGATTCTGAATTTTCTCCCTTTGAACCATAGAAAAGAGAGTTTATCGAAGCTGATATAGAGGCTTTCTGATTTTGTACCAGTGTGATTGTGCCTCGAAGGCCTATATTTTGACCTTTTACTTTCAAGAAATCTCAAAATTAGCCTCATAAGCCACCATCTTTGTCATCACCAACTATGATGCCATATTACATCATAGATTACTAGTTCTCATCTCCCTTTAAAAGTAACTTTTCACTCCACAAATATGTTAAAAACTGGGTCTCAGAATTTCATCTGGAAAGTCTGGCAACTCCTAGTACCAGTAAAATTTTGAGAATGAAAGAGATAGCACACTCTGTATAAATTATACACATACTATATAAATTAAAGGCTGGTAAACAAGACAAATAGAATAAAACATTTGATTATTTCAAAAGAAAAATGAAAAAGGTAAATAAATGTATAAGAACAGATGAAACAATAGAAAACAATTATTAAAATGATAAAATTAAATTACATATTTCAGCAATTACAAGTTGAGTATCCCTTATCTGAAATGCATAAGTGATTCAGATTTTGATTTTTTTATTTTGGAATGTTTGCATTATATATTTACCAGTTGAGCATCTATGATCTTAAAACTCGAATTCAAACGCTCATTGGAGCACTATGTCATGTTGGTGCTCAAAAAGCTTTGGATTTTGGAGCATTTTGGATTTCAGATCTTTGGATTAGGGATATTCAACCTGTATCTACAAGTAAGTGGATAGTTCAAGTAAAAGTCAAAATTGCCTGCTCATGTCAATTGTCTACTTTTAAATGAGTTAGTGGTATTTTGCTTGTTTTATTATTTAAATTCTTTATAGATTCTGGATAGTAGACCTTTGCTGGTTGCATAGTGTGCAAATATGTTCTTCAATTCTGTAAGTTGTCTGTTTACTCTGTTGATAGTTTCTTTTGCTTTGCAAGAGCTCTCTAGTTTAACTATGTCTCACTGGTCAATTTTTATTTTCCTTGCAATTGCTTTTGAGGACTTAGTCATAAATTCTTTCTTAAGGCTGAAGTCCAAAATGGTGATTCCTAAGTTTTCTTCTAGGATTCTTAATGTCTGAGGTCTTACTTTTAAATATTTAATATTAAATAAATAATTAATTTCACTATATATATAAATTGAGTTAATTTGTATATATATAATTCAATATATTTGAGTTATTTTCAATAATTCAATATTTAATTGAGTTAATTTGCATATATATATAATTTGTATATATATAGAAGTTGAGTTAATTTGTATATATAGTGAAAGGTAGGAGTTCAGTTTTATTCTTCTGCCTATGGCTAGCCAGCTATCCCAGCACCATTTATTGAGTAGACAGTCCTTTCCCCACTGCTTATTTTGGTCAACTTCATGCAAGATCAGATAGTTGTAGGTATGTGACTTTATGTCTGGGTTCTCTATTGTGTTCCATTGGTCTGTGTGTCTGTTTTTGTACCAAAACCATGCTGTTTTGATTACTGTATTCTTACAGTATAGTTTGATGTCAGTTAATGTGATGCCTCCAGGTTTGTTCTTTTTGCTTAGGATTACTTTGGGAATTTGGGCTCTTCTTTGGTTGCATATGAATTTTAGAATAGTTTTTTTTAATTTTGTGAAAAATGACAGTGGTGATTTGATATGAATAGCACCCTGGAAGGAAGACATACAAGTGGCCTACAATCATATGTAAAAACACTCAGCATCACTAATCATCAGAGAAATGCAAATCAAAACTACAATGAGATACCATCTCACACAAGTCAGAATGGCTATTATTAAAATGTCAAAAAACAACAGATGCTGGTAAAGCTGCAGAGAGAAGAGAATGCTTATACACTGTTGGTGGAAAGTAAATTAGGTCAGCCACTGTGGAAAGCAATTTAGAGATTTCTCAAAGAACTTAAAAGAGCTACTATTTGACCCAGCAATTGTATTACTGGATGTATATCCAAAAGAAAATTAATTGTTCTACCAATAAGACACATGCACTCGTATGTTTATCACAACATTTTTCATAATAACAAAGACATGGAATCAACCTAGGTGCTCATCAACAGTGTATTGGATAAAGAAAATGTTGTATGTATATATGATGGAATACTATGCAACTATGAAAATTGAAATCATGGACTTTGCAGCAACATGGATGCAGCTACAGGCCATTATCTTAAGTGAATTAACATAGGAACAGAAAACCAAATACCATTGGTTTCTCACTTATAAGTTGGGGCCTAACATTGGGTACTCAATGGCATAAAGATAGCCACAACAGACAATGGGGAATATTGGGGGGGAAAGTGGGGACCAAAGGTTGAAAAACAAACTGTCAGGTATTATGCTTGCTACCTGGGTGAAAGGATCATTTGTATTCCAAAACTCAGCATCACACAAGGTACTCATATAACAAACCTGCATATGTACCCCTTGAATCTAAAAATTGAAATTATTAAAAAAATAAAAGTCAAAATTGTACAAAATTAACAGCAAAAAGATGACTTCAAATAATGAGCCATAATAGTTTATCTTAACTTTATACTCTCTACTTTTCTAAAATTATTTTTACTAAAATATTTCATATTGACAAATTCAAATTATATTCAGATATTCATAAGTTCCATGAATTCCAAAGTATATTCCTAAGTATATATTTAAAAACTTTTAAATTATCATGCTTTATTACAAAATACTTTTGATTAAATTTTTACTTTTCTCTAAATATATATATATAAAAGTAGGTAATTTACTATAGTAACCATGTAGCAGAAAATATGAAGAAAAATCTTAATCAAAGTGGACAAAGAAGTCAGTTTACATTATTGAAATTTTTTATGCTGTTAGAAATGCTGAATGATGAAAGCAATCTGAGGTATAATCATAATATTTAAAATAATGGTAATTACCATTATGTTCTAAAAGAACTTCAGACAGAGCTTTATACGAAATGATTAGAAACATGTTTTGTAATAAAAAGTGCATAGAAATAATGTAATGAAATGAAGAACTAATAAGTGATTTTCATACAGAAAATAATACATGAATTATTTTGTAAAGTTATTGCTAACTAAATGATGTTGATACCTTACAAATGCTAGAGATCTACTGCTAGAAGGTTCTTTGATCATAGGGGCAAGAAACAGAAATTATAGGGAAAAGTTATTTCTACATATATTATGTATTTTTCATGAGAATTTTCCAAGGGAAAAATGGAAACAGCTATATATTTCTTAAATATTAAGTAATTTATAATTAGGTAATTACATCAGGGACATTTACTAATTTCTTCATCAGGAAACAGAACTATTCTGTGATGAATATGTAAGCAAAAGTTAGAAAGCTATAACCTTTGGGGAACATGAGTTACAGAAACAGAACTTTAATTGCTGTTCTAATGTATAATTATACATAAGATCTAATATATAATTATCACTTAAAGTAAGGAAGAAAAAATATAGATCCAAGAGAGAAATTACAAATATATAATAATTAAATTTCATCCAATGAAGTTTTCATATGTATTCTTATATGTACCTCAGGATAAGGCTGCTGAGTCTATTTCACTTTCTTTTCTCTGTATATTAGACAATTTTTTTTTCACTGAGGTAAGCCATATTTCTTTCACCACGCAGTTAGGAACAGAACTATATTAATAACTCACAACTGTAGAAAACAACTGCAGAAAACAATGAAAGTCTCAGAGACTGATAGGTTACACAATTCCACTTCCTTACGCACCAAGTACCCTCTGGTTTGAATGTCGTTAACACAGGTTTTAGCATAGATGTTCTGGGGCTCACTTTGATTACGTCTTCTAATGAATTCTTCCCTCATACTTGCTTTCCAATCCCAAGTGCATCCATAATTTGTCACTTGATTGTTGACTCTCCTGGGATCTTTCAGCCTCTTAATATGAAAGGACTGTCTCCTCCATCTCTGTCATCTTCCTTTTGTCCTACTTCTTCCCAAACACAAATGTATTTGGCACAACTGTTCTAATTATTGTACCAAAAAACTTGCTTAAATCATCTCTTTAAATCATCGTAACAGCCATATGAGTGAGGGACTTTTAACATGCTAATTCTACAAAGAAAAAACATGAGATGTATAAAGAACCTAAATAATTTACCCAAATGACAGGAAACTGTGAAATAGATCTATCTAACACAAAAGTTTAAGATAACATAGGTAAAATTAGTTCATTTTCTCATTAAGCTATTTCTATTTCTTTCATAAAGAAAAATGATTTAACAATTTTCTTCTGCCTCTTTGCATTTATCTGTTCAAAATGGTATTTCTTCTTCTTTTTTTTTTTTTTTTTTTTTGGTGTTGGCATGATGGAACAGAAGATAAGACCTGCGTTAGTGGGAATCCATTGGGATTTTCAGTTAGAGCCTCTTGACATTCCAAACGTTCAAAGGTTACCTTGAACTCTCTCCTATCATAGTGCACGCTAAGTATACTTACTGTTGGCCTTGGCTAATACTGAACTCCAGGGGATTTACAGTGATATTAAAAAATCAAAAACAAAAATGAAAAGAAAACAACAACAACAACAAACTTCTGTCCTTATCATTCACCTTTAAAACTGAGTAGGAAAGGATAGTGAGGGAATTAATGCAAACCAAATTGTCCAGTTTTATTAAGAAGTCTCATTAGAAACTAACATACAAAAATTGGCTTTCTCAGTAATCTTAACAGTTAAAACTTTTGTTTTAAAGATGCTTAATCGATAATTAGCATACTAGAGCTAATAATTGACCCTAAGATTATTTAATATGAACCCCTAAAAAGTCAGTAGTCTTTGTGTCTAAAGATGTAGAAGTACTTAGAATTCATATTTAATATAAAGCAAATACTTTATTATGGAGAATGGATAGTTTTAGTGTAAGAATCAATATTATATACAAATATATACATGTATATATATGTTTTTTTTCTTTTCAGGTCACAGCTCCTAAAAAAACTCTAGAAGCAATGCTACTTTAGTAGCAATATGTACCTCTAGTTGCCAGAATGTGGCCTTTAATTATCATTTGCATCTGATTAGTACTAGGGCTATTTGGGGGAACATTTGATCCAAATTTGAAGTAAGGGGTTACAGTATGAGTCTGAAACATTCTGTTGTACCCAAAAACAAGGAAAAAATGGAGCTGTATCAAAAGGACAAGAAAGCCAGTTTAAAGTTGGGTCTACTGACAAAAGGTGAGTTAAGTTGAATAGCACATAAAAGACTGTTATTAATGAAAACACATTTCACATGTAAAAGTCCATTAGTCCAGCACGATATTCAAAATAGCAAAAGCAAAAGAACAAACAGGTAAATAAAATTTTATGTGCCACAATTGTGAGTAACTATAACACCAAATACTTTCCAAAACCACTTAGTTAAAGAGAAGTACTTAAGCATTGACACTGTTCTAGAGGAAGAAATATATAGTCCTAGTTGGTCAGAGAAAGATAATTTTAACAAGAGGATGGTATTTAAATTTAGAAAGAATAATAGAATTAGAAAATTACCATATTGTAATTCCCTGTGTAATCACTGATTTGGACAATAATTGACGATAAAACCATTAGCTGAAAGATTGGTAAGATAACAGCAATTTATGTTATACTAAAGTAACATTTCATAAATTTCTTGTTGTTTACAATGGATGGAGCCAAACTTCATCATCCTACTCAGTGATCAGTCATATTATCCCTCAACCAGAATTGTGGCCTTTTCCAACAGGAAGGTCACAGCATCACCTGTGAAGTACTTTTGCAAAAATTGTTTAGCCTGAATCCATTTAATCTATTAGATCTAAAGTCTGGTTACAGTAATTCGAAGGAAGAATGAACCATTAATGTGAAAACACTCAAATCCAGAAGGTGGGGCATTCTAGGAGCTCTAGGATATCAATACCACGGATTAAAAAACGAGTATGTGTGAGTTAGTTTGAAAGGTCTTTGAAGAGGTAAGCCTACGATACAGAGAAGGGTATTACAAGACAGACAGAGCATGGACTTTAAACAGAAGTGTAGAACCCCTGATCTGTCACTGATGGCCTCTCCAGGATAGTTCTGTGTCTATAAAGAGGAAAGGATTTATATGGTACAGCAGTAAGAATGTCCCACTTTGAAAATAAGACACTCGCTCTGAGTATGTACTGTACAAGGGAAAAGAGAGAGTGACAAATGAAAAAATAGCACAAGAATGTTGTGGCGTGAAAGAAGGTAAGTCAAAAAAAAAAGCCCTTCCTTTGACACAGTCCTGCTACAACAAGTTCCTTATGCTATACCCATACATAGTTCAAAACATTCTGGAACATGTCTCCTAAGAACACTGCTTTATTTTTGAATGATTAACAAAATCTTAAATTCAAGCATTTCTCTTAATCCTTAATTGGCTTTACTTCAGTTATCATACAACTAAACATATGCTATAACTAATATATACACACACACACACACATATATATATATATATACACATATATATTTGAATATATGTTGATATGTTATATTTTTTAAAACCTTGACATATGCTCTGAGGTGGGGGCGGGTGGTACAGAGGGAATGAATTCTAGCGTGACACCAAAACTGGTAGTTTCAGATTCAAAACTATTCAGCTTAATGTATTATTTTTGTCAGGAAAAGTTGATGGCTTAGAAAATATCTTTGATTCGTTGTTGTTGTTTTTCATTTCTCTTCTCTATTCTCTAATACTATCGTTTCTCTGTGTGTAACCTGAAGTATTTGATAGTTCCTTAAGGAATCTGACAAACTTATAAGGTAAATATGTAATTATAAGCAGTGTAAAAAGCACAAGATTTTCTAAATTCTCCTAAATTGATTTTTTTTTAATGTCAAAGCTGAGGCACTAGCAGTTCTGTAGAGTTTTCAGATTTAAGTGCTAAGAGTCTTGACATTTTCAGGCTCATGGCAGGTTTTTTATTCATCCATACTGATAATTATAAGGTGTATAAAAATGTGTATATATTCCTTGTTCAGTCAAAAGATAAACAACCATCTCTTGCTTTATATATTATTGTTAATGATGATAGCTTTATCTGACAATATAGATTTCATAAAATATATATATATAGAAAGATTCATTTATATTTATGAAATGAACTTCTATTTTATAACTTGAATATCATTTTGGTTTTAAAACTAGTTGAAAAAATAGAAAGTGACTGCTTTATTGTAATCTCTTATTATACATCATGTATGCTGTCAGAATTGAGAAAATCATTATAATTGATGCAAAAATCATACCTTAAGACTGACTGTAAAGAAATCTGAAGCAGATATTTTGTCCTGTTTCCCAGGTTTTACCTCATTTAAAAAAAAAAAAACTTGGTAGATAATATAATAAGGCCCAAGAACTACTGTCTTTGCAGCCTGACAATGCTAATAGGAGACATAATCTTGTATTTAGTCAAAGAGGAAAGTTTCCTTCTCTCCTCTGGGAAAAGAACTAGGCAGGTTTGCAATGCTGGGTAAGTTTAAGTTTGTGATCTCAATGTGATTTCTGATTTTGAACAATATGTACACTCTGGGATATTGAAATTAAAAACAATTAATCACTGGAAACAAAATATGAAGTAAAAAGTCAATAAATAATCAATATAAGATGTAAAAATATATAAGACATAAAACCATGAAAAATAAATGTGAGCCCAGGATAATAAAGATATGTCAACAAATAAATTTGAGGAGCTAAGGGCTAGATGTTTGAAGTATTGCAAGTTAGGATCTTATTGTCTCAGGGAAACAGACATATAAAAGCGTAATTTTAACATAATGTAAAAAATACAACAGTACAGTTCACATAAGGATTATAGGAATAACAAGAGAAACACCCAAACATTTCAGAGAGACAGGAGTTGAGGAAGAAGCAGATTCTTGGCAGGTAACTAGAAGTGACTGATATTAACAAAGTAAGAGAAGAAAATTCAAAAAGAATCATTGTCACAAAGGTCAGAGGCATCAAAGAATATAATGTATTATCTGGAATTATTTGTTACTGAAGAATTATAAACTTAAAAGGGGAGAAATAGTAATAAGAAGGCTTGGGATATGGCTAAGTTTTCCATCTTGATGGTTGTGCCATTGATTCTATAGATTTCTTTGGGGAGTGTAGCCATCTTACTGGTATTAGATCTTCAAATTCATAAATATGCACTGTTCTACCATTTACTTAGGTCTTAAGTTTCTTTCAGCAATACTTTGTAGTTTTCTGTATCTTTCACCTCCTTATTTAAATTTCTGTCATTTTTAAATACACTTTAAGTTCTGGGATACATGTGCAGGATGTGCATGTTTGTTACATAGGTATACATGTGCCATGGTGGTTTGCTGCACCCATCAACCCCTCCTCTGGGTTTTAAGCCCCACATGCATTAGGTATTTGTCCTAATGCTCTCCCTCCCCTTTTCCCCCACCCCTGACAGGCCCCAGTGTGTGATGTTCCCCTCTGCGTCCACGTGTTCTTATTGTTCAACTCCCAGTTATGAGTGAGAATATACAGTGTTTGGTATTCTGTTCCTGTGTTAGTTTACTGAGGATGATGGTTTCCAGCTTCATCCATGTTCCTGCAAAGGACATGAACTCATTCTTTTTTATGGCAGCATAGTATTCCATGGTGTATATTTGTCACATTTTCTTTCTGCAGTCTTCATTGAAGGGCATTTGGGTTGGTTCTAAGTTTTGCTATTGTAAATAGTGCTGCAATAAACATGTGTGCATGTGTCTTTATAGTAGAATGATTTATAATTCTTTGTGTATAAACCCATGGTACTGGTAACAAAACAGATATATAGACCAGTGAACAGAAGAGAGGCCTCATAAAGAACACCACACATCTACAACCATCTCATCTTCAACAAACCTGACAAAAACAAGCAATGGGAAAAGGATTCCCTATTTAGTAAATGGTGTTGGGAAAACTGGCTAGCCATATGCAGCAAACTGAAACTGGACCCCTTCCTTATACCTTATACAAAAATTAACTCAAGATGGATTAAAGACTTAAATATAAGACCTAAAACCATAAAAACCCTAGAAGAAAACCTAGGCAATGCCATTCAGGACACAGGCATGGGCACAAACTTCATGACTAAAACACCAAAAGCAATGGCAACAAAAGCCAAAATTGACGAATGGAATCTAATTAAACTAAAGAGCTTCTGCACAGCAAAAGAAACTATCATCAGAGTGAACAGGTAACCTACAGAATGGGAGAAAACTTTTGAAATCTATCCATCTGGCAAAGGTCTAATTTCCAGAATCTATAAGGAACTTAAACAAATTTACAAGAAAAAAACAACCCCATCAAAAAGTGGGCAAAGAATATGAACAGACACTTCTCAAAATAAGACATTTATATCGCCAACAGAAATATGAAAAAATATTCATCATCACTGGTCATTAGAGAAATGTAAATCAAAACCACAATGAGTATCATCTCACACCAGTTAGAATGGCAATCATTAAAAAGTCAGGAAACAACAGATTCTGGAGAGGATGTGGAGAAATAGGAACACTTTTACACTCTTGGTGGGAGTGTAAATTAGTTCAACCATTGTGGAAGACAGTGTGGCAATTCCTCAAGGATATAGAACCAGAAATACCATTTGACCCAGCAATTCCATTACTGGGTATATACCCAAAGGATTAAATTTATTTCTAAGTATTTATTTTTCTGTATGTTTTTGAATGTAAAACATGTTTTCTTAATTTCCTTTTTGGATTGTTCATTGCTGGGGCACAGAAACACCATGAAGTTTTGCACGGAAGGAGCTTTTTGATATGTATATGCAACGGGCGTACCAATTGGTAATACAAAGCTGGGATTGTGAAAAATAATGTGGAGATAAACTTGATCTTTTATTTGAGCATTGGTATAGCTGATGATCTTACAATGTAATGTTGGAGTTACCAAAAGTCTTGGTTAAGGGGTGATGAATTCAGTTTTAAGCCTGGTCAGGTTTAGGTAATTGTGTATATTCAAGGCATATCCAGGTTTTACTTTTATATACCTAAAGGAAAATAAGTAAATTATAAGCTTATAACTTATCGTTGGTATTTAAAATTGTAAAAGGTGGTTTTAATCTACAAGAAGAGCATTTAAGACAATGATTATTGACCTTGTGAGATACACATAAAATTTTATATTTTGACCATCTTTTGAAATATGTGTATGAAACATATTTTACAAATGATTTTGAGATTCTTTGAGTCATGCTTCAAATGTTGATGATCCCTGATAAAGAAACACTTTTTAAAGTAAGTAGAGAAGAAGATAGAGGTGAGTGTACCTGAGAAAAGCAAAATCTCAGGAATGATCCACAGGGAAAAATAAAAAGTGAATTCCTGAGACTAGAAACTCACGAAGAGAGAAAAACAAACCAAGAGATAGTAGAGAATTTTAATGAGAATAAAATCTTTGCAAAATGTTTAGAAAGGGGAAAAATGAGTTTTAAGCACCCATAAATGTAAGCAATTTAAAATCATTAGTTATCTTTTATTTAGCATATTAAGTAAGTATTAAAGATGGGAGCCAGATTTCAAATGGATAAGGATAGATTGAGAGTTGAAAAACTGGACTTGGACACATGCATATCTTTTGAGAAATTCATAAGAGGGAAAGGGGGATCAGGCTACAGCTAGGGAGTCATGAAATCAAGGAATAGAGAAACTCTAGCATATACGGTACATTGATTGGAAGGGAAAAGTAAGAACAAAACCTGAAATTTGAATATTTGCCAGAAGTATTGTATAACAGTCGTGTATATAACACATGCCAGAGAAGATTAAAAGCATAATATTCAATGAGCATTTATATGTATAAATGTAAATTCAAAATAATGATGCAGAATTGGAAGATAACATCCATTTACATTAGTTCACAAAGGTTTTTTCTTTATCCATTCCTAATGTCTTACAGATTTTTCACAGTGGGAACCCAAGAGGGTAAGCATTAATTTTATATAAACAGAGAAAAAAATCAAGTAAAGTAAAAAACAGAAAAAAATAGTACTTCACTGGCATAGGAAAAGCGTATGAAAACAATTAAGAAATGATAAAGCAAACAAAAATAAAATTATCCAGAACTTAAGCCCCTTCATCCATCCCCTCATGGGAGATTTGGCCATCAGTGAATATTACATCTAAGTTGGCATTAGATATATGTGTAACTCATATATGTTGTGCATTACATTTATGTTTACCCCTCCCTCTCAATGTTGGGATGTTTCCTCAGTCCTCATGGAGAAAGAAGATAATGATAGAAGTTTCTAAGTAAGCAAAAATTTCTAAAATTCAAAGAACAGGTGCAGAGACTGACTTCAATAGCTGCAGAAGGTCTGGTCAAAAACAATTTGATAATGAGTGACTGGGTCAAAGATAATTTGGTCAACATGACTAACTGGTAGAAATTATTTCCAGTCATTGGATTTTCATAGGCTGCTATTTTTTAAATTTCCACTTTTTAGCAAGTTTCTATATTTAAAATCATTTATAAATGTTATGAGAATCCTTTCACTATTGAAGATAAATTATGTTTATTTTCTAATTTAGTCTCAGCAATATATTAATGTTATGAGATACTTCCAATGAAAATAAGTTAAAAGCAACTAAATGTCCACAATTTTACTTATTAGGATATTATCAAATAAAAAAGGTTTAAATCATGACCTAATAAATCTTAATAACATTTTACATGACACAAAGGCATTTAGAATAAAATGAAGAAACCCTAGTTAAATAACATAATTTTTAGGTAATTGAAAAAATATTTTTATCAATTTTCACTAAAAAGAAAAAAACAAAATTAAACTGTAGTTATACAGGCAAAGCTTTATAATTCTCTCAGAAGAATTACAGAATATGCCTAGAATATCCTTCAATTTCAACTTTGAAATTTATAAACAAGTAAAAAAATGGTTGGAGAAAGTAATATTGGTCAGAATGAAGTTAAAATACTCATCTGGTTTCTACCAGAATCCTGACTATGACTCTGACACCTTTGAAGACCTTTAGGCAACCAGTAGACAGAATTAAGATTGCTCATTCAGGACACACACATATATATATATATAGCCACACACACACACACACACACATATATATGTATATATATAGTCACACACATATTCCTCAGATTTTCGCTAATCTAACATCTTCATGCAATTCTTAGTGTGGAAATCTTTGGCTTCATATTGAAAGCAATGTCCTGTCTCTGAAACTGCCTTGCCTTACAACTGTGGTTTTCCACAAAGTAAGAAAAAGTTTGAATCAGCAAGCAAAATGAGTTGGGGAGAAAAAATATGCATCTACAACAATCCAGCCAGAAAGATATATGGATTTATTAAATTTGACACCCTGTACAGCAGCTAAATCATTAATCCTTGAACTGTCTACATTTTTAGGTAATGAAAGTTGGATCTTTTACTTTCTCCCCATTCTGAAGGACTAAACCAAAGACAAGATTGGGGAGGTTGTGCTTTAAATGTCTCATAAACGGAGATGTACTATACATCCTAGAAGATGATAACTTATTTTTCTCTCTCTCTTGTCCTTGATCTTGCTCTCACTCACTCTCTATCTGTCTCTCACTCAAATTAGATAAAACACTATTTATGACTTTTAAGATTTTTGGCTAGGCCACTTAGCTTTATCTTAACTAAAATAAAGCTAAAAGGCATTAGCTAAAATAAAGCTAACAAGGCATTTGTCGAGAGGAAAAAGATGCATAAAGCCTTAAGTTTTCTATCATGTGGCTGGGCAGGAGGGAATGGAGTTAGAATGGGTAATTCCTAGTGCTTACTATCATTTTAATCCTCGAATGTTTGTCTTTGCTTCTAATAACCAGTTTCCTTGCTTACTCTCTTTTAGAGTTTTATGAAGAAAAATGCCTAATTTTGTTGTACTTTCCAGATAGGTGAAGTACAAATGATATTCAAAAGGTAATGTAAGACACAAAAATTATCTTAGAAGTTATTCTACTATTTATGTTATCAATTTTGATATGGACTGTATACTAAGACTGATCTTGTATATAATAGATTAAGGGAATCATAGGTTTTGTAGAAAATAAATTGACAAGAGAGTAGCTGATAAGGGAAATAAAGACAATTATTTTATGGAATTTTTTCCTAAGTAAATAACATCTGCATTTAGGTACTTTCTCAAACACTCAGCTGATAAAAAACTAAATAATTAGCATAAAAACAGAAAAGCTGATATTGTAATTAACAGTTTTGTGGCTACTAAGCCCTCTCTTACCAGTAAAACACCTATAACATTTAAATTGATACACAACACCCGAAAACCTCTCAAAATATAGATACTGTCAAATATTTAAAGGATTTTTGAAACAGTACAATAGAATTGCGAGCATCATGAGCAATGGTGTCAGATGTAGTATGAGTTTAAGTCTCATTTTGGTCACTTGTTTGTTCTATGACTTTGAAAAAAACATTTAAACTCCCTGACACACAGTTTTATCAGCTGTCCAATGTAGAGGATCAACAGTAATACCTATACTGTAGGATTATTATAGAGATTAAACAAGAATATGCACAGAAAATACATATCATATGGCCTAAGAGCTATAAGCACTAGCTATTTCTATTATTGCTGGTATTGTTTGGTAACAAGCAGGAAATTAATGATCTTGTATACAATAGACTGAGGGAATCATAGATTTTCTAGAAAATAGAATGAGGAGAGAGTAGCTGACGAGGGAAACAAAGACAATTATTTTATGGAACTTTTTCCAGAAAATGATTTTAAAAGACAGAGGAAAAGATAATCATTGATTGTCATGAATCTTGGAAGACGGTTTTTTGTTGTTATTCCTGTTTTTGTTTTTTTATTTATTTAAAGACAGATGAACTTAAATGAGTGAGAGTTTGAAGAGAGCGTGGAAAAATCAATAAAACCATGGAACATCGAAATGACTTCATTATGTATTTTTCAGAAGGCAATTTTATACCAGTTAAATGATTAATCTTAGAAATGAGTGGAGATGTCTTTGTTACCATACCAGAAAAAAAAAAAAAAGTATGGTTGCATATGAGTTAAGTTCATAAGTTTAAAGAAAAATGAAAGATTTCCAAAAGCTTCATCTTCTGTGTGAAGCAGTGTAGTAGTTGCTGTTGTTTGTATAGACTCTCAAATAGTAATTACTGGGCCAAAATGAACACACATTTCTAATCCACTTTATACATATGGGCTAAATGATTCACACCCTTTGGGAGTGTTATCAATGGATATAGCCATTCTTCTATCTCTACAACCAGGCAGAATTCAGCAATCATCAATTTATCTAGTATGAGTTACTTATGTGTGAATGTTTTATGTAATAGTGAAGAATGTATATGCATTTTTGCTCTGAGTGTTACACAGTGCGGGAAAATAGATGATATACTGGGCACATAATAGGCAATAGATATTCTATCTATCTATCTATCTAGATATACTGTAGTAGTGGTCCCCAGGGACCGGTTTCATGGAAGACGATTTTTCCATGGTCTGGCGGGAGCACAGGGGATGGTTTGAGGATGATTCAAGCACATGACATTTATTGTAAAATTTATATCTGTTATTATTACATTGTAACAGATACTGAAATAAATATACAATTCACCATAATATAGAATCAGTGGGAGCCCTGAGCTTGATTTTCTTCAACTAAATGGTTCCATCTGGGGGTGATGGGAGACGGTGACAGGTCATCAGGCATTAGATTCTCATAAGGAATATGCAACTTAGATCCTAACAGGGTTTGCGCTCCTATGAGATGCCACCGCCGATCTGACAGGAGCCAGAGCTCCAGTGGCAATGCAAGCGATGGGGAGCAGTTGTAAACGCAAATGAAGCTTACTTACTTGCCAGCCACTTACTTCTTGCTGTGTGGCCTGGTTCCACACCAGGACAGGTACAGGGTTTGGGGGCCCCTGTACTATAGAAATAGACAAAGAGGAGATGGATGAAAGAAAAATGGATATATATATAGATATCTATCTATATTACTAGATAGATGTAAATAGATAGACATAAATCCAGATTCTATTGACAGCAACTAAGAAAATAAAGTAGGATGGTTTTAATATAGGAGATACACACAGACACACACACACACACACACACACACACACATACACACTTGGGAATCAGTTGAGGATAGAAACAATAAGGGGTAGAATTAAAGGATTTGGGAACTGAAAGAGAAAATGTGCTGGAGAAATATTTAGGAGGTAGAAATTGTTACTATTACTTAATTTAAACATGTAATTTCTTTGTACCTTTAATCTTTGAACAATCTTCCAAAGCAGTTGCCCAGATACTGGGTTGCTATGGGGAATGAAACAGTTATCCTAGAGATATGCATGGTCACTACTGTTTAAATCTCAGGTGAGTCTGCCTCGTCTACAGCATCAAATCTGTCTCTTCTATTATTCCAATTTCAGCTCTCCTAAATGAGACCAGGGACCAATAGCTAGAGCTCAGAAATCATTTTCTAGTTAAACATGACGCTATTTAAAAATTATGCATAGCCTTGAAACTAAATGATGGATTTAAACTTTCTAAAGGAGTCCCCATTTTAATAGTCTATAGAGAGTTCTGAAATTATCTTTACTCAGGTACCTTTGTGGTTTGAGTTCTAAATCTCTAAATTACTAAAACTCAAATTATCTAAAAATATACTTCCAGGTTTTTTATTTTGAGGCTATAAATTTTACCTTGAGCTATACCTCTTCTATATTTTCATTTATTTATATTATCATTTGAATTAGTCTTCATGAAGGCATGGCCATTAGTAAATATTCTTAAAAAATTTAAACAATTCACAAGCTTAAAGTAATTGTGTAGTTGTTTACAAAATTGGTGAACTCTGTAATGTTTGTGAAGTATTTTTCTTCTTTTGATTTTACAAGATCATAATACAGTTTTAAAACAATTGCTATTTTAGCATTTATAAGTTAAAAATGCCCCAAATCTCCAAGTCTCTCATAAAGAGTACTAATGAACTTCCCAATGAACGTATATTTAAACATTTTTTTGATTATAAAATTTGGGATATAGAAGTACAATTCAAAAATTCCAAAAAGTATAATTCTGTATAAAACTTTCTGTTTTGGCTTATTTTGTTTCAAGCAGCAGAATGGCTGCATAATATGGCAGTGTAAATTGGGGCACATGGGAGACAGAACAAGCATGGATTAAAGCAGAGCCAGACAAGGGCAGAAACAATCAGGATCCTCCAGGAGCCCAGTCGATACAGAGACATGCAATCTTATCTTCAAGTCTTTAGAGATATCCTCTGGGGTTGGGAGTCCCACAGAAATGTAAGGGCAAAGTCAAACCTTCAAGGAAGCCACCACAGCCTTATGTGCAGTTTACTAAAATCCTGGACTTCAGTTTTAACCAATAAATTGGCTTCTCTTCAATCTACATGCTGGGAGATAAGACGTTATTCTGATTCCATACAATATATTAATTCATTTGTCTACGAAAGAAATAAACTGCAGAAAGATGTTGAAACACTTTATCACAGGTGGATACATTCTGATCAGGTTAAATTGGATTCACCTAAAGATAACTCAGAAATTCAAATACTGAGCTCTATCAACCCCACAGCTGCTTAAAATTAAAATAATGGTGATAATAACAACAACAATAATATAATAATTGAATTTGTACTCCCCTAACATGAAACCTCAATTTCTGGGTTGCTCCCTGCTACTATGGGTACAGACAGGAATTACTTCTTTACAACTTCTGAGAGAGAATGGTTTCAGTTATAGTCTTATAATTTAATTATTTTTCCTTCTTTCTGAAGATCCCTTTATTGGAACTGAAGAACACATCTCCTTTATCAAATAAATGCATATCTTTCTTCTACAATATTGTCCTGTCCCGAAACTTCAATTATTTTTTTGACTTTTTTTTTTTTTTTTTTGAGACAGGGCCTTGCTTTTTTGCCCAGGCTGGGGTGCAGTGGTGCCATTACAGCTCAGCGCAGCATCCAAATCCTGGGCTTAGGCAATTCTCCTGCCTCAATCTCCTGAGCAGCTGGGACCAAAGGCATGCACCACCACACTTGGCTATTTTTAATTTTTTTGTTGTTGAAATGGTGTCTCACTATGTTGCACAGGCTAGCATCAAACTCCTGGGTTCAGGTGATCCTTCTGCCTCAGACTCCCAACGTGCTGGGATTACAGGCATGAGCCATGGCACCTGGCCTCATATTTTCTAAAAACAGCTTAGTAAACATGTTAGATAATGAAAGTTCTAAGTATCTTGCTAGCAATAAAGATGTCATTTTATCTTCCTATAATTGCCCAAGCCATGCTGAAATAGGGAAATAGAGGATTAACTCTTCCTTTCTTATTTAGTTTTTTTGTACTTTCCAATTTATTTTCCATAAAAGTCAATTTGAGCATGGACTGGTTAGTTTTTTGTTGTATTATCTTTAAAAACAATGTGTCTTTTTGACTAATTAAGTTGCAGTATATGTAATCAGCAAAAAACATCTGTATGTTGAATGATGACTATTGTTGACTGTCATAACCAACAGCTGAGGCCAAATTCTGCCTACTGATTGCATGACCCAAATCCTCCAAGATTATTTTACATGTTGGTAAATGAACATATGCTAACAAAAATATAGTGAATTTAACATAAAATGTGAGCCTTGAAATTGAATGATTAGATAAAATAAGTGTTCACTGCTTTAGATATAAAATAAATATTTCTTTTTTTATAAAGAAAATATAACAGTCAAACTTATTTTGTATACTCTTTAAGTTCCAAAGCATCATTAAGATCACTGATAAGACTGTTTCTGTGGTTCAATTCACAGATAGCACAGGAATATCCAGTGGCTGGAGGAAAAATGGTTGAAAAAACATTTTTTCCCTTTGAAAGGACGGGTAATGTGATTCATCTTCTAAAAAGTTTCATATATTCAAACAAAAAAATGGGACTAGTGGCAAATTGCTATTATTACAAATCTGGTTTATAACAAAATTGGGTGACATTAAGCTCCTGAGGATATTTTAGGTCCATTTTCTGGAAAGGAGAGTAACAGATAAATAATGAGGAAGGACCTAAAAAGCAAAACAAATAATGTTTTTGCTACATTTCCTCACTTAGATTGTCTATGTTTTTAATAAAGTTTATATTTTATACCATTCCTACTAGTTTTGTTCTCATATGATTTGTAAATATTTGTGATTTTCATCTCAAACCATCAGGCAATATCCTGGCTAAATAAAAAGTGATTACAATTCTCATGATTATAGTTCATTTAGAAAGGTGAAAAGAGATTTGAAAAAAAAGTTTCAGAAGAAATAAATTTCATAAAAGTCACAGTACCAAAATATCAGTTATGCAAATAGTTTCAGTTTTTACTGTAAATCAATGTTCCTGTTTTTTCTGTTATATTTGTAACACCTTTCAAATCTTTTGAAATACATCAGGTTGTTAGAAGTTTTTCATAAACTCATCTCTAAAAGCTTATAAATATATATGATTTTCTTAAAATAATAAAAAAATTGTGGAATTCATCAGGTTTACACGAAGAGTTAATACAGGGCTCTGGAATAGAATTTCACAATTCCCCATAGCTATCTTCTGCACACCAAAAACTTAGGAGACTAGTTACTGTGAGTTTCTAGTTACTCTTCCACGAGTAACTAGTAACTAGTACTGTGAGACTAGTTACTCTTCTGTGTCCAAAATGGAAGAATTATATTATAGCTGTGTGAATAAGTCTATTGAAACTGAAGTTAAAATACCTTCAGTATTTCAGAAAAGAAATGCCCAATTAGACTGATGTAGATTTACGAATGAAGGTTATTATTCTGCAATAGAGAAACTTCAAGTAAAATGGATATCTTGTTTTTACTACTGAAAGTACAAATTCTGAGAGCTAGTTCTATGAAAGAATTAAAATTTTTTAAAAGTACAAAAGGAAAAAAGGCAGATATTCAGTACATTAGGTACAAATGAAGAAAACGAATTGAATATAGAGGTATTAAGGTAACATGAAAGGGATAAATGAGATAACTGACTTAAATTACACACAGTATTTTCAGATTTAAATTTAAAATTCTTATCTGTAGAATTTGCTTGATGAACAAATATTTGTAGATTTCCTTCTTTTAAATGCAGTGTCCTTAACTAACATTATTTAATTGTATTTTATTTACAATCCAAACTTTAAAAACATCTATCATAACAAAAGCCTGTCTTACCACTTTCATTTTTTTCCAACTAAAAAGAACAACAACAAGGAAAAGCTAGATATGGATAAAAAGAAAATTGGATACGTTTTCCTTTTGAGTCCAGATCCTTATGAAAAAAATAAGCAAAAATATACTTTTCAGCAGGATTAATTTTATAAAAAACTCTGTTTAATGGTATATAGACAAAAAGCAATATCAAATAGCAAATGGAAGTTTTGAGAGATGGAATCATCACTTTTCCTAATTTTTAGTGAATTTTGGCATTTCTAACATGTAAGGTCACTGTTTACCAAAACTTAATGAGCTAAAAACCAATTTTATAAAAGGGTACAAAGTTTCAGTTATGGAGGACGGATATGTTTTGTAGATCTATGTGTACAACATAGTTAATAATATTGTATTGTATACTTGAAATTTTTTCATGTTCATTGTATTGTATACTTGAAATTTTTTAAATGTTCTCACCAAACCAAAGTAAATGGTAACTATGTGAGGTAATAGATATGTTAATTAACTTTAATTTGATAGTCATTTCACAGTTTAGACATATATCAAAGCACCACATTGAAAGACACATGCATACATATGATTATTGCAGCACTATTCACAACAGCAAAGACTTGGAACCAACCCAAATGTCCAACAATGATAGACTGGATTAAGAAAATGTGGCACATGTACACCATGGAATACTATGCAGCCATAAAAATGATGAGTTCATGTCCTTTGTAGGGACATGGATGAAGCTGGAAACCATCATTCTCAGCAAACTATCGCAGGAACGAAAAAACCAAACACCACATGTTCTCACTCATAGGTGGGAATTGAACAATAAGAACACATGGACAAAGGAAGGGGAACATCACACACCGGGGCCTGTTGTGGGATGGGGGGAGGGGGGGAGGGATAGCATTAGGAGATATACCTAATGTTAAATAACGAGTTACTGGGTTCAGCACACCAACCTGGTACATGTATACATATGTAACTAACCTGCACGTTGTGTACTTGTACCCTAAAACTTAAAGTATAATTTAAAAAAAATTATACCTCAAAAAAGAGAAAATAGAAAGTAAAAATGACAAAAGAGATAATTTTATTTAAAAATTGATTACCATGGAATGGAAGCCAGAGCAGTTTTGCATAGATTTCCAAGAGATGTTAGGAGATTATCTTATAATAATTTTAATGTATGCATTTTAATAATATCATTTTAATCATTATTAAACAAAAAGTAATAATAAACAGATCATTTATAGGTTAATATATCATTTAGAAATCTTCTAAGCTTTTTCTTTATGGAATATTTTCAAGATGTTTAAAGTCATATGTACTAATATTTTAAAATGCATGCAATTCATCTTATATTAATTTAAATATATATATAATAAAAGTAGTACTCATGAGTTTGGTTTACTTTTGACTAATATTGGAAATAATTAGTATATGATTTATGGTGAGTTGATATGAATATACAGGCAGAGAGGCTTGCAAATTTGATTTTTTTTTCCTTTTAACATTTTCATGCTTTTTAAAAATCATGCCTGGAGTATGATGATATTTATTTTTCTCCTGAGTTTTTGAGGAAAATCTTCAACCAGTCATTCTGAAAAGAAAAATGTTTTTAGGATTTTCAGCATTACTGTCAATATTCTATTTGTACTAGTTGCAAATAGGCATATGTTTCCACAAATCTATATTTTCTGTGAGATGTGTTTGAATAGATGTGACTCACAAAGAATTATTCCCTTGGTAAGAAACAGCAGGCTATGTAGATGGAGAAGAGAGTTGCCTGTATGGCAGCTGTTGAGTGGCAATCTGGAAGGACCATCTTCTCAGAGATTCTCCCCATCCAGCTGCCATGCTGCTGGTCTGCAACAAGCCATGTGACAACTCAGGTTTTGAACCCTCTGCTCTTTTCCCATACTCTCATTGGGAGGAGATGGTTGGGACTATAGCACAAAATATAAGAAATGAAGCCTCATAAATTAGTACCTGAGTGTCTTCCTCCAAAGGGCTCTCGTTTCAGAGGAACATTCTTAACACAGAAGGCAGAACTCTGGCAGAAGGTAGGCAAGTGACAAGGAAAATACATTAGGTAGTGACAAAGTAGGCAAGTGATGGTAGTGACAAGTGACAAGGTAGGCAAGTGAAGGTAGCCAAGACAAGGAAAAAGGAAAGGAAATGGGAAAAATTGTTAAATGGAGAAAACAAATGAAATTATAAAGAATTGTAAATAAAGGACATGAAAGTGGAAAATATTTAACAGAATAAAGCAATAACTGAATGAAAGACAAGAGAGACAAAAGACATATGAAGTGGCCGCCCTCGCCGCGGAGTCGCGCGGAGCGGAGCCGGCGAGCTAACCCGAGCCAGCGGGCGGGAGTCCCAGAGGCGGCAGCGCAGGAAGGGGCACGATGCGCGCACGGGGCCCCGGCGGCCGCCATGGTGGACAGCGGCACCGCGAGGGGCGTGGCGTTGGCGGCCTGGGCCCCCAGGCCGGGCAGTGGCGGCCCAGAACCACGCGTCTACTTTCAGAGCCCCCCGGGGCCGCAGGAGAGGGCCCGGGCGGCGCGGACGATGAGGGCCCAGTGAGGCGCCAAGGGAAGGTCACCGTCAAGTATGACCGCAAGGAGCTACGGAAGCGCCTCAACCTAGAGGAGTGGATCCTGGAGCAGCTCACGCGCCTCTACGACTGCCAGGAAGAGGAGATCCCAGAACTGGAGATTGACGTAGATGAGCTCCTGGACATGGAGAGTGACGATGCCCGGGCTGCCAGGGTAAAGGAGCTGCTGGTTGACTGTTACAAACCCACAGAGGCCTTCATCTCTGTCCTGCTGGACAAGATCCAGGGCATGCAGAAGCTGAGCACACCCCAGAAGAAGTGAGGGTCCCCGACCCAGGCGAACGGTGGCTCCCACAGGACAATCGCTGCCCCCCAACCTCGTAGCAACAGCAATACCGGGGGACCCTGCGGCCAAGCCTGGTGCCGTGAGCAGGACTCCTCGTGCCCTTGGCCCAGGGGTCTCTTTGCCTGCCCCTTCAGTTTTCCACTTTTGGGGTTTTTTATTGTTATTAAACTGATGGGACTTTTTGCGTTTTTGTATTGACTGTGCGGCGCGGGCCCTTTAATAAAGCTAGGATACGCCTTTGGTGCAAAAAAAAAAAAAGGACATATGAAGTACAGTGAAAAGTGTTAATTAGAAATAAGCATAGATGGCAGTTATGTAAAATATAATGAAAAATATGCAGTAGAAATAAATGCGGGTGACAATTATTCATATATTTTGTATAATTTTAGTAAAATACCTTGTTTTTCAGTTATTCTGAATTGAAGACAATATTTTCGGTGAAACATGCCATTGTTTTTGTACTAATTTGGAAGACAGTTAATTTGTTTCCTTTAATTTTGAGAATATCAAGCACTTACTAATAGCTTATGGTAGAATAGACAATTTTTATGCTTGATATATAATCACATATATTTATGTATGTATTCATCACAATAGTCCTAGGAAGTAGGCAACACTATTGTCTATACCTTTCAGAGGAGGAACCCAAAGCCATGATGGGATAACTAAATTGCTAGATATCACACAAGTTGCAAGTGTCAAGACCAAAGTTTGCTCTGGCAATCTGGCTTCAGAGATAATGTTCTTAGCACATTGATGCTAAAATAACAGGCTGTCTTTGAAGAGCTGGTAATTACTACATACCTATAATTTTCTTATCATTATTTTATTTTTAAATAGTTAACCATTTTTTCACTAAGTTTAAAATTACCAACTGTCTCCACAAATACATATATTACATTTGCAAATATTGCATGCTTAAAATCAGATGAAAACGTGTAGTCTTTGTTTTAAAAAGCATACCTAAAGCCTAAAGTTTAAGCAGTGTTAAATATTAGCATGACTTGAGTTGGAATAAATTGATTTTAAATTGACATTTTAAATTATTTTCTTATTAAAGCCCATTGTTAATAATAATTCCTACTGGCAATGAACTAGATCCTTTTAAAATATTTGTGAAGAATTCTGAATTAACAGTAAACCACATAAGCTGATACTGAATTGTGTATTTTTTTTTTCTTTTTTCAGCTTTCACCAATTTTGAGTAGATTTTAAGGAAGAGAGAAACAGGTACCCTTTTTATGGTAACTGTGATCTGAAGAAAAATCTTTGTCATCATTGTAAGATCTTTAAAAAATAAGCCTGTGTTTTGTGTTTAAAATATTTTCTTTTACAAGGGCAAATTTTGAGCCAGTATTTTAAAATAGAGTCTTATTTTTAAAAATCTATAATTAATTTATAACTTTTAATTTTGATATAATTTCAAAACACGGGGAATTTTGCAAGCATAGTACAAGAAATCCTATTTTCCCTTTACCCAGAGTCATGAATTGTTTACATTTTTCCTCACTTGTTTTAGTATTTTATGAACACACATGCACAAACACACACACACACGTATATATGCATGTATATATATATATATATGTTATATTTTTTCTGAACTTTGTAAGAGAAGGTAGAAATATATGTCTTTCCCTTTAAAAATTTAAATGAATATTCCTAGAAAGGACATTCTTTTACCTAACCACGATATAGTTACCAAAATCAGAAAATTTAACAATGTTATGATACTATTATCTAATCCATAGTCCATATGGAAATGTCATCAATTTTTCAGCTTTCTATCCAAACCAAAATCACACTTTTTATTAAATTATTATAACTAGTGTCCTTAAATCTGAAACCGTCTCTCAGCCTTTGTATTTCCTGAAAATGACTTTTTTTTAAGATAACAGGCCAATTACTTTGTAAAAAAATTTTCAGTTATTCTACTGTTTCTTCCCAATTAGAATGAGGTCAAGTATTTTGGGCAATAATACTACTGAAGGGAGACTGTGTCTCTTGGTGAATCTTCTCAGAGGTGTCTGATGTAGGTTCTCGCAATATTAATGATGTTGGTTTAGATCATTCAGATGATCTAAGTATCCTCCAGGTTTCGCCATTGTAAACTTACTTTTTTTTTCAATATTTAGTATTTTCTTGGAAGACACTTTGACACTCTACATATTTCCTGCTCATCATCAAACTTTTTCCTACTAGTATTAGCATCTGTGTGTTTTTTTAATGTTATTTTAGATACAGGAATTACATGTGCGGCTTTGTTTATGGGCATATTGTCTGATGCCAGGGTTTGTGGTAGGGATCCTGTCACTCTGGTAATGAGCATGGTACCAGATAGGTAGTTTTCTTAACTCAGCTCCTCCCTCTGCACTCTAGTAGTCCTCAGTGTCTATAGTTCTCATACTTATTTCCATGTATCATAGATGTCATGTTGATACCTCCAATTCCAACACAACACCAGAGGACACATTCTAGTCTTTGCTCTTTCTGTTTCTAACTCTCTTTACAAACATGGAAAACATAGCTCACACTTTTTTTTTTTTTTTTTTTAGATGGAGTCTTGCACTGTCACCCAGTCACCCAGCTGGAGTGCAATGGCACAATCTCGGCTCACTGCAACCTCTGCCTCCTGGGTTCAAGTGGTTCTCCTGCCTCAGCCTCCCGAGTAGCTGGGAATACAGGTGCCCACCACCCATCCAGCTAATTTTTTATATTTTTAATAGAGATGGGGTTTCACTATGTTGGCCAGGCTGGTCTTGAACTCCTGACCTTGTGATCCACCCGCCTCCGCCTCCCAAAGTGCTGGAATCACAGGAGTCAGCCACCGCTCTGGGCCAGCTCCCACTATTTTTAAAATATTAATTCATTTCCTCAAGTCTAAAATACACTGAAAATGAGGGGCTGTGAAATGCCTGACTAGAGGTACTGGGTACTCACCTCTTGCACAAAGAATAACCAAAACATTGAGGAATCACACTTCAAATAGATCATCTAAGAGAGAACCATGGACTTTAACAGAGAATTGCCAGGAAATGCCTAAAACAAGAAAGGAGAGGGAAGTGAAATAGCCTACTCTTTTGGAATCAGCTGGGAGCCCAGAGAGACTCCCCAATATAGGGAAAGGAAAATGAGTGATACACAAAGGTCTGCATTCCCACTACAGACACCTGCAATCTTAGCCATGAGAAAGCCCCTCAACCCTGTGGGCCCTGAGACTTACATAGGGAGCTGCCTGGAGAATGTGCAATGACATTGCTCCAGAGAAAGAGGTCACACTGGGTCCCACACAGTCCCCAGTTCCTAAGCAGCCACACAAGCATGCCATTCTGGGAGCCCAGCCCACACCATACTGCTTCCCACCTTGAAGCCCAATAGACCCTGCATTTCCACATCCCAGGAGGCTCACATTCCTGCTGCTGCTGGAACCAAAGCATAAACCAATGGCGTTGACCCTGCTTCCCCCCAACAGCAGAGCAACCATGCATTATAAATTCCCTGAGGACAGGCTACCCTGCTTATAACCACCAACTGAGGTTGAAATGCATGCTCCCTGAGCAGTGGCTGCTGCCACTGAAAACAAAACCTCTATCAGAGCTGCAGTGCAGCTACAGAAACCCTGCCTGAGCATTTTGCTGAGGGCCTAGGGATCATTCTGCCCCTGCCTGTCATAGTCAGCTCTGCCATGCACCACTGGAGCCTTGATGACAAGCTTGCCAGGCCCAGCTTGACTCTAGCCCTATGCCTTAGCATTTATTTTTGAAATAGTCCAGTCAAACAAAATTTAAAATAAGAAAATGAACAAAACCTATATGACATATGGGATACCATAAAGCACCCAAATATTTGAATTTAGGGGTCCAAGAAGTCTAAAAGAAAACCAAATGGATACACAATCTTTTTGACAACATAATAGCTAAAATCCTCCCAATCTAGCAAGATGTTCATACATTCACATACAGGAGGCTAAGAAACCCCCAAATAGATACAATTCAAAGAGGTTTGCTCCCCAGCATACTATAGTCAAACTGTCAAAAGTCAAAGACAACGGGAGAATTCTAAAAACAGCAAGAGAAATATATCTAATCATTTATAAGGGAACTCTATCAGGTTAACAACAGATTTCTCAGCAGGAAACTTCCAAACCAGGAAAGAATGGGATGATATATTAAAAGAAAAAATATCATACCAACCAAATATACTACATCCAGCAGAGTTAACCTTCATAAATGAAGAAGATATAAAGTCTTTTCCCGACAAGCAAAAGCTGAGGCCATTCATCACCACTAAACTGGCCTTACAAGAAAGGCTTAAGGGAATTCTACACATGGAAGCAAAAGGATGATATTTAATATCATGAAAACAGAAAAGTACAAAATCCACTCATGGGGTAAATACACAATTTTTTGAATTGGTGATGAGAAAGGGCTCAAATGTTAAACTAAAGAAAACTACCAAACCAGAAAGATAAACAATAAGAGAGAAAGAAGGCGAAAAATAATACACAAAACAAACAGAAATCAATTAATAAAATGACAGGGATAAGCTTTCACATATCAGCAATAACTTGAATGTAAATGAAACAAACTTTCCAGTTACAAACTATAGACTGGCTGAATGGAGAAAACAACACATGATTCACCTATATGCTACCTACAAGAAACTCATCTCACCTATAAAGATACAAACAGATTGAAAGCAAAGGAACATAAAAAGTATTCTAGACTAATGGAAACCAAAAGGGAGCAGAGAGGAACTATACTTATATCAGATAAAACAGACATTAAATACAAAATAAAAGAGAGACAATTATAAAATTATTTTTATCACTATAACATAAAGGGATTAATTCAACAAGAGCATATAACAATTCTAAGCGTATATGCAATCACACTAGAACACTTAGATATACAAAGCAAATATTGTTAGATATAAAGAGAGAAATAGACTCTAATAGAATAAGTGATGGTGACTTGGACATCCCACTCTCAACATTAGGCACATCATGTAGTCAGAAAAATAACAAAGGAATGTTACCAGCTCCTCTTTGTACCTCTGGTAGAATTTGGCTGTGAATCTGTCTGGTTCTGAGCTTTTTTGGGTTGGTAGGCTATTAATTACTGCCTCAATTTCAGAACTTGTTATTGGTCTATTCAGGGATTTGACTTCCTGGTTTAGTCTTGGGAGGGTGTATGTGTCCAGGAATTCATCCATTTCTCCTAGATTTTCTAGTTTATTTGCATAGAGGTGTTTATATTATTCTTTGATGGTAGTTTGTATTTCTTTGGGATCAGTGGTGATATCCCCTTTATCATTTTTTATTGTGTCTATTTGATTCTTCTCTCTTCTCTATTAGTCTGGCTAGCAGTCTATTTATTCTGTTAATCTTTTCAAAAAAAACACCTTCTGGATTCATTGATTTTTGAAGAGTTTTTCATCTCTTTGTCTCCTTCAGCTCTGGTCTGATCTTAGTTATTTCTTGTCGTCTGCTAGCTTTTGAATTTGTTTGCTCTTGCTTCTCTAGTTCTTTTATTTGTTATGTTAGGGTGTCAATTTTAGATCTTTCCCACTTTCTCCTGTGGGCATTTAGTGCTATAATTTTCCCTGTATATACTGCTTTAGCTGTGTCCCAGAGAATGTGGCACATTGTGTCTTTGTTTTCATTGATTTCAAAGAACTTATTTATTTCTGTCCTAATTTCATTGTTTACCCAGTAGCCATTCAGGGGTATGTTATTCAGTTTCCATGTAGTTGTGAGGTTTTGAGTGAGTTTCTTAATCCTGAGTTCTAATTTGATTGCACTGTGGTTTGAGAGACTGCTATGATTTCCGTTCTTTTGAATATGCTGAGGGGTGTTTTACTTCCAATAATGTGGTTGATTTTAGAATAAGTGCTATGTAGTACCAAGGAGAATGTATATTCTGTTGATTTGGGATGGACAGTTCTGTAGATGTCTATTAGTTCTGCTTGGTCCGGAGCTCAGTTCAAGTCCTGAATATCCTTGTTAATTTTCTGTCTCATTGATCTGTCTAATATTGACAGTGGGGTGTTAAAGTCTCTCACTGTTATTGTGTGGGAGTCTACATCTCTTTGTAGGTCTCTAAGAACTTGCTTTGTGAATCTGCGTGCTCCTGTATTGGGTGCATATGTATTTTGGATAGTTAGCTCTTCTCGTTGCGTTTATCCCTTTACCATTATGTAATGCCCTAACTCATTTTATGGGGCCAGCATCATTCTGATACCAAAACACGGCAGAAACACAACAAAAAAAGAAAATTTCAGGACAATATCGCTGATGAACATCGATGCAAAAATCCTCCATAAAATACTGGCAAGCCGAACCCAGCAGCATATTAAAAAGCTTATCCACTACGATCAAGTCAGCTTCATCCCTGGGATGCAAGACTGGTTCAACATATGCAAATCAATAAATGTAATCCATCACATAAACAGAATCAATGACAAAAACCACATGATTATCTCAATAGATGCAGAAAAGACCTTTGATAAAATTCAACACCCTTTCATGCTAAAAACACTCAATAAGCTAGATATTGATGGAACATATCTCAAAATAATAAGAGCTGTTTATGACAAACCCACAAGCAATATCATACTGAATAGGCAAAAGCTGGAAGCATTCCCTTTGAAAACCAGCACAAAACACGTATGCCCTATCTCACCACTTCTATTTAACATAGCATTGGAAGTTCTGGCCAGGGCAACCAAGCAAAAGAAAGAAAGAAAGCGTATTGAAATAGAAAGAGAAGAATCAAATTATCTCTGTTTGCAAATGACATGATTGTATATTTAAAAAAAACCCATCGTCTCAGACTAAACATTCCTTAAGCTGATAAGCAATGTCAGCAAAGTCTCAGGATACAAAATCAATGTACAAAAATCACAAACATTCCTATATAAAAATAATAGACAAACAGAGAGCCAAATCATGAGGGAACTCCCAATTGCTACAAAGAGAATAAAATACCTAGGAATACAACTTACAAGTGATGTGAAGGACTTCTTCAAGGAGAACTAGAAATCACTATTCAAGAAAATAAGAGAGGACACAAATAAATGGAAAAACATTCCATGCTCATGGATAGGAAGAATCAATACTGTGAAAATGGCCATACTGCCCAAAGTAATTCATAGATGCAATGCTATTCCCATCAAACTACCATTGACTTTCTTCACAGAATTAGAAAAAAACTACTTTAAATTTTATATGGAAGCAAAAAAGCCCATATAGCCCAGACAATCCTAAGCAAAAAGAACAAAACTGGAGGCATCACGCTACCTGACTTCAAACTATACTACAAGGCTACAGTAACCAAAACAGCATGGTACTGGTACAAAAAGAGATATATAGAGACCAATGGAACAGAATAGAGGTCTCAGAAATAATGCTGAACATCTACAATCATCTGATCTTTGACAAACCTGACAAAAACAAACAATGAAAAAAGGATTCCCTATTTAATAAATGGTGTTGGGAAAACTGGCTAGCCATATGCTGAAAACTGAAACTGGACCCCTTTTTTACACCATATACAAAAATTAACTCAGGATGGATTAAAGATTTAAATGTAAGACCTAAAACCATAAAAACCCTAGAAGGAAATCTAAGCAATACCATTCAGGACATAGGCATGGGCAAACACTTCATTAGTAAAAAACCAAAACCAATTGCAACAAAAGCCAAAATTGACAAATGGGATGTAATTAAACTAAAGCGCTTCTGCACAGCAAAAAAAAAAAAAAAACTGTCATTAGAGTGAACAGGCAACCTACAGAATGGGAGAACATTTTTGCAATCTATCCATCTGACAAAGGGCTAATATCCAGAATCTACAAGGAAGTTAAACAAATTTACAAGAAAAAGCAAACAACTCCATCAAAAAGTGGGCAAAGGATATGAACAGACACGTCCCAAAAGAAGACATTTATCTGGCCAACAAACATATATTTTAAAAAGAATCTTATCATCACTGGTCATAGAGAAATGCAAATTAAAACTACAATGAGATATCATCTCATGCCAGTTAGAATGGTGATCATTAACAAATCATGAAACAGATGCTGGGGAGGATGTGGAGAAATAGGAACACTTTTACACTGTTGGGGGGAGTGTAAATTAGTTCAACCATTGTGGAAAACAGTGTGGCTATTCCTTAAGGATCTAGAAATAGAAATACCATTTGACCCAGCAATCCCATTACTGAGTATATACCCAAAGGATTATAAATCATTCTATTATAAAGACCTATGCACACATATGTTTATTGCAGCACTATTCACAGTAGCAAAGACCTGGGACCAACTTAACTGCCCATCAATGTTAAATTGGATAAAGAAAATGAGACACAGATATACCATGGAATACTATGCTGCCATAAGAAAGTAGGAGTTCATGTTTTTTGCAGGGACATGGATGAAGCTGGAAACCATCATTCTCAGCAAACTAATACAGGAACAGAAAACCACACACCACATGTTCTCACTCATATGTGGAAGCTGAATAATGAGAACATATGGACATAGGGAGGAAACATCACACACCGGGACCTGTTGGGGGGTGGGGGGCAAGAGAGAAGGGATAACATTAAGAGAAATACCTAATGTAGATGATGGGTTGATGGGTGCAGCAAACCACCATGGCACATGTATACCTTTGTAACAAACTTGCACCTTCTGCACATGTATCCCAGAACTTAAGTATAATTTTTAAAAAAGAGAGAGAAAATTAACAAAGAAACATTGGCTTTAAACAGTACTTTAGACAAAATGTACCTAACAGACATATACAGAGTATTTATTATAACAGCTACACAAGACACATTATTCTCCTCAGCACATGGAACATTATCTAGGAGAACCTATAAATAAATCTACATATTTATAGCCAACTGATTTTTGACAAAGACATCAAGAAGATACCTTGAGAAAATAAAACCTTCTTCAGTAAGTGGTGCTAGCAAAATTAGATATCCATGTGAAAAAGAATGAAAATGGACCCTCCTTTCTCACCATGTAAGAGAATCAACTCAATATGAATTATAGTTTTAGAGGGACCAAAATTATAAAACTACCATAAGAAAAATAGGTGAAACAGTTCAGAACACTGATCTAGACAAATAATGTATGGCTAAGACCTTAAAAATACAGCCACCCTCCAAAAAATAGATAAATGGTACTATACCAAACTAAAAAGCCTCTGTGCAGCAAAGGAAACAATCAGAGAGTAAAGAAACAGCAGGTTAAATTGGAGAAAATATTTGCAAACTATTCATCCAGCAAAGGACTATCATCCAGAACATTCAAGGAACTCAAGCAACTTAATAGCAAAAAAGAAAAGGAATGATCTCATTACAAAGCAGGCAAAGGACATGAATAGACATTTTTTCGAAAGAAGACATACAAATCACCCACAAGTACATGAAAAAACATCATCAACATCAACAGTCATCAAAGAAATGCAAATCAAAACCACAAGATAGCATCTTAGTCCCAGTTAGAATGGCAATTATTAAAAAGAAAATAAAAGTGACTAATAAGAATATGGAGAACAGGTAACTCTTATACACTATTGATGAGAAAGTAAATTAGTACAACCACTATGAAAAATAGTATGGATTTAAAAAAAAAATTAAAAAAAACAAAAACTAGAACTGCCATATGATCCAGCAATCCCATTACAAGGTATTTATCCAAATGAAAAAAGTCAGTATATCAAATGGATACCTACATTCCCATGTTTGTTGAAGCCCTATTCATAACAGCAAAGATACAGATCAGTCTAAGTGTTCAGAAATGAATGAATGGATAAGGAAAATGTGGTATGTATATACATTGGAATACTTTAAAAAAGAATAAAATCATGTCATTTGCAATGTTTATGACACTAGAGGTCACTATGTTAATTGAAATAAGCCAGGCAGAAAAAGAAAAATCTCACATGTTCCCTCTCATATGTGGGAGCTAAAAAAAGTGGATCTCATGAAGATAGAGAACAGATTGTTGGTTACCAGAGAGTGAACAGGTTACCAGGAAAGGTTAGATAGAAAAAATAAGACTTAGTGTTTGATAGATCAATGGGATGAGTACAATTAACAACAATGTGTTGTATGTTTCAGAATAGCTAGAAGAGAGGACTTAAAATGTCTTCAACACATAGGAATAATAAATTTTCAAGTTGATGGACACTTCAAATACCCTGATATAATCATTACATATTTTACACATGTAATAAAATATCACATGTACCCCATAAATAGGTAGAGATATTATATATTCATAACACAGTAAAATAAATAAAATACACAGAAACAAATTTCAATATTGCTAACATATAACACTGCACAAAACAAATCTAATTACTATAGATTAATGTCCACCTACAGTGGCTTTTAATTCTATATTAGGAACATTTTCATAAATTCAAATGTACAAACTATGTATTTAAAATGAATAATCCATTTATGTGACTAAAGCATACATTTTTGAATTCTTGATTAATATGCTTCATGTAATAAACTTCCTAATAGTCTACACATAAATATTTCTGAGATTTAAAAAAATTGATAAAATAAAGCTAACTGAACGAGGATTCTTAAAATGATTTGGTCTTTTTAAATTTATGTCAAATGATACAGAAGGACAACTAAGCTAATTAATAGCACTATCAGACTTTAAAAGGTCAGTCTTCATAAGGAGGGTAAAAATATCTAAAAACTAACAATATCATTATTAGTTCACACAAAATTTAGGTTTGATTTCTTTTTTTTAGCGAACACTTATTTCCTCCTGAAATAAAATGTAATATTTAACCATTAAGAAAAATTTAGGAAATGTGTAAAAAAATAAAAACTCAAAATCTTAAACTCTTTCCTTTCAGTCAGAGATGTGATACTCACTGCTAACATGGAACCTTGTAGCTTACTGGCAAAGAACATGGATGTTTAGGTCAGAACTGGATTCATATTTCAACACAGCTATTTGCTAGCTATGTAATGTTAAGCTTATTGCTTAATCTCTATAAGCCATAGTTTTATGACCTACCAAAACTTTCATTGTCTTAATCATACAATTGTATTGACTAAGAAGTAATTTCTGACATATCACAAAGTATATTTTACATATAGTAGTACTCAACAAAATTTCCCCTGAGAAATGTTTAACATATAACAAGAGAAAAATTGCAGAATACTATATATACAGTAAAATCATTATTTGAAACATGACCTTATGAAACGTGATCTTATAATCTATAGCAAACGTAAAATATTTGAAACATGATTTTGTATCATTATTGAGAAATCTAATAGTACTATTATTATTATTATTATTATTTTTTGAGACAGAGTCTCGCTCTGTCACCCAGGCTGAAGTGCAGTGGCGCGATCTCAGCTCACTGCAAGCTCCGCCTCCCGGGTTCACGCCATTCTCCTGCCTCAGCCTCCGGAGTAGCTGGGACTACAGGCGCCCGCCACCACGCCTGCTTAATTTTTTTTGTATTTTTAGTAAAGACGGGGTTTCACCGTGTTAGCCAGGATGGTCTCGATCTCCTGACCTCGTGATCCGCCGGTCTCAGCCTCCCAAAGTGCTGGGATTACAGGTGTGAGCCACCGCGCCCGGCCAAGAAAGTCAATATTCTAATAATTAATTGCACATCTCAGAATATTAATTCTTTCATTCTGTAAATATCAAATGAGTGACCATGTGTACTGAGCTTGGTGCAAGGTGAACAATATATGTGAAAAAGACAAAGTTCCTGACTTCATGATGCTTACCGCCTAGTGGAGTAGTTATACAACACAAACAAACATGTACTTACAAAATGTGACACACCATATGAAAATAAATAAAACACTAAGTGGATTGGTCGCTCTCTCTCTCCCTTCCAAGCCATCTTTTTCCTTTTTCTTCATCTATCAGTATATATCTATCAATATTTTTGGCAGAAGCTAGAAAAAGCCTTTTTTTTTTGAGACTCAGTCTCACTCTGTCAGCCAGGCTGGAGTGCAGTGGCGTGATCTCGGCTCACTGCAACCTCCGCCCCCTGAGTTCAAGCAATTCTCCTGCCTCAGCCTCCCTAGTAGCTAGGATTACAGGCACGTGATACCACGCCAGGCTAACTTCTATATATTCAGTAGAGACGTGGTTCCGCCATGTTTGCCAGGCTGGTCTCAAACCCTGACCTCAAGTGATCCACCCGCCTAGGCCTCAGAAAGAGCAGGGATTACAGGTGTGAGCCATCGCACCCAGCTGGAAAAGACATTTTCAGTGGCCCACGTTCTTAATTGACACTGAATTCTCAAAAAGCCAACCATGCAAGTGACGAAGGAAAGAACATTCCTGGCAGAAGAAATAATATGTGGAAATGTCCTATTGTAGATCAAAACTTGATTCAAGTCGCCCTCCCTCTTTCTTTTGACTTTATCCAGTTAGAATAATTTCTTTTATTTGCTGAAATTCCAATAGCTCTACTCTGTTAATTCTGAGGTAAGAAACAGTCCTCCAGTTTTGTTATTTAACAATCAATGTCTCATTTCAATAACTGGACATCACGCAAAATGTTATTCAAAATAAAAATTAAATTAATGTTATTTTTTTCCCTTTCCCTTGCTCAGGCTGCTTCAGATTGGAAGCCCACAACTACTCCAGGCTGTTTTCCAACTGGAAAATGATGTGATGGGGTAATCCTGCTCTCTATCTCTATCTCACCAGCAGAATGCATGCTCTATCAGAAAGGTTCTTTGGTGGAATGTTTATTCTCTGTCCTGGAGCTCCCCAAGTGCCCACTGTCTCTGACCTCAAAGTCCAGGCCTTTCGATTAGATGACCCAAGACTACCCCACTGTGATTCTTTCTCCCAAGTGATCTACACTTTCTTTTGTGGCAACACTCACTACCTCCTGACGCTACAGTCTCTAAGATATTGTGCAGGTGCTTCTGCACTCTTCTTCTGGCTGCCAAACCAGTCAGCCCTTTGCTTGCTTTCTAGATTTCTAAAGGCAGGATTCAGATATAATGCTACAGTTTGTCTAAACCCAATAAAGAAACTGTTTTCTCCCCAGGCCTCAGACAAAACAAACATGATTATCTTTCTTCTGTATGTCAGTAACGTGAGCAACACCATTCTCCCCTGAATGAACACACTAAAATTCCTGGGTGTTGTCCTTGATACTCTCTTTTTCTTTATCCTTCATCATATCTTTAAGTTCAGCCTGTCACAAACATTCAATGACACCATTGATATCTAGTACATGTCAACCTCTTTCTTCCCTGAATGCACACAAAAGCCTCCTAACTTGTCTGTTTCTGTCAGTTCAGTTTTCCTGTCATTTAATACTGTTTCTTCTCTTGCTACTTGAGTTATTTTTCTAAGTGCAAATCTATTGTCATTTCCTTGTATAAAATTTTAATGGCTCTTTATTCCATAACTAGAGATTGAACTGTTCTCAGTTTTTCTATGTCATTGTATTTCTTGTCCTGAATAACCCATTCCTCATATTCCCTCTTGCCAATTATGTGGCTCACTCCTTCTCACACTTTAATCTTGATTTAGACTACAGAACTCTGTCTGACCCCTTGCTCTACTCTCAAAGCTCCCCTTTACTTCAGTCTTATTCTCTTATCATGTACTAAAGCCATCATTTATATTTGCTTTCTTTTTATAACTTAACAATCCTTAATAAGTCATCACTTCCTTGACAGCAAGAATCACGTCTTATTTTCATCATGGTATCAAGAGTATACAATACAACTCCTGGCAAACTATTAGTGTTTAATTGATACTTGTGAAATTAATTAATGAGTAGGTGAATAAGTGTAATGGTGGGTAACTCAGTATCTAGATGAAAAACACTGTCTCAAGAGCTTTTTCTTTGCCAAGACTCCAGTCCCAATTCCCAGCCTCTAACATTCTCAGCTTTAATTTGAGGAATAATGACTCTGATGGACCAGTCTGGGTCCATTATGTAGTTTCCACTTAATAAATAGAATTAAATAATTTCAATTAAGAAGGCTCATGTGAATATTGACGCATTATCAGATACTTAGTTGACTAAAAGTCTTCAAAGGTGCCGTGTCATAGTCAGAGTTCTGGCATTAAGGAGGTTTAAATAGAGTTATTATTTACTAAGAAGAGAGTTAGATAGAGGCAAACCACAGGGGATGGTGCTATCACCTTACATGAAGCTTATATTATACAGAAGGGAGGAAGATACTAGAAGAATAAGTTTTTGAGTTCTATGCAGAAAAATTACATATGGATACAGGAGGGAATTTTATGGAGTGAGAAGTGATAGCCTAAATAAATGGTGAAGGAATCCTTCTCTGAAAACGAGTAAACTATGTGTACATTTGAAGGAAATGCCTCACTGGCAGAGCTATTTACAAAGCAAAGGCTCTGAGGTACCAGTATATTTAGTATGTTTAAGAAATCACAAAGACGGCCGGGCGCGGTGGCTCACGCTTGTAATCCCAGCACTTTGGGAGGCCGAGGTGGGTGGATCCCGAGGTCAGGAGATCGAGACCACGGTGAAACCCCGTCTCTACTAAAAATACAAAAAATTAGCCCGGCGTGGTGGCGGGCGCCTGTAGTCCCAGCTACTCCGGAGGCTGAGGCAGGAGAATGGCATGAACCCGGGAGGCGGAGCTTGCAGTGAGCCGAGATTGCGCCACTGCACTCCAGCCTGGGCGACAGAACGAGACTCCGTCTCAAAAAAAAAAAAAAAAAAAGAAATCACAAAGACAAGCGTGACTGGGACTGAAGGAGGGAGTGAATTAATACAATCCAGAAAATGTAAAATATTTATATTACCTGGCTTTGTTTGAATTCCAATCCCAAATGAATTTGTCAAAGAAATCTGATTTGTCCAACCTTAGTTATTTGACAACTACAGGTTAATCCACTCTACTGAGGAAGGATGAGTCATAATAATTTCTTGCAGTGTCTTACCCTTTTAAACAAAGAACAAATTTAAGAGAAGTGTGCTGGGGTTGGGAGGGGAGTGTGTTGATGGTTGTAGAAATCATACCAAGACTGTCTTCTCTGTGAATGTAAAAGGACAGCTCTTCAGGGGAAAATCCCTGAGACTTCTGGACAGGGGCTTAGAACTAGATTATGTGACACTGTATAGAGGAAGCTAAGGAAAATCTCATAGATTTACATAATACTGAGACTGGAAAGGAAGTTAGGAATTTTCATGTTCGGTCATATTAAAAATGAAGTAAGGAAATTTCAGAAGCTAAGTGACTTTTTTTCAGGTTGGTATACACAGCTAATTAGTGCCAGCCCACAGACCAAACACGTATCTTTTGATTTCCTATTCAATTTGGCATAGAAAATAATGTGACTGAGTTCTGAGAAAGCACTTTTCTGGAGAGTCCCTAAGAATACTTCCAAACACAATTAATTAAAATAGAACTAGTGGCAATGTTAAGATAAATCAGAAAATAGCATGAAAAACAGAATAAATTTAATGTACATCAAAGTACGTCATCATGGGAATGACTCTCGAACCAAACCCTGAAGGAGAATAATGTAGCCTCAAATCATTTCAGAGCCTAGGGCATGAAACTTCCATGAAAAATGCTGTTTGTCTGAATTCTTGTGGTGAAATATAGCCATTCATTAAAGTAAAATGTCATAAGGAAAAAGAGAAACCCAGCAAAAATTTTTGTGCAAAATTTTCTCACTGTGGTAATGCAGTTAGAAAAAAATAGAAAAAGCTGTGAGTTTAAGCTCTGGAGTCTGAATTATCTTTATTTGAATCTTTGCTGGGACCTGTCTTAGCTATCTACAACAAGGCAAGTTTGCAATCTCTTTGAATTGCAGTCTCTTCATTCATTTAAACAAAACAACACAAAAGAAAACAAAAATCTATATTCCACTTAATATCTCCAGTATATTTTGAGTATTACTTATGTAAGGCATTTAAATATCTTGCATATTTATTGATATATATTAGATGTATGTAAACTCTTGATTTTCATAAGAATCTGTGACATTATTCAACACAGGGACTTTCCAGAGAGATACTTTTGAGTTCTTGATCTAAAGTATTTTTCTTCTATTTTTTCATTATTGTTTCCTAATCATTAAAAGTAATGACAAAAATCGTGATTACTTTTGCACTAACCTCATAATAAAATATTTCAAATATTGTTACTGAGAGTGAAATGTAGTGAAAACGTTGTTGTTCCTATTAATGAAACTTACTAGACTTCCGAGGCACCCAGAAGACTAACACTCTAATAAAGGCTATAGCAAGTAATTGACGAAGAATGGATAAATTGCAGAAGCAGAAATTTCTCAGCTCTAGAGAGATGGTTCGAAGATTTAATAAACTAATTAAAAAGCCAGAAGAAAAGGGAAACCACTGATGGGTCTTGATGTCTTTAAGTAAAGTAGTAACAAGCACAGTTGTCATGGAGGTAACACAACAGCCAGAATGTTTTTCTAAGGAGTGAATTAGGACACACAGTGGAAAGTGCCTGAAGAAATTAAGTGCATTGAAAAGACATCTGAATTACTGAGTTTTCATTAGATCTCCCATTTTCTTCTGTGTAATTTGTAAATTATCTACTTTAATTCCTCCATTTTACAAATGAAGATAATGAACCTTAAAAGTAGCAGGGACTATTTCCAACTCCATTCAATAAAAGCCAAGTCTTCATTTTATAAAAATTGTTCACGGTAGTTTTCATGGAGAAAATTAGTGGCAACTTGAGTCACCATGCAGTGCCCTAGCGAAATAGTCCTGCTTAACTCTAATGGATCTAGGCAGTGACTTTCTTAGTGGTGATGGCAATCGTCCATCAGTTTATGGTCCTGGTCATAGCTATATTACATGTTCTTTTTATTTATTTTGTATATTTTTACTTTTATGTTTGCCTTTTTGTTGAGAAAATGTCAGAGAACATACATGTATATATGCTTACAGTATAAACATTAAGGCTTTTTAAATTGGCTGCCTTTTGCCACTTTTTGGAAGCGAAGTTGCAAATTTAAGGGAACACTTCATAATCTCATTCATTTGCAGAAGTTGGCATACATCAGTGGAGAAAAAGAACATTCAGAATTCACCCTGGAACTCTATGGGTGCCTTAGGTGATTGAGCTTTACTTTTTCATGATGTTATATGTAAAGGATGCAACTACTGTAATCACTATTCTGTGCCAATTTCAAAGTAGCCTCATAAAAAGTGTTCATTAAACTGAAAATAGTTTTACTTGGCATTTCCTAAAACTCACCAGATCTATGTTATCAGCAGCAATTAAAAAACCTTTAAAGGTATTTGTTTGTATTCAATTATCACACATTAATATTTTCTTATCTTTATCTTTCCAAAACCTTACTTAATGTTCCTGCCTCATCTGCTAATTTATTGACATTTCATCTTATGGTAATAGTAATGGTTTCTCCTATCAAACATATCTCATCTTTTCAGATCATATTTCATTCTATCCCTGAGACTGAAACATCTTTTCCACCCTTTTTCTACTTGATGAAATTTTCTTACTCATCACTAAATACTCAGCTATATTAGAGTACCTTCAAGAAGACTTCCCTGCACACTCATATTGGGTGATATACCTCCTCTCTGTTCCCATCATGCCCCTATCTCGTCAGCAATCATCATGGTATCTTGGCCTTTCGTGAATCATCTACTCCACTCTCAGATATTCTGTTATTACAGGGCAATAACAGTGTCACATTCATCTGTCTACTTCTAGGAACCTCACAGTGCTTATTATGAGATGATGCTTAATAAATGCTCATTAAACAAAAGGAAAAAATACAGTATAAATTTCCCATACATACAAATATGAGCATATTCTAGGAACAGTTACTTGAGACGTCAGATTTTTTTTGTTATAACATTTCACTCAGATACAGTGTGCTTTTTAAGGAAATATAAAAATTTTAATTCAGAGAACAGCTGCCATCTTTTGGGAGAAGTCAGAAGAATCTCTCTCCCTTTCGCTCTCTCCCCTATAAACCAAGAGCTTATTGTTAATGATATTTTTTGTATGTGAAAGGTAGCTTGAAGAGAAACAGTTGTTCTTGATATTGACTAAATTAATTGTGAAACCTGCTTTGCTTCCTTTTTCTCCAAGTGGATAAAAATATTCATGATTCTAAAGCTGTAAAAGGCTATTTTGAAACTATCCGCAGACAAGGTTGTCATGGAAACCACCATTTTTTTGGAATAGTACAATAAATAGTCATCTAAAGAAATACTGAACACGGCGCACCTTGCTCTGGTAATTATAGATGGTCCAGGATTGAAACATCTATGACATATTTTGCTCTCAGGTGTGCCACCAGAGGATATTTATTACCATAATGGGAAATTTTTGTAAACAGGTAAGATACAAAATGTTTACTTGCAGCAATAACTTGAGGTATGGAATGAGAAGGACACATACTACTACTGCTTCATAAACTCCTTAGTCTCCTCATCCACCTCACACATACATTCACGGCTTGTGCAAACAGATAAGAACGAAGACATGAGACAGTAAATTTCAAGATTCACTAACAACCTAAGAAAGTAGAAGACAAAAGAATTTAAGAATATGTGAAAACCAGGGATAGTTCTAAATTATCTTTCCCTATACACCCCAGCTTCCTATGGGGAGACTAGATACCAAAGTATACAATAAGAGCTTGGAGAAATGAAATTAGAATTTGAAGAACAGTGTTAAAAAAAAAAAAGAATAAAAATAGCATCCTTTCCCTGTCTTCTCCATAGGTTTTTGGGGTGTGGAAGGCTGCCAAAGAGGTAGGGGATAATTTCTGAAGATAATTTCTAGATAGAGACTAATCTTGATTTATGACTGAAGTTTTGCCACTTGCAAAACCTACAGAAGTACTTCATGCTTCAGGGGTTGAGGGAGGACAGCCTTGAATAGTGGCAAAGCTCAAAGTGAAGAGATCAAGATTTTTCATTGAGCAGATGTGATTTATCCAGGAAAGTTCTAAGGAAGGCTGACCATGGACTCAAGTAACCACCAAGTGGTGTTACATTTGCTAGAGGTTAGGATTAGGAGAGAAAGTCCTGTTATTTATACCCACCCATGGATGCAGGCAAAATAGGTACATGATCATACTATACAAAATAGTCAACATTTGTCACTGCCCCTGGTGAAAAGGAAGGAGATGGATTTCAAAGAGAAGGCTTTGAACTGAATAGGGACCATGTTTAAAACCCAAGTCAAAATGATTCTATATTGATCCAATATATTTATTAGAGGCAACAAGATTGTCTTTTTTATTCTTGAGCTGAATAGGAAGTTGTAATACAATTTATATTTCTGAGCAAAAAAGATTTTACTTTTTATACATATTATTTTTATATATTACATTCTTATCTATATACATATCAATTTTTACATATATATGATACAAAGAGCAAAAGGTGCAGCTCAGGGTCCCAGAGAGATAGTACAAGAAAAAATTAAAATGGGTCATCTAAACCAAACTATTCTGAGTTAAGATCTTTTTGCTTTTTTCAATATTCTATTTATTCCTCCCATCGTGAATGAGTTTTCTTAATCCCTTCTTAATGCAGGCAGGAGGAGAGTAAAACAGAGGATAAGAACATGTGCATTCTCTGAGAAGTTTTTTTTTTCTTCATCTAGAATGAGAAAGCCAAAGCTTGCTATGGAAAATTAGCTAACCTTAAATGTCTAACATTTTTAATGCAAGAAACTGTTGGTTTATTAGTGTCCTATGGAACCTGGTTATGACAATTAGTGTAAAAACAAAACAAACTGCATAGAAAGACTTGAACTCTATTTAGCACAAGGGCAGCAGGGGAGAGAGAGAGAGAGAGAAAAAGAGAGAGAAAAACATAGACATGATCATTTGTAAGCAAGTGGGGACTAGAATCAGGTAATTATTATACAGTTCTATATTTGTACGTCATTGTCTTTGCTAAAAGAAATTGTCGTTACCCTATTTAGCATATTAGTCAGGTTTCTTCGACGGGTTACCCAAGAGTCCTTATATATTTGGTTAGGAAGGAAGCAAAGCTAAGAATGTTATTCAATTTCACAATGGAAATCAATACTACCTAACATTCTACAACAATCCAAGATAAAATATAGAAGCCAGAAAGGACACATAGATCTATTTTAAACAATACTAATTCTCAGAAATTCACGAAAAAATATATGCTCCCAAAGTTTATTTAGCTGTGCTATATGTATAACTAGAAACATAAGAAAATTTATTTTCTCTGGAAAGCCCTGCAATATGTTTAAAGTTCTGCTAGTTCCTTTTAAATACAGGAATGAAATACCACAAAACAATTGCCAGTTACTGTCAACTAATATGAGCCTATATGTCGTTAAAAATAAAGAAAAAGTATTTTGTATTAGCTTCCAAACATTTCAATACATTTTCTTTTAATGTTTTTTAAATTAATGTGTCAAACTAGTTAAACAGTAAGAGGTATGTGGTGTGTGTGTGTGTGTGTGAGCATGCATGAAACACAGGGAGAGAGGAGAGATAAAACTAAAAAGTGGATCATTGTTACCTTAGAGAACATAGAAAATTTTCTCAGTTTAAAAAAATGCTCTTTTTATTAGAAAATTCCCCCAGGCAGTCCACTGACTCCATTTATACTTTTAAAATACTACTTAAAGCTTCATTTATTACAAATAACATTCTTCCTACTTTTAGACTGTTATCTTCCCTGATATTCTTGATCTATTTTGGGGAAAAGATCAACTCATCAGGGACATCACGTGATTGTATCATCAAGAGGTCCCTAGGGAAAGGCAGAAACAAACAGACAAGCTGAGTGAACTCTCCCATAGACATGGGACTGGTCTGAATAACTGCTCAGCATAGAAGCTGACACTCTTGAGCAGAAATCCGTCGAGCACAAGTTTCCACATCCGGTAAGGGACTAGGTTATAGCAGCACATTAGAGACAGTGAATTGGGTAGAAAACTTCCGAAGGAGATGTTTATTCCTTAACCTGCTTCACAAATGATTTGAAATCAATAGGAAGCTGAAACAGAGCTTCTTGGCAAAGTGGAATTCACGATCATCTGCTGAAGTAAATATTTTAACAAAAGTTTATTCTTCACAAGATTTTTGGCCTTATTTCAGTAAAACTTTCAGAAACTATATTTAGGTTCAACGGGAAAAATATATACATATCATTATTGCTATTGTTATTAGTATAACTATGATTATTGATTAGTGCTTTTCTTTGCTGCTGCTGCAGCTGCTGCTACTGCAAAAAAGAAAAGATTTGGTTTGTGCTCTTGCTATCCATCACTATATAGTAATAATACAATTCTAAACTTAGTGGTTTAAAACAACAATATGTTATTTCTCGTGACACTGTGGATAGACTAGGCTCAGCAGGGCAGTTCTTACTTTGCATCGATTGTGTAGTGAGATGTTGGCTGAGATTTCAGTTATTTGAGGTTCTTGAGCATGGCCCTCAAGTCATTTCTGTATCTTCTTCAGTTATAAATCTATACACATTCTTGCTTACAGTAAAAACTAAATATTCATTACCATTTGAACATTCCCTAGAAAAACTCATTCATTCTTTACAATATTTCTTCTCTATAAAGTATCATTTTCTTTTTTTTTGTATTTTTAGTAGAGACGGGGTTTCACCGTGGTCTCGATCTCCTGACCTCGTGATCCGCCCACCTCGGCCTCCCAAAGTTCTGGGATTACAAGCGTGAGCCACCGCGCCCGGCCCTAAAGTATCATTTTCATGTCTCAGTTACTTAGAATAGTAATTTACACAAAGCAGGTCTTAATTACTATGTGTTACATTAGATTGAGAATGTCGTTTAGATTATTAGCACACTTATACATTTGATTATCACTTTTACATAAAAGCATCTGCACTCATATTCTTATGAGTTAGATTATAATCCTGAAGCTAAGGATTTGCAACATATTAGAAGCTTTCTGACTAGTAGGATTTTTATTGTTTATTTTAGAAGACAAAAATGGTATTTGAATAACTAATAATAGCTGACATTTGTCTTAATATTATTAAATATAAAATTAAATATATTTATAGAATACTAGAAAATTATATTAATATAGTATATATTATCAATATCAATATATTTATTATGTATTATTAATATATTTGTTTATAATTAGATATGAATATATTTATTAGATAAATAATATATTAATGTATGTACATAATATATTAAGTTCACAACTTAACATATGTTATCCATACATTAAGATAAAATATATCATCTTAGTATATGTTACACTATATTGTCAGGACTTGTCCCTGGATCACCTCCAGATTCAGCATTCTTAATCACTGTCTATGTATTAGGTTGGTGAAAAGTAATTACGGTTTTTGCCATTAAAGGTAATCCATTAAAGGTAATGACAAAAAACAGTGATTACTTTTGCACCAACTTAACCACTGGAAATGTAAAGCAGCACTCAAAGAAAGTGGCAAGAATCAATAAATTATTTCTTTTTTCTGCATAAAAGAAGTACAATGCAATCTAGTGGGAGTACCCAACAACACCATCGTTGTAAATGTAATGCATTTTGGGATTCATAGTTTGAATAGTATCCAATTTCCATTTGTAGGTCATAAAATTTGAATGTTGACAATTTCATATAATTTAATATTAATAGTAAAATTAAAGATATATATACATATATATATATAGAGAGAGAGAGAGAGAGAGAGAGAGAAAACTCTACTTGTCAATTCTCTTTCTTTTAACACCTTGGTACAAAAAAAGGAAACAAACCAATTTTGGTTTTAAAGTTGCCAACAATATTACAGCAATTATTACATTGTCGGAAATAATTAGTGCAGTATTCAGAAGGAAGGTCATCCAAGTGATAGTAAAATAATTATGAAGAGATTCATCAGTTTGACTGTGTTATTTATAGCTAGTGAGAATAAGTAATTTAAAAGAAGCTAACTGTATTTTCTTTTTGCTATAAAATGGATCTATTTCCACAAAATTTTCAGAAAAATAAATATTTTCCTGAAGGTTAGTATTCGCAACTAAAGAACAAATCCTTACAGTAGGTATTTCTGAATGTATTTGTACATGTAAGTGTGTGCATATGTATAGGGGAGGGTATGTGTATTCTGAATGATCACATTGATAAAACAAATCAGGAAAAATGAAAATTAGACCTGAAAAAGAAAGCTGCTCAGCTAGGGAAGGTTAGCTTGCTAAATGACTATCAAGGGGCCTCTTCTATTGGCATTTATCTTCATGAATTTGTCCCATTGCAGTATCTGGCACTCAATTTTGCAGGCTCAGAGACTTGAGTTTTTTCAGTTTCTCAAAGTTGACAGGTATTGATATCATTGATTAAAAATGAAAAACGTTATAAGAAACAGTTTAGTAAAAAGCATGTCTATTTCTTAATTTATAAAATTATGTAACTGCCCAGTGAACCAGACCAGCATGCTGTCTTTTTAGTATCTTTTCTTCAAAGAGATAAGCTACCTATGAACACACATTATAATCAGAAGTTTGTAGGAACTTATGAAGTCAGAATGAGAAGAATCAATTCTCTGTAGGGAAAGCATGAAGCTGGAATGGGAAGAATCAATTTTAGATGTATGGGCTTGATGCTATGAGATTAAAGAAGATAATGAGTCAGACTTCCAATATGTGTGGATTATACTTGCCTTTCAAAATGTTACAGGTTTCCTTCAGTGCCACTTTGCCAGCCAGAAATCTCTATGACCACTTCTGCCCGGGTATCACTCAGGCCTCTGGGCTCACTCCACCCACTCAGCCTGGCAGGCTTGTGCCCCAGCCTGGATCCCACACCCACCATGGCTCTGCACTCAGCCCATGGCTTGACTGGGCAGGTGTGAGCAGCTTCCACATGGGTGCCACCATCTAGATGATGGAAATGTGTGATGACACCCAAAAACTCAGAAATGCCAACAATCATGGGGCCCCAGGGGGTGTTACTCTTGCTCAAAGAGTCTCAAGGTCTGAGCTCCCAAGAAATGTCGCAGCTTTTCACTCCCATAGCTCGACAAGTGAAACCTTGTCACAGCTCTCTTTCTTCCGTAGTCCAGCGAGTGGGAGCATATTACAGCTATTTTCTTTCCACTGCCCACACAGCTCAGTGAGCCACCCAAGAGTGTCATAGCTCTTTCATTCATGCCACTTGCAGCTTGGTGAGTTCCAGGTTCTTGTCCCGTGACCAAGAGGAATAAGATGCATGGACACCAGAGAGTAAGGCAGAGAAGAATTTTATTGAGTGACAGAAGCAAAGCTCTCAGCCACAAGAGGGGGCCTCAGAGTGAGTAGCCAGGTGTGAGGCTGAGTCTGGGTTTTTATGGGCTTAGAATGGCCGAGTGCCTGCTGTTTGGTCCATGGGTGTTCTTGGAAAAAGCACCATTCAATTGGTTAAAAAGCATCATCCAGAAGGAACCAATTGCAAGAGAGCAAGGAAGACAGAGATAGAAGTTCTCACTCCAGTAATTAACTCAATCTGGAAGCATCAGCTTGGTTTTCAGGCTTTAAACATTTTCTGGTTTGAAGGTTAGGTATCACTGGAGACCTGTCTCTGTCTGCCTAGGAATTTGTCTGTCTCCTGTCACTATCTGAGACAGGCTTGATCTTGGCTAGGGCACACTTTTACCTGGACAGGGCTTGAGTGGGAACTAGATTGGGAATGTTGATCTTTGTATGCCATGCCCCCAACAATTCTTAATGACATCTACCTTTACCATTCCTACTGCTGTTAAGTAGTTATATCTCTTCACCAACCACGGGCCTCAGCTACTGGGGCCAACAGTGAGCACTTGACCCCAAACAACTGATCCCCAGGCTGATGAGACCATCTAATGACCACTATGGGTTCTGGTTCAAAACGATGAGTTTAAAAAATAGTTTTCTCTCTTAGAATTTTGAATAGGAGTAGGAATAGTGGCAGTATGCTGAAATTGAAGCACTACACTTGTTCAAAGTAAGCAATAAGGGTAAAAAGTAGAGGTTGTGTTGCCTAGTGCAGCAAGGAGAAGGAAGTCAGTCCACAAAGAAAAGCAACGTAAAAGAGACATCTTCCTAATTAAATTTAAAAAAAAAAAATTTCCTCTAAGACCATATAGGTGACTTTCTATGTTTTACCATTTATATCCAAGTCAAAGAAACACTGTTGAAATGTCCCCTATGAATTTCGTTTTTCTATTTTTTATTGCTTATGAATGCATGTTTGTGATAGGCACATTATCTGTATATGTTAACATCAAGTTTTCTTCCAACTCAGTTATGCTTTCTTTCTCAACAAAACTTTGCATTATTTTATCACAGCTTTAATTTATGAGATAACTTGAAGGGCAACTGAGTTTCTCTTATTTCCATGTTCCTCAGTGACTGTATCTCATAGTCTTCTCTCAATTTGCCTATAGGATATATTTAAGGTTACCAATGCTTCAATATTTATTTGTTCATTTGTAACTTAGCATTTACTTTAAGTACAGTTTGATACAATACTTAACTTTAAACCAGAAATGCATTTAAACAATCTATATTTTGAAAATAATTTTATCTCCTTTTTTTTTTGGAGACAGAGTCTTGGTCTGTTACCCAGGCTGGAGTACAGTGGTGCAATCTTGGCTCAATGCAACCTCCACCTCCTGGGTTCAAGCGATTCTCCTGCCTGAGCCTCCCAATTAGCTGGGATTACAGGCATATGCCTGCTAATTTTTTTTTAATTTTATTTTAGTAGAGATGGCGTTTAGTAGAGATGGCCTCCTGGGCTCAAGTGATCCACCCCCTTTAGCTTCCCAAAGTGCTGGGATTACAGGCATGAGCAACTTTACCTGGCTTCGTAATTTATTCTTATGTAATTTATACATTTTGTACTTACATGAACTTTTAAACTTTCAACAACATTTCAATATTTAATATGCTATGAAAGTTAAAATTTTAAAATATCAGAATGCATCCATGCAGTTTATCAGATGTAAATATAGGAACTTGAAAATGCAGTTGATGCTTTTATAGATTATAATCAATTGTTTTACCAGTTATTTTTAATTTTATAAAATTTAAAGCTCATGAAAGCCTAACAACATATATTTGACATGAAGTAGTTTTACTTATTTTTCAAATAAATAGTATGAATGCAGAAATGGATTTAACTACAAAAGTGTCAGATTTTTTTCATTAATTGGAGTCATAAGTCATTTTTAACCATCTTACTCCCTTTGAATTGGTGCTTTTATGTTGCCTAAGAATATGTTGATGCATTTTCATTGCCTAAATTTGGTTGAAGAATGCTGGGTGTATAAAGACAAGCTATCACCTTAAATTCTCAGGTCAACATTTAAATTTAAAGGTCTTTTATTGTTGGCTGTTGTGCTAAATCTTAACTATATAGCAAATCTGAAGTAACAATCCAATCTATATTAAAAAAATAAATAACACCTGATATGATTTGGCTGTGTTGCCACCCAAATCTTATCTTGAATTCCCATGTGTTGTAGGAGGGACCTGGTGGGAGGTAATTAAATCATGGGGGCAGTTTTTTCCCATGCTGTTCTCCAGATGAAGTCTCACAAAATCTATGGGTTTTAAAAATGGGACTTTCCCCTCACAAGCTCTCTGTTTGCCTGCTGCCATCCATGTAAGATGTGACTTGCTCTGCCTTGCCTTCCATCATGATTGTGAGGACTCTCCAGCCACGTGGAACTGTAAGTCCATTAAACCTCTTTCTTTTGTATATTGCCCAGTCTGGAGTATGTGTTTATCAGCAGTGTGAAAATGGACTAATACAATACCTTAGTACATGGATTAAGTTAAAATTAAAAAGAAATTTTCAGATCTTATTTTCTAGATATTTAAATATTTAATATAAAAAAGTTATTCTAATGTAATTGATAACTAAGGTTTATCTTCCAGAATGCCAGTAGAACCCTCAATAAAATGACATGTTTATAATTTCCTTCCTGTCATCAATGTTATATATCTCTTTTTAGCATCTACAGGTAAAAAGCAATATTGTTTATGAATAATCAGAATTAGTTGTTAACTGTTTAAAATCTCTTGACTATTAATGTGTACTTTTTCTATCAAATATGTAAATAAATATTTACTTATTATTTGCTTTTGATTCAAACCGATGACTAATTGGATCTCAAAGGGATTGTCACTGTATATCTAAATACAAGTTATCATGCTCAATTTCTAAAATTATTAAAAGTACACATTTATAAACAATATGTATTTGTTTTTTATCAACCTTTTTTCTAGACAGATTTCTGTAGTACTCTACTAGGTTCAGTTGTCCACTCAGATAAATTTTTGCTTCTACATCACAAAAATCATATTGTTGTTTAGCCCAGTAACAGTTCATAACATTGATCACTGGTATTTTAATACCAAAAGATATTCCTTATTGTCTACTCATTTTATTAATTATTACACTTTCATTTACTGTCTCATTGAGCAATTACACTTTTGGTATTCTTTTAAGATTTACCCTAAATTAAATAAAATATTAGATTTCTTATTATAACTTTAACTCTCAGCAGTTAAATGATGAGGAGACACTGTTTTAGATCAAGTATTTTGTGTCTATATCCATGCTTCTAAGTCATCATTACTGCATCCAATAACACTGAGAAAGGGGAGTTGAAAATATTGTTTTTTTAACTTAGATTTCTTGATTTGCAACTTCAATTTGAATGCATCTGAGATTTCACAAGTAAGGTCTGAAGAACAGTTGGTTCTAATAAATGCTAATATGTGATCTGTGAAAAGATTCTTTAGTAAAAAATTTAGATAACACTGTATATTATATGTATATGTAGAATTGTATATAACATATCTATGTATATGTAATTATATGTAATAAAAGCTGTATACAATATATAATAATGTTACCTTGGGCAGTATGGCCATTTTCACGATATTGATTCTTCCAACCCATGAGCATGGAATGTTCTTCCATTTGTTTGTATCCTCTTTTATTTCATTGAGCAGTGGTTTGTAGTTCTCCTTGAAGAGGTCCTTCACATCCCTTGTAAGTTGGATTAATAGGTATTTTATTCTCTCTGAAGCAATTGTGAATGGGAGTTCACTCATGATTTGGCTCTCTGTTTGTCTGTTATTGGTGTACAAGAATGCTTGTGATTTTTGTACATTGATTTTGTATCCTGAGACTTTGCTGAAGTTGCTAATCAGCTTAAGGAGATTTTGGGCTCAGACAATGGGGTTTTCTAGATATACAATCATGTCGTCTGCAAAGAGGGACAATTTGACTTCCTCTTTTCCTAATTGAATACCCTTTATTTCCTTCTCCTGCCTGATTGCCCTGGCCAGAACTTCCAGCACTATGTTGAATAGGAGTGGTGAGAGAGGGCATCCCTGTGTTGTGCCAGTTTTCAAAGGGAATGCTTCCAGTCTTTGCCCATTCAGTATGATATTGGCTGTGGGATTGTCATAGATAGCTCTTATTATTTTGAGATATGTTCCATCAATGGTAATTTACAGATTCAATGCCATCCCCATCAAGCTACCAATGACTTTCTTCACAGAACTGGAAAAAACTACTTTAAAGTTCATATGGAACCAAAAAAGAGCCCTTATAGCCAAGTCAATCCTAAGCCAAAAGAACAAAGCTGGAGGCATCACGCTACCTGACTTCAAACTATACTACAAGGCTACAGTAACCAAAACAGCATGGTACTGGTACCACAACAGAGACAGATCAATGGAACAGAACAGAGCCCTCAGAAATAATGCTGCATATCTGCAACTATCTGATCTTTGACAAACCTGACAAAAACAAGAAATGGGGATAGGATTCCCTATTTAATAAATGGTGCTGGGAAAACTGGCTAGCCATATGTAGAAAGCTGAAACTGGATCCCTTCCTTACACCTTATACAAAAATTAATTCAACATGGATTAAAGACTTACATGTTAGACCTAAAACCATAAAAACCCTAGAAGAAAACCTAGGCGATACCATTCAGGACATAGGCATGGGCAAGGACTTCATGTCTAAAACACCAAAAGCAATGGCAACAAAAGCCAAAATTGACAAATGGGATCTAATTAAACTAAAGAGCTTCTGCACAGCAAAACAAACTACCATCAAAGTGAACAGGTAACCTACAGAATGGGAGAAAATTTTTGCAACCTACTCATCTGACAAAGGGCTAATATCCAGAATCTACAATGAACTCAAACAAATTTACAAGAAAAAAACAAACAACCCCATCAAAAAGTGGGCGAAGGACATGAACAGACACTTCTCAAAAGAAGACATTTATACAGCCAAAAAACACATGCAGAAATGCTCATCATCACTGGCCATCAGAGAAATGCAACTCAAAACCACAGTGAGATACCATCTCACACCAGTTAGAATGGCCATCATTAAAAAGTCAGGAAACAACAGGTGCTGGAGAGGATGTGGAGAAATAGGAACACTTTTACACTGTTGGTGGGACCGTAAACTAGTTCAACCATTGTGGAAGTCAGTGTGGCCATTCCTCAGGAATCTAGAACTAGAAATACCATTTGACCCAGCCATCCCATTACTGGGTATAGACCCAAAGGACTATAAATAATGCTGCTATAAAGACACATGCACACGTATGTTTGTTGCGGCACTATTCACAATAGCAAAGAGTTGGAACCAACCCAAATGTCCATCAATGATAGACTGGATTAAGAAAATGTGGCACATATACACCATGGAATACTATGCAGCCATAAAAAATGATGAGTTCATGTCCTTTGTAGGGACATGGATGAAACTGGAAAACATCATTCTCAGTAAACTATCGCAAGGACAAAAAACCAAACACCGCATGTTCTCACTCATAGGTGGGAATTGAACAATGAGAACACATGGACACAGGAAAGGGAACATCACACTCCGGGGACTGTTGTGGGGTGGGGGGAGTGGGGCGGGATAGCATTAGGAGATATACCTAATGCTAAATGACGAGTTAATGGGTGCAGCAAACCAACATGGCACACGGATACATATGTAACAAACCTGCACATTGTGCACATGTACCCTAAAACCTAAAGTATAATAATAAAAACAAATACATAATAATGTTAAAGGCTCAGAAATATGATATTCATTTAATTTTGCTTATCCCAGTTTATATCAAACTCAGTTAACCTGGGAACATTATTTCTACATAAGAATTTTAAGCATTTCATATGTTACAAGAATTCCCAAGAACACAGTTAAAAATTACTATAATAATCTATACTTGATAAAACCACCCTGATAAATCCAAAATGTCCTATGTCTGAAAAATATTTTGAAAATTCAAAATACACTTCAGAGTATAATCCATAATGACTGTGTAACAGGCAGTTTGAACAACTTTGCATTTACTATACATATATACCATTTTGAGTGAAGACTAAATACTAACTTTGATCTGACCTTATGAGCCAGACTGAATAGAACATGATTTTATGACATAAGCATCCTTGAGAGCATGTCCTGACTTTTGTATTTATAGAAATGAAAGTGAAGACGACATGCAATAAAGTGTTGTTAGGATGTACCAAAGTAAAGCTTTTATGACTTCAAGCTCTTAAAAGTAAAATGTGCACTTTTAAAAGTTGCATATTTCTCAAGGACTAAACTAAACATTTTCTTAAGTTAATGCATTTATCTCTTCTCTGGTTTCAGTTACCCTCTCAAACATTTTAGGAAAGCTATTCACATACTGTGGTTTATTGTCCATAAGAACACCATTTAAGTCATGGGAAATAAACAGTCTCCAATGAACAGACTGACTCTTCAGAAAGTTCAATTTAAGTTTGTTATTTCAGACTCTGAATTGTAGTTTCCTTTAGAAGAATGTTGGCACTAGCTAGGCTACACAATACATCAAATAGTGAACCAGGACACCTCATCACCTTTTATAAAATGGTTTTCTGTGTTATAAGTTAAGCAACCATGAGACTAAAAATCGCTTTCTTACTTTCTAGCGTGAATTGCTGTGCAAGCATGAAGTTAAATATTTTGAGCAGGCATTTTACTTACTGTGGGGCAAAGTCATATCTCTTGAATTAATCTGAAATAAATTCCTATTTATCCAACTCCAAACTATGTGCAGATAACTAGACAATAAAAATGTACTGGTTTGTGTATGAAGATTGTACCAATATGCTTTTAATTAGTTTTCCAAATGTATTTAAGTAGGATGAACATTATCTTTACTAGCATTCTTTAATGTTTTGTAGTCTGTATAACCTCCAATAATTCATCAAAGTCTGAGGATCATTTTACCAGAAAAATAAATATTATATTTTAGGAGGCTCATAGGTACTGAAAGACATCTAGTGTTATTGTGGTTTTTACTAAAATTAGGGACCATTATCTTAAAACATCAAGAATTATACATTATTCTCTGCATTGTTATAAGTTTCTGCCTGAATATCACTTTCTAATACATGTATATAACTACAATTACTAGCACCCATATAATTTTTTATAATTTGAAAAACATTTAATACATGACAGAGAGGGAGGAAAAATTTTCTAAAATATCTAATAAAATCTTATAGAGATTACAGACTAGTGGTTATAAGATACAAAAGATATCCAGGAGGTTATAAGAAGGAACTTCCTTGGAAAATTGTGTGTGTTTCAATGCCAAGTAGATTTATCCTCTAACTTTCTATTATTCCTTCCTTTCAAACTCCATCCATACAATACGGGTAGTTTAATTTCAGGTGGGACTGAAAGCAGACGAAGATTAAATTATGGAGTGTGGCAGGAAATATCATCTCGTAGCCTACAAAAGTCTTCATTGGAAATAGACCCCTTTGAGTCAGAATTAAATAGTGACTATGCTGGTTTCCCACTTGACACTTTGATCTAATGAGGAAAATAAAACACCCCAGTTTATTCAAATCAGATTGATCTTTGTTTTCTTTTAAATTATAAACTCAAAGTCTTCAAATACTATATTAAAAAAAGTGTCAAGACCCTGACAACAATGAAGTTAAATTTTATTAAATAAGTATTTTAGACTTTGAGAAATATTCATAATCCCTGGCAGAGATTTGATTAGTGAATTGGGAATCTTCTTCTACCCAAATGAATTGATAAGGTATTATTCTGTCAGTTGATGAAGGAATACAGAGAACAGAAAAGTTGATTCACTCTCCTTTGCACACAAGTTCTATTTCCATAGAATTCCTTCCATTCTAACCTTCAGCTATATGGTTATCTGCCTAAGTATTGTTTACTATTTTTTTGTGTGTAAGAGGAAACAAAAATCAAAACATATAGCTTTTTTCTAATTATTTTTACAGATGCAAACGATAATCTCTTAATTTAGGAAGATCGATTTTGACTTTTAGTTTTTTAATTTTTAATTTTTATGGGTACATAGGAAGACTAATTTTAAAATATCTGTTTATAGTCAGTTTACTAGGTTAACTACTAGTGTCAGATTTTAAAAAATGATTTAATTATGAAATTTTTCATGATGAAAAATATTCAGTATTCTGCTTTGAATTAATTTGGAATCCACATCACACACATAGATGAATTTATTTATAGACCACCTGACACTACTAAATTGTTCTCTTTTGCAGGTCTTTGCCTATTTATTTATAAGGTATGTAAAAATAAATGCAACTTTAGCACATAAATATTCAAAGATTCTATGTATCTGAATATTTATATAGCACCTGCCAACGACTTTGACAGACATGAAAGCTTAGAATGCATTTTACAAGGTTGAGAACGGCGTGAGGGAGGATGTTTATTTGGCATTAGGCTTCAGGTTACTTCTAATACAAATGTGCTGTGAGTTTATACAGCAGACACAGCAGAAGACAATATTAGTTAGAAATGAAAAAATTTTGGTCAATTTAGAAGCTATAATATTTACCCTTGTATTAGGCTAAAATCTTTATATGATGAAATTTTGGGTTCTTATTCTAATCCTGACAATTTTGCAAATATAAATTATTTTCCTGAGGAAAATTCTGGTTGGGGTCATAAACATCCTGGTATCCCCCACCTACGTATAGAGATGAGATTCTCCTTTCAGTAAGAAAGTAGTTATGAGACTTAGTTTTCACAATAAAATTCCAATGTAGCCACCTTTTTTATTTGTTTCTAAAACTCAGAACTGCCTTAATGAGCAGGCTTGTACTAAAGTTCAGCAGAGCTTTAATTAGGGAAATAGAAGCAAGCAGTTAACAATTGTTGATTATCAACCAATAATGCAAACTTCCTGCTTTATCCACAACTCACATGAAAAATGTCACATAGAGAATAATCTAGAAAAGATAACATGGGAAACATCATTTATCTAATACTTTACTAACCTAAGAGTTTAGATCAAGACATCCTTAGTTAAATTAGATTATTAGAGGGCTATGTGGTTTGAGCATATGATACTTCCCTTTGCATTTGCATAAAGTGGTTATGGTGCTATGGCTTCAACATATATCAAAACTCGCTATATGTCCTTTCCCTTTCCAATCCTTAAATATCAGTGTTCTGCAGACTTCTGCTCAGAGTTATTTTCTGGAATATGGGGGTAGAAATATGTGCTGTATTGCCAGACTGGCTTAATTTGACTGAGTTCTGACATTTATAAGCAATGTTAGCTTGTGAAATTGACCAACGTTCTTTGTAAAATAGACTTAATAATAGTACCCATCTCATTGGGTTATTGTAAGTATCAAAGGGATTCAATATGAAGCATTTAAGCCTGTGGCTCAAATGGTAAACTCTAGAACTCCAGAAGAAATGTTAGAATCACATTGTGAGCTCTCCTCGTCTCATTCTGAAACTTCTCCCTGAGTAATCACGATCACTTTTGTGGCTGAAATTAGCATCTATTGGTTGATGATCAACAATTGTAAACCACTTACTTCTATTTTCCTAATTAGAGATTGTTACCTAAGTGCTGTTTTAAAAAGAACTCTATGCAACTTTAAGTGAGTGCATCTTAAAATAATTCGAATCTTGGTTCCCTCCAGTATAGTTACTATGTTCTGCTCTGTGATATTTTGTTTCCCGTTATGTATTAGGTACAGACACTAACTCTGATCTAGCAACAACTAAAATTCTACCTTTTTTGATCACCATCTTTAAGAACATAGCCTAGGGTGCATTTTCATTTTCTTTTTACACTCATCTACCATGCCCTCGAGTTCTCATTTTCTCCTTCATAGCGCTCTACTTTGTCTTTTAAGATCTAAGCCTCTCTGAGAAGGAAAAGTCTCACTTTCTCTAGCTAATGAGCTTTTATATTTAATCCTGAAGCAGTTTTTTTTCCTAAAGAAGATTTAGCTCCTTTTTGATTTTCTGAGTAAATGTAATCCCCCAAAGACAGAGTATTCAAGGCATAGAGCTTTTTAATGTCCCTTGCCTTTGGATTTGCAAGGATTTTAGAAATTACATTGTGTTATTTTATTTTTAAATAATATATGCCTTTATTTCTTCTTTTAAAATTAGCCACCTTTCTGTAAATGAAACTCTGATATAAAACTCATATTCATGACTTCTAAAATCAACAAACCCAGAGCCAACATTTTACCACATGGTTACATTAGTCTACTCAAATGAAGCATAAAATATTAACAGGAATGAAATTGTACTGCTAATCTAGCAAAACTTGTTTATATTTTGAGCTGTTTTAATGTTAGAATATTCTTATTTTTCAATAGTTCATGTGGAACTCAGCTGTTTTTGCAGTTTAAAGATGTAGCTTGCAGAACTATCTGAGCCTCACGGTAAAAACAGGAAATATTGTTCCCAAAACACTTTCCATTTCTTGGTGTGGTTTCACTAGGTGGAAAAGTTTCCCTTATGTTTTTTTTATTCCCTGTTTCTGTCTCATCTGAAATTTGAATAAAAAGCATAAGGTTTAAGGTCTTCTGTTATAACCCACGCAGTGAGGCTCCTGTGACCATATTTACCAAGGTTTCCATGGCAGCCATTTGCCTGTTCCCCCAAGCCTGTTATTTGCTGATTTCTCTGTAGCCAGCAATTGCTAGAGCTAACATAAGGCAAAATGACATGCCAAAATTAAAATCCCACATGAGTAATATTTACTAAAACTTAAGGCCTACAATCGCTGCCCCAGTGACATTAGTTTAAACATAACCACCTAGGTATGGAACCATTAACTCTCTTGCCACATCTTCTGTATCCCCAAGATCTCTGATCATACTAGATTTTTTCTTAGTGCCGAGGGCACAGCCAATTGCTGTTCTCATAATCTTGTCTGGCCAACCTCTACTCATCCTTAGGATCCAGCTCATCACTTCCTTCTGAATATTTTCCTTGACCTTCCTCACTAAATTAGTTGCCTGGACTTATGTATATTGTATTTCTCCCAGCATGACACAGCATATTTTTGTTGTTTCTTTTCTAATTATATTAAAATTATACAAAATTCTGGAAGGAAAACAAAGGAGTTCCATATGATGAAGTAAAAAGTCCAGACTAAAAATAGAGATTAGCTAAATACAAATTTCTGCTACATGAAAGCACTGTCCTGCTCATCTTACGTTCCGGTTGCATAGCAGAATTCTTGGGTAACATTTTAAATATGTTTCCCAAGACGTATTTCCCACAATAATTATTTCCAGATTTGATTTGAGGAATATATTGAATTCCCTTCAGGAATTAGTAGCGTATTGATTCTATGTTTTAATTGTGTTAGCCAGAAATTTTAGGATCAGGTTGTATTCTCAATTATTCTGGATTTTTGCTTTAGTGTCATGGTGGTAGTTTACAAAAATATGGTTGTGAGTTCTTCACTGACTGTGTCAATGCTACTTAGCAATAGTTTTGTACAGGTCCTCCATTCAAAGGAAGACTCTATTTCCCCTTTTCTTAAATCTGAGATAGCCTTGTGACTTGCTTAGACCAATGGAATACAATGGAAATGGCTATGTATCAGTTGAAGTCTATGTTTCAAGAGACCTCACAGGCATTCGCTGATGTCTTTGAAACTTTTTTTTTTTTGTTAAACAGGGTTTCACTCTATCCCCAAGGCTGAAGTTTAGTGGCACAATCACAGTTCACCACAGCCTCAACCTCTTAGGCTCAAGCAATCTTGCTACCACAGCCTCCCAAGTAACTTGGCATGACTCTGCCAATGTGCCAAGTGAACATTCTTGGGTTAGCCTTGAGGGGACAATGTATACACGATCCAGTCATTTTTGTCACCCAAGTCAATAGCCTGAAACCTGCTGGATATGTGAGGGAGGCTATCTTAGGTCATCTAGCCAAACCAAACTGCCATGTGAGTGTAGATGTATGAGTGTCTAGTCAAGATCTACTGAGTGTGGCTCAGACTTGCAGAATTATGTGGCTGGCCTGAACTTATGTAACTAATAAATGTTTGTTGTTTTAAGCCACTAAATTTTGAGGTGGTGTATTGAGCAGAAATTGCTTCTTAATAAGATCTTCCCAAATGATCTTAGATTTAAAAGCAACTCCTCCTCAAAAAACTTTTTCCTCAGTACCATCTTTCTTCTTCAGAGATTTATATGTACATGTTTGGCAATATTTATACATTTACATATCTATGCTAAATTTCTTTATTATTGTTTTTGCCCACTCCTAAATTAGAATGGAACTTCGATATAGACAAGTATTTTTTTTTTCTATTGTATCTCCAACACTTAAAAAAATAACTCTGCATAGACTGGGAATGCAATAAATGTTTCATCAATTAATTAATCTTAGCAATTTAATTTATTCTTAAATATGAAATATGTACCTCTTTTTTGTAACTAAAATTCCTCCTCATCTTTCCCATGATTTGATTAAAAGTTTCGCAGTTCTCAGCTTTATTGTTACCAAATATTAGTTATATTAAAACAGATAAAAGAAATTAATGCATGATCACTGACATGAATCACTATAAAACTGCATGAAACTCTGTTCTAATAAAAAAAGTATAACTGATCCTAGTGAAAGTCAGGCATAACACCTGGCATGGAATAAAATACAAAACTTAATTAGAAAAATAAAATCTCTGACTTCTCTCAACTTTTTCTTTACAGAAACCAATAAACATTATCACAGTCTTACACAGAGTAGGTAGTTGATTACTTGGTTTCAAAAATTTCTGCCTCTTAATTTATGATTTAATAATCTAAAAAAGGGAAGAATGGATTGTTGTTTCTAGCAAAGCAAAAATAGTTACTTCAACCCTGTATCTTCTTTAAGTAAGGAAGCATGCAGGGCATATGTGTTCGCTGACAGACATAAAACCAGCCATCTGGTGAATGAATTCTGGAAATCAGTTGGTGGTGTGTTCCAGGTTGTTCACTTTCACATTGTATTAGCTATGCCATTAAGAGTCAAGAATTGGAAATTATTTTCTAAAATAAATTGGCTCTATAGCAACCTAAAAACACTCAAATTTATACTAAAAAACCATTTTAATAAATGAGAAAAGTTTAATCCACACAACAATGTTGAAAAGATGAAAGATACTGTAAAAATTCTAATTGTGTTACTTTATTGCTCTATATAGATTAATATTCTAATATTAAAAGAGCATTTTCAAAAGGAAAATGTTATTACATCTTATTTTCTAAAAAGTTAAACAGATAACATTGTGTTTAACAACCTTAGATGAGTTGTAAAAAATTGAGAACATCTCAGAGTTCATGATAGTAAAATAAGGCATAATTCTTCAAGTCATAGTAATTATGCTAGTTATCACCCCATTACTGACATAATGTGAAGCTAATAAGCCAAGTAATTAGTATGTTCTAGGTCAGAATTTTCACCTCAGTAGCTGAAGGGTAAATGAAGACAAAGCAGTGTAATATTAAACATACAGGCAAAAGCTCAGTAATTCCTTATAATGAAAAACTAAAAGATTATTAAAGAAATAGTGTATTTATATTTGCTCCTTGAAGAAAAAATATGAGAAACTAGTTTAGTTTTTAAGCTTAGTGAAGGGTAAGACATATTCAACTGTGCTGCTAATTGATATTATTAAATATATAACACACTGAAATGTAACACATGTTGTACATATGTATAAATCACGCATAGATTGGTTATGCTCCTCTCAATTGATTCCTGTAATCTCTTACTTGCAAGTGAAGTATTTTTTTGGTTTTTTTTTGCTGTCATAGGGAAAAGAGATAAAACTTAAACTTGCATCAGACAGCTGGTGCCATCAGAAGGAAAAAGATAAAAGAAATCAAATGGAACCAGATGTTCAGAGGAGTTTTCCTATTGTCCTGTAATGGGGGCTAACTACAAGCTGAGGACTAAAGGAGCTAACTACTCCTCAGTTCTATGTTTAGGGAGATACTACAGATGGGAAACAAGTGCTGCTCCATAAAGTTTCTTAAGAGAAACAGAGCAGGCACTGAATTCACTAGTGCCTACTCCACTCGGATCCCAAAATGGGACTGTGTCTTTGCGGGAGTTCGGTGTTCTGGAGAGAGGATATTCTTTCCCCTTGAGAGTGGAGAGGTCCTTGTCCTATTAGGGAGTGTTCTTGAAATAAACAGTGGAAAAGAGGGCAAGAAATTAAGAATGGGCAGAAAGAAAAGTTGAGCTGTGGTGCAATACAGTTAAAACAAAGAGCTCAGTCAACTACATGGGGAGCAATGGAGCTTGGATAGCCAGGTTGAAGGGCTAAGTTGAAGGGCCAGTTTTTTACATCCTCACACTGTGAAATTATTGGATGTAGGCTGCACCTGGAAGAAGGCACAACTTTGGACAAGACACTTGTCTACTTGTCTCTAACCAGGAAATCCCCATGAAGGCTGACAACTAGGGGCCATTTGCCAGCAACATCCCCAACAGCTGGGAAAATTAAGCCCTTCCTTACTGAGGGTGATCTGGGTAGCAAAAAACAGCATCCATTTTGCTAAACTTGTTCAAATTTGACAAGGAATATGGCTGGGAACTTCCAAACAGAGAAAGAACAGAATGACACCATTGGTCCCCAGCCCTTCTGAAGGCCCAGAGTGACACAAATAATGGGTTCTAGAGTCCAAAATTTGACGAAAGAGCACAGATGATATTAAGGACTTCCATCTTATTCAAACAGCATCAGTATGGGTGTTGGAGCTGTACAAAGTTGTTGTGTGCGTGCTAATAGGTATGGGTCAGCTGAAAGAGGTTATCAGATACCACAGGGAAAATCAAACCTAGAGGGTTTATACAGGAATAAGCCATTTTCTGCCTACATCTAGCCCATAGAAATGGGCCATAGTCAACCAAGATGAAGATTGCAAAATTATTTAATTAAATAAGTAGATACAACCTTTTTTAATGTTTTCTCCCTGTCCTATAGCCACAGAAGATTAAGAATGAAGGAGGGGAGTATGTGCAAAGAACCATTATACTTAATTCCCACCTCTTCAAACCACTAGAGCTACAGACAATCCTGGAATACCCCAAAAGAGAGGAGGTATATGCAAACCAGAAGTATTTATGATTTATGGTCTTTGGGACCACAGTTGATCTTTGAGGATTGAAGCCAATGGATAAAAAGCCTCTATCTTTTGCCCTCTAGGGTAGAAAATTCTAAGATGCATTATAATACTTTTCATAATGCCCTAAGAAAATCGGCATCCATTGCCCTCAGTTTGTGTAACTTAATACTACTTTCTTGTATTATCAATTCCTTCATTGTTTTCCTCCCCTTTAATCCTGTGTCCTGCTGTTATATTTCTAAGACTTTGTATCAGACTTTGCTTTCCAGGGATCCCAAGCTAATATACACAAAAACTGTAATTTTTTTTGTATTTATGTTTAATAGGAATGTTTTTAATCCTAGTTTTGCAGAAACAAGACATTCTATTAGGAATGCAAATTATAGCAGTGACACATTTGATAGAAAATAGTGTTCTTCTTCATCGCTTTCTTGTATTGAAGAAATTAGGATATTTACTCTGAGGGGTCTTTGTACTAGGAATATAGTTTTGTTCTTCCCTGAGTCTGATCTAGGATATCTGGTAGTCCCAATGTTTTCTCTCTGTATCATAGATCTTTGTAAGCTTTATATAGTGGTTTTAGAAATTTGATAGGCTTATAAATATCTTTTTCGCCTAAACTCCCTAGCACGAGAAAACTATAAAAATAATGTATTGTAACCTTGGGTTGGACTTGCATTTAAATAATCACTGAGACTAATCTATCTTCTTGTTTTTGTTTGTTTTTCTGAGAAACTAGAGTTGTAGGACTATCAAAGTCACTCTGAAATATTCATGTTATAACATATATAATATTAGACATTCCAATAACACACACTTTCCCTTGCACTGTGTAGTTTCTGTATTTTTTTCTCTCAGTAAAATGAATATACCTTGAACATTTATATAAATCATCAGTAGAGAAATGTTTGTACCTGTCAAACTGAACAAATGTTCTACACCCCATTCATTGCCATGAATCTACCAACTGACTGCTTATTTATTCATTGTGTTTGCATGTTTGATTTATAAAGGAACAAAACTACATGATTGGGTACTCTAAGTAGTATACCGAATTTTTATCATGAATAAGTGAGAAGCATTGTTACATTTGAGGAAACTTTTTATTATGACTAGGTGCTGAGAATCTTAACTAAATTCTTAAAAATCTGACTCATCATAAACACCTGATGTTTATTTGAAAGAAGTCAAGATACATACTGGAAGCATGTATAACCACTGTGGTTACTCAAAGCTCTTCTATATTATGAATGCTATAGTGTAATGTATATGTTATCATAATATGTTAGGAAATTGTATGAAGCCTATTATTTGTCATAGTCTAAAAATAACTTTCTGCTTTTTTTGTACAAGAAATTTTCTTTATCAGAAATAATAATTACATTTGATTAGTAATTACTATATAATACTCCTTTTTTAAACACTATACCTTAAAAACAAGAGTAAAATTTCGATATCCTCTTCCAAACTTTTGCAACCTTAATTAAATTAGTAGATATAACCTTTCTCTTATGCTTTCTCCCTGTCCCATGACCACAGAAGATTAATAAAGAAGGATGGGATTATGTACAAAGAAATACTACCACCACTGTAGTATGGACTACTTCTCCCTTCTTTGCCTTGTGTTTGATTGTACATCAGAACTAGTAAAGCAGACCCAATTAAGTGCTCTCCATTTTAATTTCTCAGCCCAACCTGGAGGGAAAAAATTCAGAAATGGCTAACCCTTAATCTCCAAGTCAAGTGTTTCAGTCATGTGTGGAGAAAAGCTCATTTTGCCAAATTGTAGTTTAAAATGGAGAACCTGCTACCCATATCTCAGAAATCAATTTCATTAGCCCAGTCTGTCAGGAGCATAAACCAAGGCAATTGACGCACCAGTTCAAATTCCAAGCAGTCCACTCCAAAAGCTGTTTGATTCAGGGGACTGTAATTAAAAAATGAAGCCGTATCCCAGAGAAAAGGCATGTGCAGTGTGAAGCGCAACCAGATAGGTAAGTAAAGTACAGACTAGTAGTATTTCTGAATTGACCACTTGGTTGTCTTGCACGTCTATTCAGTCCGTGGGGAAAGAGGTATGATGAGTCATCAACGTAGGGCAAAGAAATAAGCAAATAACAAATATTTGAAATAAAGCCCTGATGGTCTCTAACCTCAGTCATAGTTGTTTCTTTCCTTCCCTATTGCTCGTTTATAGTTCCAACAACATTTTATTGAACATCTGTTCCATGCCACTTACTATTTTATTTGTTAATTATTACAGTAAATCAATGAAGTAAAAAAACCCCTAATTTTTAAGAAAGAACAAACTGGGGCTTGAAGATGCTGCAAGGTCTACAGCTGGTAAGTATCACAGTTGGGATTCAATCCTTTGTCTTTTTTGTTTCAGGATTGCATGCTGCTGCTCTGCCGTGCTTCACACCAATCAATAACAAGTGTTTCCAGCTGTATCTATGAAATGTCTCTCCAGAATCACTGACAATTTGGTTCACATTATATGGCAATTAGATAATTTTCTGATGACTTTTAACTTACCTCCTCTCTTTTGACTTCTCCCTATACCATTTCAATGTCCAAAGTGTTGCCAAAACCACTTTGAAAATGCAAATGTTTCTGTCTCTCCCTTATATTATGCCTTCAAATCATGACTTCTTAAAATGATATAAGGAATTTTTACAGTTGGGTTACAAAGTAAGTTGGAGCCTCCTTTATAATTGTTCCTGTACATTTGCTATCCCTCCAGACTTGAAGAATAAATTGAAGAAGTTTGTACAGAATATTGACTTTCCTGTTGATGTGCCATCATTTAGTACTGGAGAAACAACTCAGTGTATACCTATCTGCAAATTTTTCTAATGATAGTTTGTGCCTGTAGTCCTATACCGATGTGAAGTGTGAGAATATATATACCAAGGGAAACTTAAAGGAGAATGGCACCGTATAATTGGTAGATTTTCATCCCATAGTTTATTTTCGTATTTGCCTGCAAGGTCTTTTTTCATACACTAAATCAAGCACTGCCTGCTTTGAAATCATCATGGACACCCCTTCAAAGCACAGTTAAGTACACCTTCTCTGGTTTCACATGACAATCTGATTGCGCTGGATTACAGTCAAAACTTTTATATCTGTCTGTGCAATTTCTGATGTCCTTAAGGGCAGGGACAATGTTTTTTCCAATTTTGTACTGTCAGTGCCTAGCACAATCCCTGACTTTTTGTAGATAGATCTTTTTTCCACCAATTGTATAATTCAATGAATTACACATATAGACTCTAGCGACTAAAGGAATATTATTAATTGATACTCTTAATGTTTGTGGTCTAATATTATTTTTCTTGAAATAAATTAAAATATATTTAATATAATAAAATTAAAACTACAAAATAAAACAAATGTTTATAACTTGAATTTAACATGTCATGGATTTTTGCAGTAGTAGTAATGCATATTGAAAAAACACATACCTTGCTATAACAAAATATAAAAATGAAAAAAAAAACAACCAAAAACTGCTTAGTATATTCATATACCATATTAAATTGTACTCCATGAATAATACATACTAATGTTTATGAATTTAGTAAGTTTGCAATACATAGAATTATTTATTTATGTCATTTTATGCTGAAAAAAGGCATAGTATTTGCATTGTTACACATTATAGGTGACAGGTGATGTAAATTATGTTCTGAAATTATATTTTTGCAGACGTTTTGGATCAGCATCATTAAGTTTTATTAACTTATTCTTGTGGTCTATAATAATTAGCAAGTGGATCATGAGGTCAGGAATTCAAGACCAGTCTGGGCAAGATGGTGAAACCCTGTCTCTACTAAAAATACAAAAAAAAATTAGCTGAGCATGGTGGTGGGCACCTGTAATCCCAGCTACTTGGGAGGCTGAGGCAGAGAATTGCTTGAACCTGGGAGGCAGAGGTTGCAATGAGCCGAGATCATGCTACTGCACTCCAGCCTGGGTGACAGAGAGAGAGAGAGACTCCATCCCCTCCCCCCACCCTCACCCCCCCAAAAAATAGAGGTCTTTTAATTTTTCATCTATGGGTTACTGTCCAAAACAATGAACCAACAGAATTATCCCTAAGTAAACTACCCATAATTTCTCCACCTTGAAGTTGTATTTTTTTCTGAAGATAATGGAAATTAGAAGCTAAAGCATGCAAACTATTAATGTTAGCGTAGGACAGTTTAAGGTGAACACGGAAGGCATGTTAAGGTGTGCTCACTTCTTAAGGTTTAAGAAATAAAGAGAAAACTTCTTACTACATTAGAATATAGGAAGACACATCTATTCTGTATCTTATGTGAAGAATAGAGTTAAGATGCTGCTATAATAAAACATAACATTTTTACTTAATATTTATAAACAACCACATAGAAAATATAATTCTCCAGGAAACATAAAGTTTATTTGATAAACTCTTCAATTAAAAAAGTGGTTGGGTCATTTTAATGGATGGTCCCATTGAACCATGATATCTGAATCATCCATCATTATTATAGGTATATGAGTATTAATGGACCAGATAACCCCAGTGTGGTATTCAGGACATCTTTATCGTAAGTATTGTTGAAAATACTTTAACATTTTTTAAAAAAAACCCATTCAAAGTATCTTCTGTTTCTCTATGAAGAATATCCTTTAATTTTTTTTCTGTGAGGATAGCCTTTATTTCAGAAAGGCACAATGCAGATTAATGAAGCCCTAGGCTCACACATACCAAGAGTGTTTTATTTTGTTGAAGTTACTCCTTGGCTTTCATTGCTAGTAATAAAATTCCTCAGTAAGAGAGTCACACCTGTTTGTGGTGAGCAGTCTTGGAATATAACGATGAGTGCTGGAGAAATGTGAGCAATGCGACAACAGTGTCTGTTAAAATGTGCTTTTTCATGGTTTATTTTTATCCATTGTGTTGAGCATTCATTTGACTCTCTAAAACTCATGTCCTTTAGTACTTTTAGAATTCTTTTGATTTTTAAAATAAGGTAATTTCTCCACTATCTTTCAAAGCTTTACCTTTCAAAGAGTAAGAGTTTTAATTTGGGAAATTCTATTTATTATTTTTCTTTCATAGTATACATACCTTGTGTTGTTTCAAATATTTTTGCCCAACCTAATGTCATGAAGATTTTCTACAATATTTTATTCTACAAGTTTTGTCGCTTTATCTGTTAGGTTTTAATCTATAATCTATTTTGAGTTAATTTTTATACTTAAATATCAAATTATTTTTGGACTCCCTATTTCATTCCGTTAATCTATATATCTTTTTTTTGTTTTTGAGACGGAGTCTCGCTCTGTCGCCCAGGCTGGAGTGCAGTGCCGTGATCTCGGCTCACTGCAAGCTCCGCCTCCCGGGTTCCCGCCATTCTCCTGCCTCAGCCTCCGGAGTAGCTGGGACTACAGGCGCCCGCCACAGCGCCGGCTAATTTTTTTTTTTTTTTTGTATTTTTAGTAGAGACGGCGTTTCACCGTGGTCTCCATCTCCTGACCTCGTGATCCGCCCGCCTCAGCTTCCCAAAGTGCTGGGATTACAGGCGTAAACCAAGCGCCCGGCCCCGTTAATCTACATGTCTATCTATATGCCAAAAAACGTACAGAGCTGATTACTGTTGCTTTTCAGTAACTTTTAAAATCAGATACTGTAAGTCCTCTAACTTTGCACCTTTTTAAAAACATTTAGCTATTGTTGTCTTTGCCATTCCACCTAAGTTTTTAAATCATGTGGTCAATTTCTTAAAAAAAAAGGCTTGTTACCATTTTATTAGGATTTCATTGGATCTATAGACGAATTTATTAAGAATTGTCAGACTAACAGTAAAATTTTAAAATTAGGTGTTGTAAATCCTCCAACTTTGTACTTTTTCAAAAGTGTTTAGCTATTGTTGTCTTTGCCATCCGTACGGATTTTTAATTGATATTGGCAATTTCTTCAGAAAATGCTTGTTACAACTTTAATTGTGATTTCTTTGTACTGACAGGACAAATTTTGAGAATTGTTAGACTAACAATGTTGACTCTTCAAATGTATGAACAAGGTACATTCACTAGCTAATTAAGTCTTCCTTTATTTCCTTTGCAATGATTTGTATCTTTCAGTGTACACAAAAAACAAAATACCCAAATGTTTAGTTTTGCTGTTAAGGTATGCTCTTTGATAAAGAGTATTATATGAAAAACACTAATCTAACATGGTCATCTCTGATAAAAAATTTCTTACGAATAACAATGTATGATTTAAATTGTGATAAAAATAATGGGTTCCATAGGAATCATAGCATATTGTGTTCAAGTTATATAAAATTACACCACAGAATTTACATTTTCAGAAGAGTTTTGAATGATCATTGTGGTGATACATGCTTTTTTTTTCTTCTCCTATGCCATGTTTTGTAGTCATTTTATTCAAAATATATACATTTTCACTTTTGAAGAGTGTTTATCTTGACTTCGTTAAATAACCAGTGTATATTTCATTTTAGGGAAGATTTGTTTGAGTTGTAATTAAGATCCTTAGCCTCTAATTCTAGTTGAATTTTTCCCATCAATTCTTCTCATTTATTCACTACAAAGAAATTGCTGTAGTACTTAAAGTATCTAGTTATACAGTTTTGCTCCCTTATAAATAAAATGAGAACATAATAAATACATTAGTAATAAGCAGGTGGATTCACAACAATGTAAGAGGTATAAAATATTTGTACAGCTTGACAGGTAGAAACTTTTCTTTACTAATGGTTTATGTAAATTCATTACTTACATACTTTTGATGGGATTCTATATTATTTTCTTATTTTATGATTTTTTATTGTTAATATGTAGAAATTCAGTTGTCTTTTCTGCATCAACCTTGCATCTTGCAATCCTAAACATTATCTTCTTTGTTAGCTAGTAGCTTTTGTATATATTTCTTAGAGTTTATTACATATGCAATCATGTCATCTCTTAATAAAGAAGATTTTACTTCTTACTTTTTAAACAGTATGGTTTTTTTTCCCCTACTGCACTGGCTAAAACATCCAGTATAATTTTAAAAAACAAGAGATAAGAGTAAATATCCATTTTTTCCTTTTTATTGGTAAAAAGCATTGAGCCTTGCCCGTGGATATTATATTAGCTATAAGTTTTTTAATAGATACCCCAAATCAAATGGAGAAAATCTATTCTCACTTTTCTGAGAGTGGTTTCCCATGAATGAGTGCTGAATTTTGTCAAATATTTTTTGTCCACCTATTAAAGTGAACACGATTTATCTCTTTTGTAATTTTAATATGGTAAGTTAAAATTACTGATTTTCTGACAAACCTTACATTCTCAGGATAAATTCTACTGGGTGCATGCTTTTTAATTTGGTTTCCTAATTTTTAAAAATTAATTGTGTGTCTACATTCATGAAGGTTATCAATCTGTCATTCTTTCTTTTAATATCTTGTCTGATTTTGGTATTCAGGCATTACTGAACTCATAAAATGAATTATGAAGTGTCCTTTTCTTTATTTTCTGAAAAATTTTGTGTGTAACTGTAATTTTGGTTTGCCTCAATGTTTGATAGTGTTTAGATGTGAAGACAAGCTATGCACTTCCAGTTGAATAAATTTTGGTATTGTCTATCTTTCAAGAATTTTTTTTATTCCATCTAAGTTGCCACACATATTAGAATAAAGTTGCTTATAATATTATTTTATTACTCTTTAATGAATATTGGAACTTATAAAAAGCCACATCTCTCATCTCTGGGATTGGTCGTGTGTATTTTGTGTCTCTTTTGAACATTATGGAGTTTTATCAAATGTATTAGTCATTTCAAAGAACTAGCCCATGGTTTTATTGGGCCTTTTGTTGTGTGTGCTTTTTTATTATCGATTTCTATTCCTATCTTTATTATATCTCTTCTACTTGATTTGTTTTTAATTTTTCTTATTTTTCTAATGTCAACATGGGAACAATAATTGCTCATTTTAATTATCTACTCTTTTTTTATTTAAACAATAAATTATACATTTCCCTGTAAACTCTCCATTAGAAGCATCCAACATATTTTTGAATAATTGCCAAATCTCTTTATGCTCCTACATTTATTTTATCTTTGTGAATAATCCATATTCACTTGAAAAAAAATTTGTACTCTGCTCTTGTTGAGTTTACAGAATGATTATGTCACTCCTGATTTTTTTTGGCATATTTATATCAGTAGCTAAGACAGGGGTTTCAAATCATGAACTATTTTTAAGATTTTAAAAATTTTCAACTTATGGCCAGGCAGGGTGGCTCACGCCTGTAATCCCAACATTTTGGGAGGCCAAGGCAGGCAGATCCCTTAAGGTCAGTAGTTCAAGGCCAGCCTGACCAATATAGCGAAACTCCGTCTGTACTATAAATACAAAAATTAGCCGGGTATGGTGGCGGGTGCCTGTAATCCCAGCTACTCAGGAGGTTGAGATAAGAGAATCACTTGAAACCGAGAGGCAGAGGTTGCAGTGAGCAGGGATCATGCCACTGCACTCCAGCCTGGGTAACAGAGTGAGACTCTGTCTCAAAAAAAAAAAAAAAATCATTTTTTAATTTTGCCAAATTTTGCATTACATACTTTAAAGCTCTGTTATTAAACATACTTTTATAATTTTTACATCTTTTTGATCAATTGCTACATGTATAATTATGGAGTACTTTGTGTCTGGTATGTATTTTATCTTGAAATCTAGTTTACCTGAAGTAATATTGTTCATCCAAGCTTCTTATGCTTTCTGTTTATGCATCATACTTTCTCTTCTTCCATTTACTTTCAATTTTATAATCCATTCTAATGATCTTCCTTTAAAAGAGAATGTATGTTCTATTAATATTTTATCTAATTGATAATATATTTGGATTGGAATCTACAATTTTTTAAATCGGCATTCCACTTTTGTCTATTTTTGGCTCATATTCTCTTCCTTTACTGTCTGTTTTTAATTACATGAATATTTTTAAATATCAGTTTAAATTTCTGGCTGGCTTTCTAGGTATACTTTTTTAAGTTATATACTCAGTTATAAAATACATTTTTAAAATTGTACAGTCCACTTTCAGTTAATAAATATTTCACATAAAATATGTAAAAGTTGCAACTGCAAAGATATATATGCCTCCATTTTTTATATGTGTTATATGTATTAGATTTGCATCCATTATAAACATTGCAAAGCAACATTTAGTCTTTTGTTTGAAGGATTATGTAATGACTACAGAAATTAAGAAAACAAGAAGAAAATGATATTATTTATTATAATATTTCTGATTCCTAATGCTCTTTAATCTTTTCTAAGTATGTTAATTTGTATCTATCATTTCCCTTAAGCTTGAAGACATTCATTTATATTTTTGTAGTGCTGATATTCTGGCAAAGATCTCTTTACATTTTTATTCAAAATTATTTTTTATTTTACCTTCATTATTTTTAAATATTTTGAAATTCATTTTTTACAGTTGATAAAGTTATTTGTATTTTTACAACATTTACAACATGATGTTTGAAATATATATACACTGTAGAATGGCTAAATCAAGTTAGTTACCACAGTTATTACTTCCCATAATTATTATTTCTGTGATGAGAACACTTAGAAGCATATTTTCACTAGATATAGAATTCTGGGTTGACAGATATTCTTTAATAACTTTCAAAACTTTCTGGTCTCTTTTGTTTCTGGTGAGAAGTCAGCCATTAATTGGACTAGTGTTCCCCCATATGTGATGTTTCATTATTCTCTTCCTGTTTTCAAGAATTTTATTTTGTTCTTAGTAGTTTGACTAAAATGTGCCTCTGTATAAATTCTTCATGTTTATTCTGCTTAGTGTTGTACTTTGTATTCGCAAATTTTTATCTTTCATCAAACGAGTTATTTACAATTATTTTTTCAATTAATTTTTCTGCTTTATGATTTTTTGTCTTTTTCTGGGATCCTAATTATATACATGTTATAATACTTATTACTTGCTTGTGGATATTATGAAGTCTTTTGTTTTTCTCTGATAAATATTGTTTATTTTGTTTTAGTTGGTAATTATTAGGTGAATATGAACTTTAACTCTGTTGCTGGAGAAGCAGATCTGAGCTGAAAGCTCAGATTTTTTGGTTTGAGTGAGCTGCGCTAAATCTGATCTGCACATATAAGATTAAGGGATCCATGGGGGAGGGGCAGAAAGAACCCCTCTCCAGCTCTCAGTGGGTGCACTTTCAACACCTTAGGGATTATAGTTTTCCAGCACAAGCTACCATTACTCTACATGTGCTGTTCTTGTGGTACTCATTCTGAAGGGAAAACAGAAAATCACTCCCTGGGCCATTTTCCAGGCCTGTGCCCCAACAAAGTCAGTTTGCTATTCCTCCCTCTCCTGTAATTTCAGGGAGTTACTTTTTGTATTTTGCCCATATTTTTAAGTTGTTTTCAGTAGAGGGGATTAATACAGTAGGCTATTAGTATTATTCTTAGAAGCAGAAATTAATGCACATAATTCAAATAATAATCTTTATCACTAAAGCAAGATCACTGACTTGAAGTACACTCTAGAATATTTGTTTTGGTTTGTTCTAGTCTGATTTTCTTTGCATATTAATAGATGGTCCACAACATATATTACAACTATAATTTTATTCACAGATAGAATAATATTCTGTCTGAAGCACAGTTGTACTGGGAGATATAGCCACAGATAATGGTTTCTATTTGTTCATGGATTCTCACAATTCCACAAGTTCATTAATATAATTTAAGGAGAACATTAATGAAAAAAATGAATTATTTGGTGGAGGATCTGTTTCATACTCATAAATGTCTCTGTGATAAAGAAATCCCTGTATTTTAAGCGAGCAGGAAAGTTAATCTTGACCTAAAGATGGATACACAGAAGTGACTACTTGAAAAGTGTTGAAACCTCTATTTCTTCAAGCTTTTAATTATACATATGGACCTCTTTTTTGGAAAATTTGCTGACTAGCTTGCTTATGACTGCTTTATGTTAAAGCTTCTCAAAAACACTGAGGGAAAATGTCATAAATAAAACCATTTAATTCTTAAGACATGGAAATTGCTTATTAAAATCATATTGCCTCTGAAACACATTCATCTTGTGATATTTAGAAAATATAGCAAAATCATGTCTTATTTCATGATGATATGCACCTTAAAATTACTATTTCTAATTTTCTGTTTTTTGTTTACTTACTTTTGTCTCTGTGTTTTGAAAATCTGCAGCTAAATCAAAGCACAAACCTCGAAACATGGTAAACAAAAAGAGGTAATGTAGAAATTTTTCCAGATGTCTTTTGTATTTAATATAGTTGGAAAAAAAGTGAAAATGGGTAAGTAATTAGACAAAAACATCCAACGGGCATTTTTCTACCATAGCTTTTCTGGAAAAAATAATTCACTTTAAAAGATAAAAGAAATAGTATATAGAAACAATAATTTAAAAACCATCAAACATTTAAAATACCTCTACTTTTAATTAATGAGTTTCAAAATCAGAAACACTTAAAAGCTTGATAATGCTCAGGACTTGTGAGAGTTTGGAGACTGAAATCCTCAGAATGCTATAGATCTTGATGAAATGTTTTCTAGTATAATTTGATAATTTTACTGCTAGTGATTTACTCTGTGTGTAGAATTCTATTTGTACTTGTAAACATATGCACAATGTCTACCTCTTTGTTTCTGGTAGTAAAAAAATGTCAAAATAATTAGCAGAGGAGTGAACATTAGTGATGGCTCCTTCCTACAATGAAAAACAATGCAGTTTTCAAAAAATAGAGCCATATATATGTATATATATATGTGTATATATATAGCTGATATTGAAAAATCTCTAAGATTTATTTTTAATTAAATGGGGGGGGCAAATAAACCTACAATGGTAACATTTGTATAATAAAAAATTGTGTGTATGTGTGTGTGTAGCAAGAGAGTGCATGTGCATTAATTAGGTTGTGACAGAGCTCTTTTCCAACCCTTAAAATACTCGTTTCTTTTTAATTTCTCAAAAGTTTTCATGCTGAGAAGAATGAAATCTGACAGAGTAACTGAGGGAATAACAGGGAGTATACTTCTCATTTAAATCATTAAAAAGCATTAATATCAGAGAATAGAAAAAAATTAACAACCTTGAAGATAAATTTTAAGAATAGTCAACTGAGAAATAGAAATAAATTTTTAGCCCTGAAATCATTTATTAAGACGTCAGAAACACTAAAAAATTAGACCTTCCACTATAAAAGCTGAAAAAACCCAACCTGTCTCTCTCCTAAAATAGATGAAAGGTAATAACAGCATTAAGGGCTGATAATAATTAAATAAAAACAAAGAAAGGAACCACAAAATCTAGCATTTGAAAAAGATGAATAAATACGATAATCTTTTCATGGCCAATATGAGAGAGAGAAAGAGAGCAAGCAAGCATATACAACTGATAATATTATAAACAATAACAAAGAAGCCACAGATGAAAATTAAAACAGAAATATAAGAAAACATAAAAATAAAATACTTAAATATCACTCAATGAATATATCAGCTTTAAGTCAAAACTTTGTATCTTGAAATTGCATCAGCAGCACTAGTCTTATTTACTTCCTTTGTTGTATATAGTTCTATTGTCCATAAAATTTTAAACATCAGGATTACATAGACAGTGATTGGGTCATATTGGTTCTAGCCAATGTATCTGAATAATAACTTACTCATTAGTAAATTTTTGTTAAGTGTTAGGTGATAGAATATATGAATGTATTAATGGAATTATGCTAAGCCTGAAAGTTAATAAAACAAAAATCATATGTATCTATCCAGTAGGCATAAGAACATCAGATCAAACTTTGATGTAAATATTTGGCCTGGAAATATGGATGGTGGAATTAATATACACTGAAAGAGTCTTGTGGATGATTGCTTTTTGCTAATAGTTCATGCTGTTTGTCTTATTTGTGCAATATCAAAATGATTTGAGTGAGCATTTAGAGATTATCTGCTTATTCAAATTATATTTCGCAAAACTGGCCATCATATCCGTAACACTGATGATGTGTCTAGTGCTTCTTACCCAGCACAAAACTAACAAGGGTAACACTGGTGATATGGAACACTACAGTTCTTTATATAGTTCTATTCATATCTGATTATGATGTGAATAAAATCATAAATGACAAATGTTTAAATGGAAAGCATTCCAATTATCATACCACTCTTTCCTACAGTTATAGCCCCACCTTAAAAGAGGACTAGGGAATACATGTCCTGTAGTAACTTCATGAAAAATAATTTCTAAATCTCTGAAGTTTGTGAAATGAATGTGCACCCATTGAAACTGACTGCAGGAGAAACACTGCAAAAATGCATCTCTGGAGAAGAAACAACATGATAATAGGAAGAAAAATGAAAATGTAAGATAAAGAAGTAACACATCTCTGTCTACCAATATACTGTATGGAAAAATACTGATAAGGCAAGAAAAAGGAGGCAAATAAACCTACAATGCAAAAATGAGATAGTTACTATCTCGTTTACGTGAATGATGTGAATTACGTATCAGTCAAGTATCAGAGAATAAGCTCATTTTTACTATACTATAATAAAGCAGGACCGAGTTTAATGCTATATAATATAGAAATATAGTAATATATGATAATGTACAATAGTGTGTCATTAGAACACTTACATTTTCCTTATTGACATTTTAGTATTATTATATTAAAGGCATAAAATATAATGTCTTAGTATATACACTCTCTGATGATTATCTCTGAGTCATCCAAATGTAATCATTTTCTCTTGCAAAATCTATTTCTTACACGATGACCAAATTAAACATAACAAAGTATTCTACTGAATAATTAGCCACCAGTTTGAAAAATGCTATGGCTCTTCTCTTTTTTTCTATTTTCTTTTATGTAGTTGTGCCTATTTTCTTAAGATAGGAATATCTATTCCTTTAAATGCAGGGACTTTTTAATGGCATAAAAAACAAATAAAGACACATTGATTTTTCCCAAATGTTATGCAAAAGAAACATGAACAATCATTCAGTATGTATCCTTTTCAATTCAAAGACAGTATTGAGAACAAAAATGGTGCACATAATTTATTTTACCACAGAAGTTAACATCCTAATCCTCTGTGAAAAGAAAGAGAGAAAGAAAGGAAGGTGGGAAGGTAGGAAGACAGGAAGGCAAGAAGGTAGGAAGGAAAAAAGAAAAAGAAAAAAGAAAGACAGAAAAAAAGAGTGGAGAAAGAGGAGAAGACAAAGAAAGCAGGCTTGGAATACATTAAACTGAATGCATAGACCAGAATGAAAGATAAGACTCCAATAACACTGAAAAGACACAGAGAATTGAATCTGTTATAAATGATTTATGCTCTAGGATCATGAGGTTAAAAAGGCAAAAGCTTTAATGTTCACCCAAGTGAGAATGTCAAGTCACTGGTCCAGATAAAGAGTTTGACAATAATAAGATTTTAAAAGTGGATATTTTCTGTTAGCATTGTCTGCCATAATAAATAGAGGTCATAAAGCTTTGATCTAAACATATTCGGTGGGGATTAATACTGCAAGCAGATCATTCATCTGAACTTTGAGAATGTACTTACGGGCCAATTTAGTAAATGAATAATGGCATAAAGACTATTTGTGAGTCTCAGAGAAATGTATACCTCTTCCAAGATTTGTGATTTTTTAAAAATTTCACTCTAATTCTTTTTCCAGTACATAATGTTTTATTTCAAATTTTGATAAAATCATATCTTCTTTAGGGTCGAATTTTATAATCACTTATATTAACTACAATGGCAAATAGTTCCAACACAACCAGTAATAATAATTGCAAGATAATAATTGTCCTTCAGAACCTCTAATTCCTGTATCCTCAGAATGTTGCTGAGAAAAGTGAAATATAAATTATAAATAAATTTGCTTTTAAGATAGATAACTTTGAATTTGAGTGAATTGTTTATTTAAAATTGGTTTATATTCTAGGAATCCACCTGTATAGAGATTGTTTGACTATAATATATGATAAATAATCCAACTCATTGAAACATGTCAATTCAAAGGACAAATTGAGTTTGTTTCACTGGCTGTGAGTAAACCATTCTTCATAATTATTTGAGTCTATCTGTAACATATAATGAAAATATTTCACATCCATTGAATATAAAAACAAAATTAAAATTTCCCTTTGAGTTCCAATATTTTCTTCAACAGAAATGTAGGGAAATAATATTAAAAATTGTGTATTTATAACTGACTTGTTCTCAACAACTTTTAATTACTCCACTGCACTTTGATGACTTTAATACTTTCATTGCATTTCAATATGGAATTGTTCATCATATTGATATATAATACTGTTTAAAGAAATTACACAGAAAATGTTAAATGCTCCAGAAGCACCTTTTTGGCAATGGTTCAAATTTGAGCCTATTACTTTATTTCCATTAGACAGTGGTAGGCAGGAGAGATATCATTCCTAGAATGCATATATGTATGTATGTTTTTGCATGTGTATATATGAAATTCTAGGGAATTTTGACTTTGCATGATACAAGAAGAAAGTAATATCCACACTAACAATGCCCAAAAATACATTGATTTGAACACAAATGCAATACTCAAAATTCTTTCCAAAATACATAAAATTTTCTTTTTTGAAAACATCATACAATCCGGGTGCAGTGGCTCACACCTGTAATCCCAGCCTTTTGGGAGGCCAGGCAGGCGGATCACGAGGTCAAGAGATCAAGACCATCCTAGCCAACATGGTGAAACCCCATCTCTACTAAAAATACAAAAAATTAGCTGAGCATGGTGGCACACGCCTATAGTCCCAGCCACTTGGGAGGCTGAGGCAAGAGAATTGCTTGAACCAGGGAGTTGGAGTGTACAGTGAGCTGAGATTGTGCCACTGCACGCCAGCCTGGTGACAGAGTAAGACTCCATCTCAAAAAAAAAATTAAAATTAAAATTAAAAAACCCATCATGTATCATCAATATTTTACAATTTTAAAGGCAATATAACCTTATTATTGTTTTACTATACTGTTATCTAATTAAATATTATCTTTCAGTGGCTCATATTGGTTGTTTCCATTTCTTTTTACCTGTTATAATTCAACCTTGAATAACTTGAAGGCTCTGGCAATTATCATGAATATGTTTTATAGTAATAAAAAAGATTTAAGCTTTCACCAGAAGTGGTAAGAGAGAATTTCATAGTGACCCTGCTGACAATTAAAATCCTTCTATTTCCTAATTTTGACAATAAAGAACTTTTGACAATAAAGAAAATATGTTGTGATTACTTTAATTGACAGTTCCATAATTATTTAATGAGATAAACAATTTCTCACATACATATTAGGAATTTTATTTCATATTTTGAAAACTGCTTGCATCCTTTGCCAATTGTTTTCCAGTTGGTTGTTTTGTTTTTATCTTGGTATACTTTCAAATCAAGTGATAAATTAAAATTTAATAAAATAACTAGATGATTAAAGTTGTTATATATGTCTTAAGTATACCTCAAATATTGTCTTTAATTTAAATTCAATTATATAACATTTTATGAATCTAAGCATACCATTACCTCTAATCCTCTAATCTAATTCATTAAAGGTAAACAATTATATGAACATTTTTGTGACCATCAACTGTTCAGAAAGACCTGGCCCATATTTCTATTTACTTTTTACAATAGATTACTATTAATTTACTTATTTTAACTCTTTATTACTTCAATTTTCCCCTCTGACTCCAATGTTTGGCTGCTTCAAATGCCCCCTAGAGATCTGTAAACCATTTCATTTCAGAGAACAGATTAGTAATCTGTCATCTATCAACTATATTGCTATTGTTTATTTAATTCCTGCTATCATTTGTTAATATGGCTTTACCAGTCAAAGCTTATTTTAAAAATATTATTCTGTCTTGACCCCTTTTGTGCCCCAAAATCAGTCACTTTAACTTCTTCACTTTAATTTTCTAAGTTTAATGGCCAGGATACATCAGTGATACTCAAACATTAACAAGAAGCATCCCAATCACCTGGAAAGCTTGCTAAAACATGTTTCTGGGCTCAAACTCTAGGGTTTCAGATTGAGTAAGTCCAGGCTGAGTGTGGCTCAAAATGTGCATTTCTATCAAGTCCTTAGATAAGAGTAATACATTGCTAAGAAATTCCCTGGGGCTGGCCCATGGAAGGACGATTCTTTAAAAACCACTGGGTGGAGTGACTTCTTCCAAATCCCAAATTCTTTCCTGGTAAAAATTAAGTTGGTAAGTATAAGTCTGCAAACAGTTGGGCAAGCCATCCAATATTTCTATTTTATCAAAAATTAAAATTGACTTTCAACTTTGAGAACCTACCACTATAAGCTTCCTATCACAATCATCAGGATTGGAACAAGATTCTGGGACCCTTGAACAATAAAGATTCTCCAGTCATCACTCTTGCATGCTTTTAATAGCTGAAACACCAGCACTCATAGTCTGCTTCTGTGCCAAGTTTAGACAACGAACTTTTTGGTAAGATTGGAAACCACAGACTTGGGTTGAAACTCTGTAGTGTACCACTTCAGTATTCCATTTCCTCAAAGGCAAATCACACAATTAGTGAGCTGCCAGGAAGCAAAGCACAGTACAAATGGCCCTCTAGAGTTGATATATATTTTCCTCTCTCCTCAAACCCCCATTCTCATCAACTTACTTAGAATTTTTAAAACAAGACAGCAAGCTGTGACATAAACTAACACAAAGGGAAGAAAACAACTCACGCTACTTATTTCAATTGGTCAAGAAAATAAGAAAGTAAAAGGAAAATATATAATTCATATCTTAGGAAGATTTCTTAATACTATTTGCAGTATTTTCTAGTTCTCCAGTTTACCATAATTAACAGCAAGTTGAACTTCCTGACTATATTTTTATATTAAATTATCCTCTGCCTTTTGTCTTCTGTTTCCTACAATACCTTTTTTTTTCTGTCATTTTCCTCTGGTTCCTGAAGGACATCCACTGCTGCTTAGTTCACATAACCAAAAAGCTCTATGTTGTGATTGTAATAATTTACACTCCAAACATCAATCACTATGTGAGAATTCTAATTGCTCCAAATTATCACAACACTTGGTGAGGTGATCTCTCATTGTGTTTTATTGGATTTTGTTTCTTTTCCTTTGCAATCATGTGTCTAAGCATAGTAGAGAGAGAGACAGGGAGAGAACTGCAAAATGTGGTGAATTTTTCTACTGCTTTGACTGGAGTCCCCACCTTTGTCTTACATTGGCCTGTGTGCTGTAATTTATAGAATTCTCACAAAGATATTCTGGTCCATGTTTTGTTGATACACTCATGTCTACCAGGGAAGAAGAACCTAAAGCTTCCTAGTCCACAGTCTTGCTTACCCCACCGTTCTCTCTTTGTTGTTCTGATTTACATTTTCCCTATTCCAAATGATGTTGAGCAATTTCACACGTGCTTATCATGCAATTTTTATACCATCTTTTCTGAAGTGTTAGTCCACTTCTCTGGCTCCTTCCATCTTCTTTGCCAATTTTTTTTTTTTTGGCTTGTGTGTTTTATCATTGATTTAGAAATTCATTAAGGAAATTATATATTTAATTGTCTATTTAATTATCTCTTCTGGCTCTCTTTTTTTCTCATGTAATGTGGTATTTTGATAAAAAGAAGTTCCTAAATTTTGGGAAGCCCAATTAGTCAAGAATTTTCTATATAGTTAATGTTTTTTAATCTAATATTTTAAAAAATCTCGTCTATGTTATTATCAGGAAAAAATCTTCTTTAATATATTCTAGAAATCATATTATTCTATCTATAACATTTTCATAACCTTTAAGAATTGATTTTTGTATATTGCATAATAATTATGTGATTTATATTTTCTATATCGCTAGTGATGTACCCAAGAAATAGTTAACAAATAGACCTTTCTTTACTGGTCTATGTTACTCCTTTGTTCTAAATTAAGTGGTCTTGTGCATATGGGTCTCTTTCTAGTATCTTGATATTTTTTATTGGCCTTTTTGTTTATCTGTATACAAATATTATATTCCCACAATTATAGATTCTTAAATGTAAGCTTTGAAATCTGTAAAAGTGTGACCCGTAATTCAAATCTTGAAGTGTGTGTGTCTTCTTGACCATTTTAATTTTTGTGTAAATTTTTAAATCAGCTTTGTCGATTTCCAGAAAAATATATTGGATCTTAATTAGTATTCAGTTAATTTTTTGTTATTCATCAAACTTGCCATATTTCTATAAATGTTATAAATATTTTCAAGAACAAATTTTAATATTGATAAGATTCTATTGAGTTTTGGTCTTATATTTCAAAAATTTATGCATTTTTTTGTTTAGTTTATTTGCATTTATTTTTCTTTTTATTATCTAGCCTCTTAACACTTGGCACATTAGTTTATAGCTCTTTTCTAATATTTTCATTTTATACTATAACTTTAGCTCCAACCATAGTGTTTGCTACAACCTTGTTTATTTTGTTATGTCATATTTATATTATCCTTTTGCTCAATTTTGTTTTGATCCATGGACTTTTCATTTTTTTACACTTTTAGCATCTAGAGATAATTTCTAGTAATTTTTTTGTCACTGAGTTATAATTTTATTCAATTCATAATCCTGGATATAGTACATTTGGCCAGTATTCAGTGTGTACCTGAAAAACTTGTATCATTATTGAATGCCAATAAATTCATTTGTAAATGCATCATTGATTTATTTGTGCATGCTTACTCTGTCAGTTACTGGCAGAGTATTTTTAAATTCCCTACTATGATTATGGGTGTGATTATTTCTAATTTACTTCTCTATTGTGTGTGTTCATATTATTAGATGCATACATACTTGAAACTGTTGTATCTTACTGGTAGATGGAACTTTTTATCTTAATACACTTTATTTTTTATCTTGAGTGTTGGGTCTTGTTTGATAAGTCGATTATGTGTTTCAATTTCTATTGATTATTTTTGCTTTTGGTAATGAAACCGCCCTTGCAAAAATTATAACTGAGGAAATTATGACAGTGAAAGAGATCTGACCTAAGTGACTCCATCTTCCTTCTAACCTCCAAACTGTCCTTGTTCATTCCTGAGTGTAGGCCAAACTAACTTTGGGAGGAACTTGGTTTATAGTATAACTTTGAAACAAAGACAGTAACAGCCCTTTCCCAAAACAAAACCCCTTCTTGCCTGGGAATAAACAGCCGTCAGGACTAACAAATTAGCCACAAGATTAAAAATTATAGTTTATGAGTCACTGTTGAAAACCTGAGATCAGTTCTTGAGATATTTTGCAGACCCTGTGTTCCAATGCACCAGTTGACACCACCCAAATTGATAAGCTGGCTCATCCGGTCCTGTGACCCCCATCCAGGAACTGACTTAGTACAAGAGGACAGCTTCAACTCCATCAGCAATCCTCACTTTCCGGAGCCCTACCCACCAAATTATCCTTAAAAACCCCAAGCCCCAAATTTTTGGAGTGGTTGAGTAATAACTCCATCTCCCACGTGGTGTGGCCAGCCTCACATCAGTCACACTCTTTACTGCTATGCAATGGTCTTGGTGAGTTGATTTTATATGTGCAACGAGCAGGAAGAACCTGATGGGTAGTTACCATAACAGTCTCTTGTTTCTTCTTATTCTATTTCTTATTAAAGGATAAAAATCCAGTATTTAAAATATAATTAATTTTAACTCTAGGGAGTTCTAATTTTATTTCTGACAAATGGCCAGGAGCACTAATAATAATAGACTATTTTAATATAATAGTAAGGATTAAGATTTTCAGTTAAACTTCAGTCTAATTAAGAGTGATACAATTTTCAGATCATTTTACAAATATATTTTACACTTTCAGCATCTCAATTCAAAGTGTGAATGGTTTGCAGCTAGGGACGACATAAAAAATATCACAGACTGATGGCTTAAACAACAGAAATTTATTTTGTCACAGTCTGTAGGCTACAAGCCCAAGATCAAGATTCAGGCCAGTTTGGTTTCTGATGAGGTCTCCCTTCCTGACTAGTAAATGGCCGCCTTCTTGCTATGTCCTCACGTGGACTTTTCTCCCTGTCTGCTTGTGGAGAGAGCCAGAGATCTGATTTTCCTTCCGTTTATAAGGACACCAATTCTATCGATTAGGACTCTACTCTTATGGCCTCATTTAACCTTAACTACCTCCTTAGAGGCCCTATCCTTAAGCACAGTCATACTGGGAGCTTTAGACTTCAACACATGAATTTTCAGGGGAGGACACAAAGATTCAGTCCATAGCAGTCTGCCTTCCCCACAATCTCCCCCAAAATTATATCTTTTTCTCATGTAAAATATGCTTACTCCAACACAACAGCCCCTAAAGTTATAACTTATTCCAGCATCAAGTCTAAATTTTGAAGTCCAAAGTCTCATCTAAACAAAATCTAAATTGAGGGAAAATTCATCTCAGCTGTGAACCTGTGAAACCAGAAAAGTTATGTGCTTCCAAATTACAATAGTTGGAGATGCCTAGAATAGATAAATATTTCCATTCCCAAAGGGAGAAATCAAAAAAGAAATGGACAATTTGTCACAAGAAATCCCGAAACCTAGCAAGGCAAATTCCATTAGATATTAAGCTCAAGAATAATCCTCATTTGTTTAATGCTCTACTATCTAAGTCCACTGGGATGGCAATATTACTCTTGTGGCTTTGTGGGATGCTTTTACTTTTTCAGCTTGGTAGAACATCCCAGCTCCCACGTCCCCATCGTTCTCTATGGTGAGGGGTGACTAGCCTGCTGAAACCTAGAAGGAAGCATCTTTTTCCCCTACTCCTACTCCATCCCTTCAAACTCACACTTCCCATCCCCATTTTCTCTAACCTGTGGTGGGAGTGGCAGCCTTGATCTCTGAATTGCTTTCAGGGCCAGTCTTCCCTTTTCTTAATGGAGAAGACACTTGTAGTCTTCCTTCATTCCATTCTATTTTTTGGTTTCCTTTAGTCTTAGCTGGCAGTATTTCTGCTAGTACCATCCCTTTACTCCTAATTTATCCTGAGAAGGCTGATTAAATCCATAGATCACATCCATACTAACTGACTTATTAAATGGTTGTTCAGCCATGCCCTTGGTGTTCTCTCCAAACATGCTTGTTCATTTTTTGCAATATTGATAGGCTGTGAATTTTCCAAATCTTAAATTCTGGTTCATTTTTCCTTAATTTCTTCATCAATCCATCTTTCTTCTCTCACATTCTACTGTAAACAATTAGGAGGACTCAAGCCACACCTTCAATGCTTTGCTTAGGAATCTTCTCTGCTAAATCTCCAGTTTTATCACTCACAAGTTCTACTTCTCATAAAACACTAGAACACAATTTAGCAAAGTTCTTTGCCACTTTCTAAAAAGGATAACCTATTTATCAGTCTTTAGTAACCTGTTCCTCATTTTTGTAAGACTTCACAAGAATCAGCTTTCACATTCATATTTATACCAACATTCTATTTCTAAAGATATAGGTATTCTCTAAGATGATAAGGATTTTATTTATAATTCCCCTCCTTTCTTCCTGAGCCCTCACCAGAATCACCGTTAAGGTCTATATTTCTAACAGCAATCTGTTTTTTAAAAACTAGGCTATTTCTAGCATGCACCTCAAAACTCTTTCAACCCATCACCCAATTCCAGAACTGCTTTCACACTTCTAGGCATTTGTTATGGCAGATTGTTATTGCATCCCACTTTTGATACCTAAATCTGTACTAGTTTGCTAGGACTTCTATAACACAATACCACAGACCTGGTGGCTTAAACAATAGAAATGTATTTTCTCACAATTCTGGAGGCCAGAAGTCTAAGATGTATGTTCCAGATGTTTTGGTTTCTGGGGAGGACTCTCTTTCTGGCTTGTGGACAGTTCCTGCTTTGTACTTGCATGGTCTTTCCTCATTGCATGCATCTTCAGAGATGAAGAGCTCTGATCTCTCTTCCTCTTAGAAGAACATCAATCCTATTCTATTAGGGCCTAACCCTTCTGGCCTTATTTAACCTTAATTATTTGCTTATAGGCCCTGTCTCCAAATATAGTCATATTAACACTAGGACTTTAATATATGAATTATGAATTTTGGGACAACTCAAAAATTCAGTCCATGATAATCAGGGTTGCTACCCCTTCACATTCTCATATTCCTTTTTGTTATTCTAGCACCAAGGGACTGTCACAGTATGCACATCTTCTGGGCATCCCAGCCTCCAGTGCAAGAATTAGCTAGTATTCCTGATCTAAAACTTGGCATAAATGCTAATATTATCATTAAGCATTTCATTCTTCTTCTGAATCTTGGCACACCCTGTGTAAGCATGCACACACACACAATCTCTGTTTTGAATAAGAAAAGAGTTCTAAAACATTAGAGCTTATCAGAAATATAGTAGTTTTTGCTGAAATAATGCATCCTCAAATAAAGGTAAGATATTAAAGTAATTCCCTGTTGAAATCTTAACCTACATTGGCTTGTGATAGGTCTTTCTCATAGCAAAGCTAAGCATTTTACATGGAATAATTTAGTAGAAACAAGAAAGAAAGGCCAGTGGTAAAGTTAAGAATATGATTTAAAAATGTATTATTAAGAGTAGGAACTAGAAACAAATTAATTGGGTTTTAATTTTAGCTATGCTGTTTACCAACTGTGAGAAGTTAGGCAAATTTCTTAATCTATTTGTAGCTAATTTTCCTTTTGTAAGTGAGTATAACAATCCTACTTCCTAGAGATGTCATGATATGTTATGAATAGTAAATAAATCAAAATATGTAAAAACATTAGAACAATGCCTGGTACATAAAACATAAATGTATGCAATTATTATTATTATGTTTAGCATGCCATTATTATTAGCATTATAATTATTATTTGATTGAGCAAAATAATCTAAGGGCACCTCTTCAGATGTTAGAAACATTCTACTTTAATCATTAGTAAAATTCACAGTATTACTGCTAACTTTTTCTTAATGTTATGGAAATCATATACCATATTTTGCTCTTTATTGAGTGTGTACATTGATACACTCTTTAATATATGTCTATTAATCTCTTCAGAATGTATTGATTTTTTGTAGTTCAGGTTGAAGTGTATTTTGAGATTACTTATAATAACTGAATATCCCATTGTCAGACAAGTTACTCTTTCTTTTATGGAAATAAACTTAAAATATTTGTCTTTATTTATTTTTTACATTAAAGCTTCATTATCTAGGTCTTAGAACAATGCATGTGATCAAATTAAAAGACAAAGTCACAGAAAAGTTTTCTAGCCATGAGTGAAAATAAGGCTATAGAATACCAGGTTACATTAAATAACAGGTACCCTTGTTGAATGATTCTATGGACTTTAAAAAATATCACATGGACCCCATAAATATATAAAATACATGTCAATAAAAAATTAAATACATAAATAAAATCAGAGGCAAAAAAGGAAAAAATAGAATGCAAAACACTTGACCACCACTCTCTACCTAAATATATGAACAACTCTCATTCTCTTTAATCTATTATGAATTGAATGTTCTTTCTGTCGAAAAAAGACTTAAAGCAATTTGAAACTTGTGATATATGCATTGATTTCCGAAAAAGAAAACATTTAAAAAGCAAGTTGCCAAAAATATGCTATTAATAGTCATATGGAAAACAGCTAAAATGATTAAGACTAAAATGATGAAAAGGCAGAAAATGCATTTACTAGTACCTGTTCACAATAACCTTGAGTTAGATTTTATATCATTGAGTTAACAAGAAATATATATCAAGATATTTTCAAATTCCTTAACATTTTTTACTCCTGAAAGTTAAATTTTAAAATAGTATGTCTTTCTATTGAAAAGAATAGAGAAACAATTTTTGTTACTATCTCTTGATCAAAAGTACATTATTGAGTTAAATAAAAATTGTGAGAACATGTGACATATATTAGCTTTTGTTTGTGTTTGTTTGGGAATTAAAACTATAAACATAAATTTATTAATATCTCCTGTCTTCTTTAATGTCATTTCATATCCATTGGAAAATATATTTAATGGGTAATAGCTAATAGCCATGAAATAATGAATTTACTGTGAAAACAAAATATTTCAGAATACAAATTATAATAATCATACATTCTATAGTGCATATATTTATATATATTTTTATGATTTTGATCTTAACACTATTGAGAACAAACTAGATATTTGACAGATTGTGAAATATATTGATAATTTGGGGTATGGAATTTTTTATTTTATTTTTGCATTTTATATTAACTGATTATATTGTTCTTGAAATTGGTCATGTTACCATCTTCATTTTACATATTAGAAAATTATCTCCACAGAGATTAAATAACTTGCTCAATGTCACACCAGGTCCTCTCTTTAATGTCTGCTAATAACCATGTTACTTCAACTCATGGAGATAATATATTCATTTCTATTATAATTCCCAGATCAATATTTCTGTGTTTTTTTTTTGTTGTTCTTTTTTTTTTTTTTTTTTTGAGACAAGGTCTCACTTTGTTGCCCAGTCTAGAGTGCAGTGGTGCAATCATGGACTCACAGCCCACTGCAGCCTCGACCTTCTACCTCAAGCAACTCTCTCCCTCTGCCTCCCAAACAGCTAGGACTACAAGGGCTCCCTATGTTGCCCAGGCTGGTCTCAAACTCCTGTGCTCAAGTGAACCTCCCAAATCAGCCTCCCAAACTGCTGGGATTACAGGTGTCAGCCACTATGCCCAGACCAATATTTCTTTAATAACGACTGTCTCATATCTGAATTTGTGAGTCATTAAAGTAAGACAAAAATGAAAAAAATATTTTATATAGTCTACTTTTTCATGTATTAATTTTTTGAGATATGTCACATACTATAAAACATTCTTTTTAAAGTGTAAAATTCAGTGATTTTTAGTATAATCACAGAGTAGTGCAAACATTACCATAGCTAATTCCAGAAAATTTCCATCACCCGAGCAGTCATTCCTCATTCACCTCCCCCACAGACATAAGACACTGGCAAAAACTAATCTCCATCCTCTGTCTATCAATTTGCCTATTCTGGGCATTTCATATAAATGGGATCATAAAATATGTGGCCTTTATTTTTTCACTTAACGTTTTCAAATTCATCCATTGTAACATATCTCAGAACTTCATTCCTTTTAACTGCAAATAATATTCCTTTTTATGAATATATCATTTTATCACTTCATCAGTTAATAAAGATATGAATAGTCTCCAACTTTTGTACAAGTTCTTGTATATACTATTTCACTTCAGTATATCTCTTAGAGTAGAAATTCTGGCCATATGATAACTCTATGTTTAATATTTTGAGAAATATCCAACTGTTTTCCAAAGTGGCTGCACCACTTTTCATTCTCACCAACAATAAGGAGGTTTCCATATTTTCCACATCCTTGTCATCATGTCTTTTTTATTTTTGCCATCCTGGTGGGTGTTTAGTTATATCTCATTATGGTTTTGATTTTCTTTATGGCTAATGATGCTGAGCATCTTTTCATATATTCATTGGCTATTTGTATATTTTTGGAGAAATATCTGTTCAGATCTTCTGTCTAAACTTTAAAAAAAATATTGAGTTGTAAAGATTGTATATATAATGGATACAAATTTCTTATCTGATATATAATCTAAAAATACTGTCTCCCATTCTGTGGGCTGTGTTTTCACTTTCTAGGTGATGTGGTTTGCAGTTAAATCTTTTAATTTTGATGAATTCTATTTTTTTCTTGTGCTTTTGGCATTATGTCTAAAGTCATAACTATGAAACCCTGTGTTGTTCTTTAAGTTCTATAGTATTAACTGATAAATCTAGTTCTTTGATCAATTTTGAGTTCATTTTTGAATATGGTGTGAAAATAAAAAATGTATTCTTTTGCATATGGCTATCCAAATGTTCCAGCACCATTTGTTAAAAAGACAACTCTTTTCCCATTGAATGGCTTTAGCACTCTTGTCAGAAAGCAATTGATTAAAGATGTTTGGGTTAATTTTTGGATTTTCAATTGTATTCTATTGATCTACATATCTATCAGTGTCTTTTTTACTGTAGCTGTGTAGTAAATTTTTAAATCCGTAAGTGTGAGCATTCCAAATTTGTTCTTTTTCAATACTGCTTTGGGCTTTCTAAGTCCCTTGCATTTATTTCAATATTAATTTTAGGATTAGCTTATCTATTTCTGCAAAAGATGAAAGTTGAGCTTTTGATAAAAATGGCATTAAACCTATAGAAAAATTTCTTCCCTTCCATGTATGTGATATCTTTTCATTTGTTTAGTATTTCCTTGGTTTCTTTCAAGAATGTTTTGTAGTTGTCAATGTGCAAGTCTTGCATGTCTTTGGTTAAATTTATTCCTATGCATTCTATTTTTTGATAGTACTATAAGTGGAATTCTTTTAATTTCAATTTTAGATCATTCATTGCTGGCTTGTAAAAATACATCCCATTTATGTATGTTCATCTTATATCCTGCGACCTTGCTGAACATATTTATCAGCTCTAATAGGTTTTTTTGGTCTGGTTTTTTCTTTAGGTTTTTCTATTGTTAACTGAAAAAAACAGACCTTTAAAATACTTCAAAGAGGTTTATTCTGAGCCAGTATGAGTAACCAAGGCCTGAAGAAACAAAGTCTCAAGTGGGCCTGAGAAAGTACACCCGAGACAGTAGAATTAAAGTATAGTTTTATACAATTTAAGAAGGCAAGAATTACATGCAAATTCATAAATCAATACATGGAAGGTACAATTTGCTTTGACTCAGAAAGGTGGGATATCTTGAGGCGAGTGCTTACAGGTTATAGGTATATTCTGAGATTCTTCAATGTGTAATCAGTTAAAGGTGTAATGATTTGTCTAAAAATTTGGAATCAGCAGAAAGAAATGTTTTAAGTTAAGGTAAGGGGGTCTGTTAACCAATTCACTGTGTCAGAGTGACCTGAAGGGGTGTATGATTTAATTCTTGTCTAATGTGGCCTTTGGTCATATTTATAATTTGGTATTTTATTGTCATAAATAATTTGTTAGTTTGATGATCTGTATTTCAATATTAATGCAGGTCATTTGTGCCTAAACTTCAAAAGAGAGGGAATATAACAATGCGTGTCCAACCTCCCTTCTAGTCATGGCTGGGAATCCATTTTTAAATTTTTTCTGGGGTCCCCTTGGGCAAAATCGGGTCTGTTCAGTCAGTGGGGACTTACAGTTTTATTTTTAGTTTACACTATAGAGTAACATCATATGGAAATAGTTTACATTTTCATTTCTAATTTCTACTTTTTTTCTTTCTTTTTCTTATCACACAAGACATTTTAAAATGACATTTCTTAGTCTTTCTCATCTAGATAGGTCCAAATAACATGTTGAGCTGATGGATCACGTTGAAAATAATTTTAACATGTAATGTAAGCCATTTTGTAAACTGTTTATATAGGAGTTAAAGATCAATTATTTAGGCAGATAGTAAGGGTAAAGGAGTGCTTAGTAAGGCTTTTATTTTAATAAAAAGCAGCCCCCAAACCATTTCTTTTCTAACCGAATGCAGCCTGAAAAGTCAAGCTTCAAGCATACAAAACCAAGCCAGAAGCTTGCATAGATGAATGCTGGCAGCTATACTAAAAGCCAGGTACACCCAACATGGTGATTTCTCCCTCCTTTCTCTTTGCCCGTGAAGTGTACAGTAAAGAGCAGACAGGATGGTGCTGGCCAAGTGAAAAGCCCATTTGTATAATAAGATTATACAAATAAGGATTTTACACAAATAATGTTTACATAGCCTTCTTTGTGTGCTACGTAAATTTCACACCTAGTCGAATCAATCTGTGGGCCCTGTGTAAATCAGACACCACCTCCTCATGCCTGCATATAAAATCTTCTGCAGTCCGCTGCAGGCTGGCTCTTCCCTTTCAGAAGGCTCTCTCTTGAAAGAGAGAGAGAGAGAGAGCTGCTCACGTCTCTCTTTTCTTCTGCCTATTAAACTTTCTAGTCCTTAACACACCACAAGTGTCCATGTCCTTAATCTTCTTGGCACGAGATGATGAACCCCAGATATCTACCCCAGATAATAATGTCACTTTATTTGTGGGCTCACTCAGGATCAGAACCAGAATGGAAGGTATAATCGTTGGAGTGGTAAGTATGAGAGCAAATCTCAAATCTGTCCTTTAATTTTGAGACTCTCAGTCTCCATTTTGGAATAAAAGCAAAGTAAATTCCAAACACTGGGCCCCCGTCAGCCATTTAAAAATGATTAGCATGGCTGCCAGCCTTACAAGACTTGGGGGACAGGCTTGCTGGGGAGAACAGGGAGAATTCCCCAGTACCCACAGGTTGCTGGGCATATTGGCCATATTTGAACCAGTTTCCTTTCATGGAGGACCTAGCCATCATGTGGGGCTAGAAGCGGTCCTGGAGCAACTGAGGATTTCTGGCTAGGGCTACCCCTTGGTGTTATCCAAAGGCTTCAGGACTGACCCCCCCCTTCGACCACCCAATGCCCACCCAATGTGGGCAACAGGATCTCCAATGTTCCTATCATAATTTGCTCCTTTCCTGTCCACAACTGCCATGTCTCCTATCCTTTCTCTGTATGGAATGCTGTGGGAGTTTTATACTTCAGGGAAGTAATCTTATTAGGCAAGATCAGGAAATTCCATAGTAACCAGGGATATAGCTCAGGGGAATGGGGTTGTAATTTTCTAGGAACAGACGGCCTGGCCACCACAGTGAGCATCACTCTCCACCCTTGGTCTGGAGAGCATATGGCATGTCAAGGTTACTCTGCCCTTGGTCTGAAGGGCACATGGCATTTCCAGATCACTGTCTGCCCTTGGTCTGGAGAGCACATGGCATGTCAAGTTCACTCTCTACCCTTGGTCTGGAAATCACATGGCATTTCAAGGTCAATAGCTCCACCTAATGGAATAAAAATCATCTCCATGAGGCACATTGTCAGTCCTTTACTGTGACACTGTAGCTTCTCAATTCTCCCTTTTTGTGACCCTATATTAGAAATCAGGCTCTATGCTCCTTCTGTGAACGGCAAGACTCTGCCTTCAATAATTAGGAGTAAAATGTCCTCAAGAACCAAATTTTAGTTCTGATACTGTCCCTCAACAGGAAAACTGCCATTAGGTCCCTATGTTCCTTTAAGGCACCTATTCTGTCTCCAATTAAAACAGTACTTAATTAGTAAGGGGATTTTAAGTCCAGAAGTTAACCAGAAACATTCTCTAAGGGAAAACACCTTAGCACAGGCCATAATAGCAAGATATAGAGTTAAATCTAGTACTCTCCCCCTATTAAAGGAGCCTTGCCCAAAGGCAACTATTAAATAGTCTTTCCCAAGATCTATTTTTCAGGGAGGCATATAGAGCACACAAGTCTAGGAAGTCAAAGTAGAATCACAAGTGGAGAACTTGCTGCATTGTTATGCATGACTCATAGCATCATATAGTTTCTCTGGTTCCATAGCTTGAAGAGTCATGCCCATAACCATGGGCAGCACATTTAACAAGGTGCTGGGACCCAGGAACCAAGGAGAGAAAACAGTAGGGGGAACACTCCCACTGTCTTCCTTTCCCCCCTAGGACATACCAAAAGGAAGGAGACTAAAGGGACTCCTTTTTCTTGCTTCTCTTTCTAAATAGGTAACAGACCATCTTCAGCTTACACCCCTCTGGAGTGCATCCTGAAGCACAGGGACTCCTCTGACCCTGAGACTTTGAAGAAAAAGCAGCTCATTCTCTTTTTCACAAGGGCCTGGCCTTCTTACTAGACCTTTTCAAGCACTGCAAAAATCAACCCAGCTCTTCTAGTAGTCTTATCAGGCAGGCCTATAGAGAATGATTCCCAAAGTTAGAGAAGCAACTTCCAGGGGAACAATCTGAGGATCCCCCTTATTCAGCAACCCTCAAGTTCCCTTCTCATTACAGGACCTTAGGCAAATAAAGGGAGACATAGGCCAATTTTCTGACAATGCTGAAATGTATATAGAAGCTTTTCAAAATTTAACTTAGGTGTGTGACCTCTCATGAAGGAATGTTATGCCATTCCTAAGCCAAATCCTTACTGTGGCTGAAGAACAGGCAACTCTGTAGGCAGCAGGGAATTTCAGAGATGAGCAATATGTCTCCTATAGTAGGTCAAAAAGGAAGAGAAAATAAGGAAAGTGAAGAAATAGAAAAATCATCATTTCTAATAGAAATAGAGGCAGAAACTGTTGATAACCCTAAATTGAAACCCTCAAATGCAACTTCTGGATGCCCTGGCCCTTCCTGCCCCTCATCTACATCATCAGCTCCAGTTCTACCACCCAAACCCCTGATTTTTCTATGGTATTTTTACTTCCTTCTTTCACAGTTTTAAATGGCTTCTATCTCTTCTTTTATAATGTTATTCCAAACTGGGAGAAGTTAATTTCCCCAAGACTTAAAATGCTTGGCTTAGAGTTGAGCTTGGGGGAAAGGAACCCAGAAGCCTCACATGCTGGCAAAAGAGTAAAAGTTTTTTGGTTTTTTTTTGTTTGTTTTTTTTTTACCAGTCGAGCTTTTGGCATCTCTCTCTGTGCAAACTGGTAAAAAGGATAATAAGAATTATTATTTATATTCTCTGTAAAGTTTTAATTAATGAAAAATGATTTGTGAGATTGGTCTTAAGCTATAGCCAATCTGGTGTAAGTTGTCATTCTTTATGGTTCTTTAAAAAAAAATGGGGGGAGGTAACTTAGGTTAGAATGCAGGCCCAGGACCCCATAAGCCTGCTGTTCAAGCCAGCTCAACAAAATGTTCAGTGATAAACTTGACTACAGGCCTCCATCTTGTTTCATGTTTTTGGGAACATGACCTGTAACCATGTGGCCATACAGTCTTTTAGTCTGTGCCATTTTACAATGGTGGCTGTCTTCTTGTGCTAAGTTAGTTCATAGATGGGGGCCACAAAATCAGATAAGCCAGTTTATTGATCTGGATGGGGTCAGCTGATCCATCAAGGGCAGGATTTACAAAATATCTTAAGCACTGATCTTGAGGGCAGTTTAGGGAGGGTCAAAATCTTGTAGCCTCCAGCTGTGTGATTCCTAAGCTATGATTTCTAATCTTGTGCCTAGTTTCTTGGTCTGGTCCCTGGGCAAGAGGGATGTATATCTTTAGAAGGGGCCATTATCATCTCTGTTTTGGACTATAAACTGTAAACCAGGCTTCTCTCAGAGTTTGTTCAGCCTGTGCCCAGGGCTGGGCAGGGACAGCTTGGGGACTGGAAGCAAGATGCAGTTGGTTGGGTTGGATGTCTTTCACTGTTTCAGTTATGGTTTTGAAATGGCATTTTCAAAAGCTGCTTACAACCCCTTTGAAAAATACCTCCTACACTGGTGGCTAAGTCATGACCAAATTAAGGCTTGTTGGTTTCACCTGTGAGGTTACTTTTTGTAAAGTTCAAAAGCCAAAAATCTTAACTGCTTGACGTGGCTAAAGTCAAGTAACAAGGGAATAAAAATATTTTTTTAAAGAGTGCTCAGCTTAATTAAAAATGTATATCCAAGTTATAGGTATTTGTAAAAGGCTTTATTTTTTCTTCTTGGATCTTGATTTTCTGGAAAAAGGTTATCTTTTTTTCTTTTCAGTTGACTGAAGTATTTTTGTCCATTTTTTTGTCTTGCCACTTCTAACGCACACAAGAGAGTCCCTAAGATAACTTCTGGTAGCCTGGAACTCCTTGGGAAAAAAGAGGAGGTGCCACAGACCCCGTTTTGAGAAAAAAATCTCCATTTTCCTCATGAAATCCCAAGAATTGAAAGTGGATACATGTCTCTCAAAATCAAAGGCCCCATTCTGTTTTGCATTGTGTTCTCTGACAGCATTGAGTTTTGAGGGTATCAAATGACTTTGCATTGGGAGAGAGCTTTTGTGTGTAATAACCGTGTAGGAAATATACTTTGAAGGATGGCTAATAGTAGTTACAGAGGGATACTTAACCCTTTGCACATTAGAATCAGAGAAGCATGCTATTGGCCACCTGAAAGATATGAAAACATCCTCACCCCCCATTAAGAGATGAGGAGACCCCCACGGGGGATGGGCTGGTTATAAAATGGTCTGATTGGCTTTGATTTTCTTTGAAATCAAATGTATTGTAGAAGCACTCCACTGTCTTCTCCTACACTATCTTCCTCCTTTGAGGGATCCAAGATCCAGTATAAAATGGCACCCTTAATTTTGGGGATCTGTCTTTGTCTTCAGCTGTGCCTGCTTATTAGGCCCTAAAAATGCATGCTTTCCTGGCCCTGTTCCTCCAAGGACTCCACCCTGAAGCCAGTAATCCAATTAAGAAACTGACAAATAAAAAATCTTGCAAGTGCTGAATCTTTTGCCTGTATGTGTATATATGTGTGTTGTGTGTAATGTCTAAAAAAGAGCTCTAATTCTTGGCATAAAGAAAAATAAGCTCTTCCTCTGATTCAAGATATGTTTGACTTCTAAGTGCAAATAGTACTCAATAATGATAATAATAATTGTATGTAACAGTCACTGAGAACTTCTTTTAGAATAGCTCTACCAGAAATTAATAAATATCACAAAATATGCTTCTGTAATTATTTTAAAGGTGACTTGTGACCATTTACCCGTTTCTTTTACTTTTAATAAATGCCTTAACTTTAAAAAAAAAGAGAGAGAAAAATAAGCTCTTAAATAAAATATTTTTAAAGAAAAAATAAAAGCTGTAATGCCTTTTAGTTCACATTACTTTAATCTTTAAGACATAAAAATAGTCTTAAGGATTACTGGTAAAATACAAGGGTCATCAAAATGTAAACAGGTGATATCATTTAAGTAAGATACTAGGTTTGCTTAGGTTGTCAAGGTTGTAAAGTGCCTGTTTCACAACTTGGTAAGGCCTCAGGACTTACAAAATTCACTGCTATGCTGAAAAAACGTTAGACTTTGTGCCTAGTACATAATCAAAATAACGTACCAGGTTTCACACTAAAGTTAAAAACTGCTAAATGTTACCATCATAACATGTAATTTAAACTACTAAAAATAAACTTACATGCAAAGTGTGTAAAATCAGTGGAATGTATTTTCTAGTAAAAGATTATGAGAAGGCATGGAAATGTAAAATTGTGCCTAGTCATAAATTATTGTCTTAAATTAGATAAGAAAGCTGAAGGTTTAAGCAAGTTATATAAAGATTGTAAAAATTAATCTGGCAAAAATCCCATGTGTAAACATTAACTAAATTCAAAAGAGTATTATATGGTCTTTTCATGAATAGAGCTTTGAAATAAAAGCACAACAAGATTGTCTTAAAATGCAAACCTGCTCTTCAACAAAACAGTTATAAAAGGTTTGTAAAGATTTCACCTCATGGTCAAATTGGTTAAAATTAAATGGAATTGTCTATAAGGTTTTATTAAAAACTTGGGGTTAACATTAATAAACTAATGCAAGGGTAAAATTTCTCTTTGAGCAGAATTTTCATGTACTAGTAAAGACTAATGAAGAGTTTTTGACTTTTGGGTCATCGTTTTGGCAAAATAAATAATTTATGGTAATCTGGAATTCTATTTCATAACATCAAGTATTTTAAACTGCGATTTAACAAGGTTCTCAAAATCGAACTTCAAGTTTCAAAATTGTCTTTCCTAATGCCTGGCTTTCTGGAGGGTTCAGATGGCCCTTGAAACATCCACAGGATTATTTGACATGTTTAGTCATATGGGGTTGTCAAAATGATGTTCAATCTTCTTTAAGTTATATTTTGGTAAATAATACTAACATGTTCCAAAATTGTAAGGTATTTCTAAAATTCTAATGCCTGGGTATATGCTATCAATCATAATTAAGGTTGTTAGTGAAGTTATCGTAAACCACGAAGATAACAAAACTTCTTTGTCAGTCATGTTTTTAATTGTAACTACCCTGGAAATTTTGTCATTCACAGACAATTGTTGTCTTGCTTTGTTCTTTCTCAAAAAAATGGTTTATAATGAAGCTATAGAACTTTAACAGTTGTTCTCAAATGCAGGGTTCTAATAGTTTAGATGATTGTCACTTTGTAATAGAAAAAAATGTACAAGACTCATGAAGAGCTAAAGTGTTCATAAATATCAAGCAAAACAAGAGTTTTGACTAAAATCAGAAAGCTAAACAACCTTCTTGACTTGCTTGAAATATTGCTGATCCTTGTTTTGTTTTTCAGAGTCAAGGAAACTACTCTGAACTATTTAGGTCTTTAATAATGGAGCAGGGTATACTCCTGTGAATGAAATTTGGAGCATCTTTGTTTCTCTATGCCAGGTTCCTCTAGAATTTGGAAACTGTGAGTATTCTTAACATGTGGCAATATAGTTATTTGCATCAGTGTAATAAGAATCTATTTTTCTTTTGCAGAAGGATGTAACTGGAAAAAAAACTTGTTGTTTTACCAAGATCTTGACTCAAAGAATATGTTTCCCTTTAAAGAATAAAGCTTGACTTGCAGAGCCAATAAAAGCCCCTTGGGGAAGACTGGCCTCATACCTTATCTACAGGATACCCATACAGGGTTCCTGACCTGTGTTCAGTAAAGAATGTCACTTTCTAACAGGTCCAGGAGCTCCAAGTTTATTTTGGGAACTTAAGAGAAAAGGATCAAACAACTCACAGGTATTTGAGGATATAAACCCATGGCTTGGCTCAGCTTTAAAAATTCTTATATAAAATTCCATGTGAAACAGAGTTCCATCAAAGCGAATCCAAAAGGCCTATGTAGAAATAATTATTCTTGCTGCACTTTATGCAAATAATCAGGCCAAGTGTAAAACTAAAGTTTATTCTACAAACAACAGAGTCCTATCATAACATGTTTTTACCAAAAACGAGGACTGGAAAAATAAATACGCTCCAAAGCTTATTATACATTTGTCATTAAATTTTAGTCTCATTTGTTGTTTTTAAATTTTTTTGCCTGCATTTTAGACTGACCTTGCTGATTCCTGTGAATAAAGTAATGATCTCCTGCAGCTCAGAAGAAACAAACTGGGATGGGTAAAGTAAAAATCTGAATCAATATGCTAGTTCTGGGCAATTATCCTGCAAATGCTGTGAGGTAATGAAAGTGAGTATGGTGCCCATAGCTTGGAGGTTTCATTGTTTGGGAAAGTAAAACCAAGGAACTTCATAGACCTCCAGATGAAAATTCTATATCTTGGCAGGTAAAATTTTAGATGAAAATAATCTATTATGTCACTTTTGCAGGAATTGCTATACTCTATGATTTGCAGTAAAGCTATGCATGTTAGCCCCTTCTAACTGAAATATTGGGCAGAGTTTCCATTGCTGTAGTATTTTGCTTAATTATTATTCTTTTAGCAGGGATAATAATTATACCAATAAAAAGGAAGCATGAAAATTTTACTATCACTGAGTCTGCTAAGACTTCTTATTGGGTTTGATAATACGTTGCTTCTCAGCTATGCAAGGAAGGTTATAAAGAGAAAAATTCATATGTAGGAAAGAATCTTGTATGGTAAATTCTTGTCCTAAAAAAATTAAATGGTTGTTTAAAAATAGTGATGTATAGGACAAGTCAGAAAGTTTAAGCATGTCATAGATGGTCTGTGAAAGTCATGAAAGGATTAATAATTGCAGGAAAAATTTAGCCAAGATTAACACTAAAGTTAGTCTAGCCACCCAATCCAGTGTCACTTATTCTAAAAACAATGTTTCTTTTATATACACATTTCAACAGAATCTGGTGGAGGCAAACCAGTATTACAACCTATCAGAATGGCTGACAGCAATCCAACTCCAAATGGTACTGCAGACAGAACAACACATAGACATGCCTTTCTTCTGAGGACCCTTAGATCTACCCCAGAAGGACGCATAGCTGCTGTTCCATATATGACTCCCCTTTTCAGCAGGAAGTGGCCAGAAAGAGTCATAGTCCAACATCTCCTAACAGCAGTTAGGATTATCACTCCTGAGGGAGAAGTTATATAGAATTTAAAAAGAAATTATTTGGGCAGATAGTGAGGGTAAGGAAGTCCTCAATAAGGCTTTTATTTTCATAAAAAGCAGGCCCCAAACAATTTCTTTTCTAACAGAAAGCAGCCTGAAAAGTCAAGCTGCAAGCATAGGTAAGGAAGCTGGAAGATTGCATAGATGAATGCCAACAGCTATACTAAAAGCTCCAGGTACACCCAACATGGTGATTTCCCCTCCTTTCTCTTTGCTAGCCACACATACAGTAAGGAGCAGACAAGAAGGTGCTGGCCAAGTGGAAAGCCTCTTTGCATAATAAGATTAGGATGGAGCAACCAGCCTTACCTGCATACTATGTAAACATCACACCTCATCAAACCAATCTGTGGGCCTTATGTAAATCAGACACCCCTCCTAAAGCCTGGCTATAAAATACACCATGGTCTACCACAGGCCAACTTTTTCCTTTCAGATGGCTGTCTCTTGTCAGAGAGAGAGAGCTGCTCACCTCTCTCCTTTCTTCTGCCTATTAATCTTTTCGGTCCTTAACCCACCCACATGTGTCCATGTCCTTAATCATCATGGCATGAGACAACAAACCCTGGGTATTTACCCCAGACAACAATGCCACTTCACTGTCACACAAAAATATCTCCCATATGCAATATTTCTCTTTATTCTTTTTTATGGAGACATTGTTGGTCTTCAACAAAGATAGTTGAGTTATAATGGAAGGTGCCAGTATCTCTGAGTCAGTTCTTGTAGCAATCCTTCCTACAAGGAACATTGGATTTTCATTAATATGTACTAAACTGTTTGTGTCATTAAACTGTGGTTTTGGCATTATTTGTTGATACAGATAGCGAGAGTGGCAGGAGGCAGACAAATGCCTAGGCAGATACGGGTGGGTCCCTGGTGAAACCCCACCTCCAGGTCGAAGAAATTTAAACATGAAAGCCAAGCTACAAGTTAAATCCTTGGCAGACTGAGAAAATGTCTTCCCATTTGGTGGGCTTTCCTCTGCTTAATCCCCACACTTCACCAACTTTATATATACCTACCCTTTCCTAAATGGTTTTCTACACTGTTGTGCCCACCTTTGAGTGGTGTCTTCACTTTAAACTTTTTTGCATACTCACAAACCAATCAGCATGCACTCCCCATTCTGAGTCCATAAAAGACCTGGACCCAGCCACAAGGGGGACTTTTCAGCCTTCTGGTAGGGGGACCACCCCCACATCCCCTCTCTGCTGAAAGCTGTCTCATCACTCACTAAAGATCTTCTCTGCCCTCCTTACCCTTCAAAGTCCAATGTATCCTCATTCTTCTTGGGTGCAGTACAAGAGCTCAGAAACCACTGAATGTGGGTACAGTCTATAACACAGGTGAGCTGGGGCACACCAGCATGGCCTGGGGCCTGGGCAAGGCATTGCTGGCCAGAGGTCCCTGGCTTGCAAAATGATGGAGAAGGAAAATCCTACATCAGTAGCATTTTTACTAAAATCCAGCTTTATTTTAACAATTTTCTAAGTCAAGCTTGTCAATCCATGGCATGTGGGCTGTATGCACCTCAGGATGGCTTTGAGTGCAGCCCAACACAAAATCATAAACTTTCTTAAAACCTTATGAGTTTTGTTGTTGTTGTTCTTGTTGTTGTTGTTAGCTCATCAGCTATTGTTAGTGTTAGTGTACTTTACGTGTGACCCAAGACAATTCTTATTTTTCTAGTGTGGCTTAGGGAAGCCAAGATTGGACAACCCTGGTCTAAGTGCACTGAAGCAAATAAAAAATTCAGCCTCTCCCTAAGTTGTCTAATCCCTATGTGTATGTTTTTATGCTTGCCGGTACCCTACAGATTGCTGAGGCAGTATTTAACTTTTCTCTTTTTCTTTTGTGTTGTTCAAAGTGTATAATTTCAACTGTTCTGATTTCAACAAGTTCACTGATTCTTTCTTCTCCTAGCCCAAATCTGCTAATGAACCTCTCTAATAAATATTTTATTTATTAGATGTGTCAACTACAGTATTTCTATTTGGATATTTTTAATGACTTCTATATTTTTATATGTTCTATTTGGTGGGGCATCATACTTCTACTTTTATTTTTCATACTTTATTTCTTTGATGCTTTTATAACTGTTGATTTAAAATAATTTTCTTGTAAGCAGGGCCATGGTGACATGTGCCTGTGTTCACACCTACTCATGAGGTTGCAGCAGGAGGATTGCTTGATCCCAGGAGTTCAACATTAGCCTGGACAACATAGCAAGACCCTGTCTCAAAAACAAAACAAAATAAAATACTTGTCTTGGAAGTCCAATGTCTATACTTCTTTAGGGAAAGTTTCTATTGACATTTCACCCCCGCCCCCCCCGCCATATTGACCATGCATTCTTTTTTTCTTTATATGTCTCATAATTTTTTTTGAGAATTAAAAATTTTACAACAGTGTGATAACTGTGGAAACCAGATTCTCCCCACTCTCTAGGTTTCTTCTCATTACTATTATTGTTTTTTCTTTTGCTGCTGCTACATGTTTGTTTGTTGAATTCCCTGAACTACTTTTTTAATGTCTGTATGCTTTGTCATGTGTAGTCACTAAAGTCTCTACTTGATTTCGCTAATGTGATCATCTACTAATTAAAGAGAGATTTTTCAAAAACACATTGGATAAAGAAGTCTCCCAGATTTGAGATGGGTTTTAGGTGTGTATTATGACATGCTTTCAATATGTAGACAGGCAGTTTACTTCTCTGCTTAGCCTTCACTTAATGTTTGTGCAGAGTCTAAAAATCAATCAGAGATGCGAGATAAGGGCCTTCTCAGGTACACACATGCCTCACAGATGTTGCAGGTTAAATTCAAGACCACTGTAATAAAGAGAGTATCTTAATAAAGTGAAGTACACAAAATGTTTGGTTTCCTGGTGCATATAAAAGTTATATTTACACTATATTGTAGTCTATTAAGTATGCAATAACATTACATCTAAAAAATACATACTTTAAATAAGAACATTGCTTCAAAATGCTGATGATAATCTAAACCTTCAGTGAGTCATAATCTTCCTGCTAGTGGAGGTTGTTGCCTTAGTGTTAATGGCTGCTGACTGATCAAAGTGGTGGCTGCTAAAGGTTGGGGTGGCTGGCACAATTTCTTAAAATAAGACAATGAAGTTTGCCTCTTAGATTGACTCATGAAATATTTTATGAAAATTTTTCATAAATTTATGAATATTTTATGCAAAGCTGCTTTATATCATTTTGCCACAGTAGAATTTCTTTCAAAATTGGAGTCAATCCTCTCAAACATTGCCACTGCTTTATCAACTAAGTTTATGTAATATTGTAGATCTTTTGTTGTCATTTCGGCAGTTTACAGCATCTTCCCCAGAAGTAGTTTCCTATCTCCAGAAATCACTTTCTTTGCTCATCTATATGAAGCAACTCCCCATCCATTTAAGTTTTATCATGAGATTGCAATAATTCAGCCACATCTTCAGGCTGAACTTCTAATTATATTTGCCTTGCTATTTCTACTTCATCTGGATTTCCTTTTTCTCCTGAAGTCTTGAACTACTCAAAGTCATCCATGAAGGTTAAAATCAACTTCTTACAAGGGTCTTTTAATATTGATATTTTAACCTCCTCCTATGAATTATGAATGCTCTTTATTGTTTTATTTTATTTTTCTATTTTTTTTGAGACAGTGTTTCACTCAGTTTCCTAGGCTGGAGTGCAGTGGTGCAATCTCAGCTCACTACAAACTCTACCTCCTGGGTTCAAGTGATTCTGGTTCAATGTTTCTTTTGAACCTCCTGGGTTCAAGTGATTCTGGTTCAATGTTTCTTTTATATACACATCTCAACAGAATCTTGTGGAGGCAAACCAGTATTACAACCCATCAGAATGGCTGACAGCAATAAGACTCCAAATGGTACTGCAGACAGAACCACGCATGGACATGCCTTTTTTCTGAAGACCCTTAGACCTACTCCAGGAGGATGCCTAGTTGCTATTCCACATCATATGACTCCCCTTTTCAGCAGGAAGTAGCCAGAAAGAGTCATAGTCCAACATCCCCTAACAGCAGTTAGGATTATCACTCCTGAGGGAGAAGTTATATAGGATTTAAAAAGAAATTATTTGGGCAGATAGGGTAAGGAGTGTTTCAGCCTCCTGACAACTGGGACTACAGGTGTATACCACCATACCTGGTTAAGTTTTTGTATTTTTAGTAGAGATGGGGTTCACCGGGTTAGCCAGGCCTGTCTTGAACTTCTGGCCTCAAGTGATCCACCCATCTCAGCCTCCCAAAGTGCTGTGATTATAGGCATGAGCCACCATGCCAAGCCGAATTACGAATGTTCTTAATGGAATCTAGAATGATCATTCCTTTCCAGAAGGCTTTCAATTTAATTTACTCAGATTAATCAGAGGAATCATTACCTATGGCATCTACAGCCTTATAAATTGTATTTCTTAAATAATAAGACTTGAAAGTTGAAATTACTCCTTGGTCTATGGACTGCAGAATGTATGTTATATTAGGTTTTTATGTTTTTATGCAACATATTTCTATACATTAAACTTTTTATATATCATCATTGCTCTTCAGAGACCAGGAGCATTGCCAATGAGCCATGATACTTTAAAAGAAGCCTATTTTTCTGAGCAGTAGGTCTCAACAATGAAATCAAAAATATTCAGTAAACCATGCTGTAAAAATATGTGCTGTAATCCAGGCTTTGTTGTTTCATTCATAGAGCACAGGCAGAGTCAAGTTAGCATAATTCTTAAGGGCCTTAGGGTTTTCAGAAGGATAAACGAGCACTGGCTTCAACTTACAGTCACCAGCTATGTTAGCCACTAATAAGAGGGTCAGTCTCTCCACATTGCTTTCTCCATCTGGAAAGTTTTAGATGCCATCTTCTAACAGAAGGCTGTTTCATCTACATTAAACATCTGCTGTTTATTGTAGCCAGCTTCACCAATCACCTTAGCTAGATCTTCTGGATAACTTTCTGCAGCTTTTACATCAGCAGTTAGTGTCTTCACTTTGCAATTCTGTTACAGAGACAGCTTATTTCCTTAACCCTTATGAACCAACTTCTGATAGCTTCAAACTTTTCTCCTGAAGCTTCCTCACCTTTCTTAGCCTTCATAGCATTGGAGAGAGAGTTAGGGCCTTGCTCTGGATTAGGCTTTGGCTTCAGTGAACATTGTGGCTGGTTTAATCTTCATGGAGATTAGTAAAGCTTTCTCCATATCAGCAATAAGTCTGTTTTATTTTTTTATCATTGGTGTATTCACTGAAGTAGCACCTTTACTTTCCTTTGAGAACTTTTCCTTGACATTCACAAGTTGACTCTTTGGTCCCAGAGGGCTAGCCTTTGACCTGCCTTAGCTTTTGATATGCCTGCTTCACTAAGCTTAATCATTTCTGGCTTTTGATTTAAAGTGAGGAACATGTGACTCTTTCTTTCACTTGAGCAATTAGAGGTCACTGTAGGGTTATTAACTGGGCTAATTTCAGTAGAGTTATGTCTCAGGGAGTAGGCAGGCCTAAGAAGAGGGAGGTGAGAGAATGGTGGAGGAATCAGAACACACATTTGTTAATTAAGTTAGTCATCTTGTATGGGCATGATTAGTGGCGCCCTTAAACAATTAAAATAGAAATGTCAAAGATCCCTGAACACAAATTCCCACAACAGATATAATAATAATGATGAAAATTTTGAAATATTATAATTTCCAAAATGTAACACAGAGACACAATGTAAGTGCATGCTGTTGAAATAATGGTATCCATAGATTTGGTCAATAAAGGGTTGCCACAAATCTCTAATTTAAAAAATACAGTATCTGTGAAGTGCAACAATGTAAGGCACAGTAAGATGAGGTATGTGTATACTTCCTGGACATGTGTACAGTACACGCATGTGCGTAGTCTTCTTGGTTCCCAGAAATACGTTGGCTTTTTGATGTCTTCTATAGATATCTATACTCTAGCTTTTCCATTTAACTGTTTTGTTCACCTTGTTTGTGCCCCACCTGTCACTGCTGCCTCAGCCATCTGCCATGTTGAACAACTGCATTGAGTGTTTTTACCAAAGGCCCCTGGAAAAGTTCATTCATAATGGGTGGTCTGAAAGGCTTTGGGAGAAGCTCCAACACCATTCGGCCCCCTTTGCTGGCTGCTAGACTGCTGATATTCACTAGGTAAATTTACTGTGTGAACGTTGATTTTCCATGCTTCTGTAAAGCTAGTGAGAGGGGGATGGTAAAAGTGCAAGTTAAAGTTCAGTGAAGTTCATTGCTCTTACAAATATTCAAATATTCTGCTGTTTTTTAAATAAGTGCTCCCCCTGATTGTTGCAAGCTTTTGATTAATTTCCACACTTCTGAGAAAGTCTTTTTTTTTTTTTGAAATTTTTCCATTTTCTTCATTGCTTTTATGGAAGAGAGGATTTTGAGAGATTATTACTCCAACATTTATCCTGATATGACTTGTATTTCTTGATATTTTAATAAACTCATTGATCCTGATACATCAACAAAAATATTGAATCTAATTTTTTTCAACTATTATTTTAAGTTTCAGGGTACATGCGCAGGATGTTCAGGTTTGTTACATGAGTAAATTTGTGTTATGGTGGTTTGCTGCACAGATCAACTCATCATCTACGTATTAAGCCCAGCATCCATTAGCTATTCTTCCTGATGCTCTGCCTACACCTCTCTTCCTGACAGGCCCCAATATGTTTTGTTCCCCTTCATGTGTCCATGTGTTTGTGTCGCTCAGCTCCCACTTATAAGTGAGAACATGTGGTGTTTAGTTTTCTGTTCCTGCGTTAGTTTGCTGAGGATAACGGCTTTCAGCTCCATCCATGGAATCTATTTTTAAAACAGGAACACTTATATGAATTTTTAATCTTTCAAATACAACGATATTGTTGAGTTTATTGAGTCAGATGAAAAACAAATATGTAATAGATCTATCCATAAGATTTTGCCTTCTAAAATAAATGAAATCTCTGCCATTTGTTAAACAATGACTATGAACCATGAATAATTATTCTATTCATCTTCATTTATTAATTCATTATGTTCTCACAAAAGCCAAACAAATAATTGCCATTATTTACCTAGTTTTGTAGATGAGAAAACTGAGACAAAGTTGGTAACTACCACAACAGAGCTTAGAGAGCAAGCAGTTGAGGCAGGATTTCAACCCATGTCATCTGTCTCTGAAGACTATGCTCTTATTCAATACCTACTTATAATGTAGTCGCTTCATTGATATGCTATGTTATGAAGACATTTTAGAATTTTCTTATACAATATTAAAACTGAAATTGCTAAGCACACTGGCTTTTAAAAGAGGTTTGAAAATGTTTCTTCATTTTCCTATGAAGTGCTTAGCAATCATTTGAATTTTGTACCTCTTTGAAGATTGTATCCCTCCCTTTCTATTGCTTTTAAATATATTTTAAGATGTTGTCTTTATTATTAATGTCCTGAAATTTTATTAATATAGCACTAGGTGTGAAACATTTACTCATTCCTGCTCACCATTTGACAGGTCATTTCCTCAGGTCTGGGGAATTTTCTGTTAGTAGTTATTTTAAAATTATCTCTCTATTCTCTTCCATAATGTGACTCCTATTATATAGAAGTTAGAACTTCTTAATCTATCTTTATTATTTAATTTTTTCATATCATCTGATTCTTACATTCACTTATCATTGTAATGAGTTTGTTGAAAAATCATCATAATGATTTATTCAAGAAGACTGTGTAACAGCTTTCATCCTCTGCTCATCTGTATTGTATGTGTAATTATCTGTTTGTTCATTCCTTTGCTTCAAAGAATGATCTACATTCCCAAGCTCTTAATTTAGTTGATATCCATAAACCAATGGAAGTCAACCATGCTCTTGCCTTAATTATGTGATATCCTGTTTTCTAATTTTGAATTTAAACATTATATTTAATTTTAAAAATTATCATGATTACTCCATTCTATTTAATCAGGTTTCAGTGTTTACAATAATTGAGTTCATTGGCTTTTTTTATGATGTTACTTTCCCCATTTATTTGATTTTATGCAATCAGTTCACATTGCAGTTTCTTCTTAGACATTACTATTTCTGTTTGGGAATCCAGCTTCTGAGAAGAGGCAGAAGTCATCGTATTGTAATTTTTTGCTGCACTATTTATAGCAAAAGCAGGAAATGAGCAGAATCTGCCTTTTTGTGTGGTATAATGGGTAGTTTTCTGAGGGTAGTGCTGTTTTTCTCTTAGATTTTTCTTTGTCTGTAATGAAACTGACATTTGTGTTTTAAAAGTAGAGGTCGTTTATTGTTGGGAGACAATTCTCTATGAATCTCTCACTTTCTACACATCTAAGCATTAACAACTCATTTGCTCCATGACTATCTTTTCAGGAATGTTTGTATAAGCAGACATCCCTGTAAAAATGGATAAATAACTCCCCCTGGAGAAAATTAATTTACATTCCTAGGCAGTACTCTGACATACTCTGCACCTGATACATCCCAGGGCAATAAAGATAGCAAAACCACTTGTCCCTGCTTGGGGAGATTTGCTTACAACTCAGGGTCTCAGAGAATCATAATGTCTTTCTCCAGAGAGGGAAATTCCCATGTCTGCCAGCAACCCTGGTAAGAGACCAGTTTCTCTGTTTCTGATTTCCTCTTCTTTAAATATTTCTACTGTATGTGCAGTCAACACCTGACACTCATTGAGCCACCTTCTGGGAATTGGGGCTAAGGAAATGAGCACCAATATGTTACTATTTCTGTAATTATTACCGATATCTATTTGAACCCAATGTCTTACCAGCTGAACAATGAGAGTGTGGCAAGTCAAAGTAATAGTTTCCATCTTGCTGATGCTTAGGAGCTGCTTAACCCCTTTATTTTGTAGTATCTCCTCTACAATCCTACAGTAATCAAAACAGCATGGAACTGACATATGAAAAGACATATAGACCAATGGAACAGAATAGAGAACCCAGAAATAAGGCTGCACTCCTACAACTATCTGATCTTCAACAAAACTGACAAAAACAAGCAATGGGGAAAGGATTCCCTATTGAATAAATGGTGCTGGGATAACTGGCTAGTCATATGCAGAAGAATGAAACTGGACCTCTTCCTTACACTATCCACAAAAGTCAATTCAAGATAAACTAAAGATTTAAATGTAAAACTCAAAGCTATAAATACCGTAGAAAAAAGCCTAGGCAATACCATTCAGGACATAGGCACAGGCAAAAATTTCATAACGAAGATGCCGGAAGACAAATGGAATGTAATCAACCTAAACAGCTTCTGCACAGCAAAAGAAACTATCAACAGAGTAAGCAGACAACATACCGAATGAGAAAAAGAAATGCAAACTATGCCTTCGACAATGGTCTCATATGCAGCATCTTTAAGAAACTTAAACAAATTTACAAGAAACAAATAACTCTATGAGCCACCGCGCCCGGCCTCTCATCCTATACTTTTCTAATTGTTTTACAATTTAACATTTTGCATACCATTCTGTAATCATTTTTGAGTCAATTTTTGTGTAGAGTGTGAGACAAGTAGTTTTGTACCTTTCGATGTTCATTTATTCCAGCGCAGTTTTTCGCAAAGGCTGTATTTCCTCCACTGACCGCTTTTGAATCTCTTTCAAAAATTAGTTAGGCATATTAACGTTAGTCTGTTTCTGGGCTATTCTGTTCCATTGATCTACTTGTCCCTTTCTCTTCCTATGTCACACAATCTTGATTCCTGTAACTATAAAATAATTTATGAAATTGTATACTGTCTTGTTCTGGTTTTTATATTAGGGTAATACTAGATTAATAAGATAAACTGGAAAGAGTTCTTGCCTCTTCTGTTTTCCAGAAGAGATTGTGTGGAATTGGTGCTAATTCTTCTTTAAGTGTTCAGCAAAATTATCCGGTATAATTATATGTAATAAAAATAGAAATAGATTTTGATTTTGGGGCTTTGTTAAATTATGAATTCATTTAACTTAATATTTAAAGAAATATTCAAATTATATATTTTTATTGGATGAACTGTGATGGATTATTTAAAGAATTATTCCAGTCATGTAAGTTGTCAAATTTATGAGCATAGAGTTGTTCACAATATTTTTTAATATATTTTTTTGATGCCTCCCAGGTCTATAGTGATAGCTTATGTCTTATTCTCAATGTTAGTAGTTTTTGTCTTACTTTTTTTTTGTCATTCCTGCTATAGAGTTTTGTAAATTTCATCAATCTCTTTAAGGAATCAAAGGAACTTTGTTTCATCCTTTTTCTCTCCTCTTTTTCTGCTTTCAATTTCATTGACTTCTCTTTTGAAAGAAATGTAATAGAATACATAAATTTGCAATTCTTTATTATGATTATGAATATGATTATTTTAAGATGGGTTCTTGCTATGTTCCCCAGGGTGGAGTGGAGTGGCTTTCACAGGCACAATTATAGTGCACTACAACCTTGAACTCCTGGATTCAAATGATCCTCCTGTCTCAGTCTCTGGAGTAGCTAGGATTACAAGCACATGCCACCACACCTGGCTGATTTTTGCTATTATATTTATTTCCATTCTTCTGGGCGTTTTGTGTTTATTTTGCCTTTCTTTTTTGGAAGAGACACGAGATGATAGCTCTGACTATTTATTTGAATTTTTTTTATCTTTTCTAGTGAGTGAGCATTTAGTAATTATATATTTCCTTCTCAAAATTTTTAGTTGGGTCTCAGACATCTTGCTATGTGTATTTTTATTATCATTTAGTTCAATGTAATTTTTAAAAATTATCTTAGGACTTCTTTGTTGGCTTATGGATTACTTAGAAGTTTATTTTTAGTTTCCAAGTTGTTATAGCTTGGGTGTTTGTCCCCTCAAACCTGCTGACGAAATCTGATTTGCAATGTTGAAGATGGTATCTAATGGAAGGTATTTGGGTCATGGGGGTAGGCTCCTCATGAATGGCTTGGTGTCATGGTAATGACAGAGCTGTAGCTCTGTTAGTTTCTGTGAGAGCTGATTCTGAAAAAGAGCCTGGAACCTCCCTCCGTTTCACTTGCTTCCACTTTCGCCATTTGATCTCTACACATCCTGGCTCCTCTTTGCCTCCACCAAGAGTGGAAGCAGCCTAAAGCCCTCACCCAAAGCAGATGCTGGCACCATATTTCATGGACAGCCAGCAGAATCACAAGACAAATAAATCTTGTTTCTTTATAAGTTACTCAGCCTCAGGTATTCCTTTGTAACAACACTAAACAACTAAGACACAAGTGTTTATAGATTATCCTATTATTTTTCTGTTATTGGTTTGTACTTTGGTTCTACTGTGGTAAAAATACACATTCTGTATGAGGCTTGACTTATGGCTCAGAATATGGGCTATCTTGGGATATATTCCAGGAGTACTTGAAAAGATTGTGGATTCTGCTGTTGTTGGTCCAATTGTCTTATAATTGTCAATTAGATATTTTGGCTGGTAATAATATAGATTTCTTCTGTATTCTTGCTAATTTTCTGTGTAGGTGTTCTATCAATTTTGGGGACAGAGGTGTTAAAATCTCCAAATATATTTTTGGGTTTGTCTATTTTTTCAATTCTGTCGATGTTTGCTTCTCATAACTTGCAGCTCTGTTATTTGGTGTATATACACTTAGGATTGCCATGTCTTCCTGGAGTATTGGCCTTTTCATCAGTGTATAATGTCCCTCTCATTTCCATATATACAAACACACACATGTGCATTACATATATTTGTTCTGAAGTCTACTTTATCTGATATTAACAGAGCTAGTCTTACTTTCCTTTGATTAATACTTGTATTATATGTCTTTTTTCATTCTTTTATTTTCAAGTTGTATATGTTATATTTGAAGTGAGTTTGTGAACATATACAACTCACTCATAACACGTAGTTCAAAATTTAAAAAATAATTCCATCTATCTTTTGATTGGTGTATGTAGACCATTTTTTATGTTTAATGCAATTATTTCTGTGTTGGGGCTTAAGTCTGCCATTTTATTGCTCATTTTTTATTTCTTCTGTTTTTTTTTTTGTTTCTATTTTCTTTTTTCAACCTTTATGTAGGTTACTTGAATAATTTTTAGAATTCAATTTTGACTTATCTATATGTGGCTTTTGGGTGTCTTTTGTATAATCATTTTGGTATTTACACTATTACATTATATATACCAATTTTATGTATAAGACACTACTCTATTGATATTTATTTACAAAATAAAGTGAAGCACAGAAAAAAAAGTGGTCAAAGGACATGAACAAACACTTCAAAAGAAGACATACATGTGGCCAACAATCATATGAAAAAAAAGCTCAAAATCAGTGATCATTAGAGAAATGCCAATCAAAACCACAGTGAGATGCCATCTCACACCTGTAAGAATGGCTATTATTAAAAAGTAAAAAAAAAAAAAAATGGATGCTGTCAAGGTTGCAGAGGAAAAGGATTGCTTATACAGTGTTGGTGGGAGTATAAATTAGTTCAGCCATTGTGGAAGACAGCATGGTGATTCCTCAAAGACCTAAAGACAGAAATACAATTCAACCCAGCAATCTCATTACTGGGTATATCCCCAAAGGGATATAAATCTTTCTATTATAAAGACACATGCATGTGTTCATAGCAGTACTATTCACAATGACAAAGACATAAAATCAACCTAATTGCCCATCAATGATAGACTGGATTAAAAAATGTGGTACATATACACCATGGAATACTATGCAGCTAAAAAAGTACCAAGATCATGTCCTTTGCAGGGACATAGATGGAGCTAGTAGCCATTATTCTTAGCAAACTAATGCAGGAACAGAAAAACAAATACCACTTGTTCTCACTTACAAGAGGGAGCTAAATGATGAGAACCCATGAACACATAGAGAGGAACGACACACACTGGGGCCTATCTGAGGGTGGAAGTTGGGAGGAGGGAAAGAATCAGGAAAAATAACTAATAGGTTATTTTAATAGGCTTAATACCTGGGTGATGAAATAATATACACAACAAACCCCCATGACACAAGTTGACCTATGTAACAAACCTGCACATACAGCCCTGAAATGAAAGTTAAAAAAAAAAAAAAGATTGTTGATCTACGGTTGAGATGCATTTGCAAATAGCAGAAGCCCATTTGCAGTTAACTGGAGTATGTCCAAATACATATCTTCTTTCTGCCATACAAAAAACAAACATTATATTTTTTGCCTAATTGAGAAACATGTAAAAATCACTGAGTGTGAATAAGAACATCATACGACTTAATGAGCAAGGAAAATAAGTAATTCTACAACTACAGAAAATGCTGGGTTTGAGGTCTTTTAGGCTTTACAAGATATGATAATTTCTTTCATAATTCTGAGGTCTGTATTTTTACACTCTTTTTTAAAGTATATATATTTTTTCACTGGCTTGTTGGAGGGCAGGGCTCCCCTGAGTCTGTTTCTTATTTCTCCCAGAGAGTAAATTAAACACATTATATAATGTAATCACATAAAGCAACTCATAACTCAGAGTCCAAGAAATACACATCAAAATCAAAATGCAGTTCACACACATACACACACGTATATATATATGTACATATGTATATATAGACACATGTGTGTATATAATACATACATATTATATATATGTGTGTGTGTGTTCATGCATGTAATATATAATACAAAAGCCCAGATTTGTTTGAATGAGTTTTTTTAATAGTGTTTGTGTTTCTGTTTATATGTTGCTTTAAGTAATGAAAATGTAAAACTTGTTAGGACATATGTTCTTATTTTATCATATTTTTTTTCTTATTGGCCTTTTGTATATTACCACATGCTTCTCTATTACTTTACACCCCAGTCCATGAAGAATCAGACTGCCTGTGAAGCAATGTCTTGATAAAAAAGAAACCATCCAGCCAAGGCATATCCCTTAGCATCTGGCTTGGGAAAATAGAAGACATAGTCTAAGCATTTCTGCACATCTGTATCAAAGATAGTGGAGTTAGTATCATTTGTTTGTTTCCTTTTTACAGTTTAAAAAATAAAAGCTGATGCATTCGAAGCTTACAATGATGATAGCAGATATTCCAAAGGCTTTCATATGCAAAATATTGTAATTGCTGAAGAGCTAGAATAAATTTTGGTTCACTTGCATTAACATTTCTCTTCTTGGGACTTTTGCTTCATTTTTCACAAAGTTTGCATTATTAGTGCTTTGACAACTTTTGCATCAGATTTCTTTCTCTTGATCCCCTGAACAGTAGATAGACAAAGAAAAACAAGCTCATGCTGAAATTGAATTTCATAATTAGTCTTCAGGCTATAAGAATGTTCTTAGAAGTTTTACATAATAACTGATAAATCAGCAAATCAAGTCTATTCCATTTTGAAGTGTCAGGCTTTTAAATTCTTAGGAAATTATCTTGTGATATGAAACCTGAAGAGATATGAAGATATAATTAATACAGCATTTCCCCCATTGTAGCATCAATTACTAGCAACTTCAATGCTGGTGATCTCTAGTATTTGTGTTTCTCTTCTTTTCCAGGGAGTTAAAACTACATAACTTTCACAGCCTCATTTATAATTTTAGATGAGGCCACGAGACATATTTCTAGCTAATATAAGGTAAGCTGAAATATGTATGCAACACAAAGGAATAGCCCATTAAAAAAATCCTGTGTGATTTTAGTTCTATCTTTCCACAATTCCCAGTCAGACAGAGAGGCACCAATAGGGGAATTCTGGGGCTGCAGGGCATGACAAAGCCACAACGTGGAAGGTGCCACAACTCCCGCATTTCCTTGCACATTATAGCGTGAAAAATAAATGTATATATTAAACCCACTTAGATTTTGGGTTTGATAGCAACTATCCTAGTGATAGCAATTATGCAGACTCCATTTCTTTGATTACCCTGGCTATTCTTGGCTCTTTAAATGTCCATAAAAATTTGGAATCAGTTGGTAAATTACCACACACACATACACATGTGTGCATATACACACAGGAAACACCTTATAGAATTAAGATTTCAAGTGTGTTGAATCTATTTACAGGTTAATTAGAGAATAATTTACATCACATTATTCATACCTCCAACTTAAGACCATCAGATATCCCTTAATTAACTTGAACTTACTTTTTTACCAATAATGCATTGTAATTTTCTGTGTAGGTTTGTTGTATATATTTTAAATAAATATATTCTACATATTTAATTATTTTGATATTTCCAAATGATATTTTTTGAAATTTCATTTTCTCATTTTTTATTGCTAATGTATTAAAAATCAATATTATTTTCATTTTTAATTTGTTGAGTTATAACAACACATATAGTAAAGTGCAGTAATCTTAAAGGTACAGCTTGCTGAAATATTGTATATATATGTGGGAATGTAATCAGCACAGGGATCAAAATAAAGAACATTTCCAGAAGCCAGGAAGTTCTCATATGCACTTTTCCAATAAATAACCATTTCTGCATGAGGTAATCCTTATTCTAACTTCTACCATCTTATATCATCTTATACTATCTACATAGTTTATATATATATATATAAACGAGAATGTGCAGTCTGTACTCCTTGTTTCTTGCTTTTTGTGTTCAATATAAAGTTTGAGATTCATCTATATTATTGCCTGTAAAAATAGTTCATTCATATTCCTGGTTGTGTTATACACAGTTGCATGAATATATCTCAACTTAGTTATTCATTCTCTTATTAATGAACATTTACAGAAATTGTTTCCAGTTTTTGTCTATCAGGAAAAATATTTTTAAAGTAGTAAGCATTCATTTGCCTTTGTGATATACCTAATAATAAAGTTTCTGTTTCATCAGAGATTCTTGTGTTCAGCTTTGGCGGGCGTCACAAAACAGGTTTTAATAGCGTTTATGCCAGTGTTCACTCCTTGTGGCAATCTATGAGAGGCTTAGTGGCTCCACACCCTTGCCTACATTTCATATTGGAAGGTTCTTTTTTAATGCTTTTTTTTTCACTTAGCCATTCCAGTTGGTGTGATATGGATTTATTGTGAATTTAACTTCTATTTTCCTTTTGATTAATGATGCTGAGTACATGTGTATGTGCCTAATAGTATTTGGATATCCTCTTTCATGAAGTCTCAAGCTTTGGTAAAATTTGTACTAATTTTTAAGGTTCTTTGTGTATATTAGAGGCTGGATTTACTTTTCACTCCCTTATTAATCAATTCTGATGAGTAGATATTTTAGTAAAGTCTCTTTTGTCAAATTTTCTTTCATAATTGTATATGTCTCATTTTAAATAAACATTTTTCTACCTCATAGTCATGAAGACAATCTCATGTTTTCTTCCTGGAAATATATTGTTTTACCCCTCATATATATGTCTATTATTCATCTTGAGTTAGTTTTCGTGTATGGTGTTTCATGGGGAATAAAGCCTATTTTTTCCATATGGATATATGAGTTGATATGAATCATTTTTCAAAAGGCCATCCCTTACCCACTAAATTACATTGGTGTCCTTATCTTAAACCAAGTGACCACATATGTGTGTGTCTATCTGAAAGGAATCTCCTTTCTTTCTATTTGTCTAATTGTACATTTCTTTGTTGTAATCATACTATCTTAATTATTGTAACTTAATAGAAACTCAGAGTTCTCATTATGCATGCCTTCAACTTCATTTTTTTAAATAGTGTTGGCTATGCTGGGTTTGAGTTTTGATAATTTTTTAGAATCATCTTATAATTTTATGCAAATAAAATCTTCAGAGTTTTGATTGGTATTGCCTTAAATCCATAAGTCAACATGAAAAGCTCTGTCTTAACATTTAGACTTTCAGTCCATAAGTGTGGTCTACTTCTCTGTTTCAGTAGATCTGCTGAATTTATTTTTCTTTTGAGGTCTTTGGAGATTGATATTTTTTCATGTTTCATAATATTGTTGTTTCCTAAATGGTATATTTTTAGCTAGTTTATAAAAGCACACGGCTTGTTTCACATTGAACTCATATCTAGTGACCTTGCAAAATTCACTCATTAACTCCAGTAGTTTATTAATTATTCCTTGTTTTCTACTTCCACATTTATTTTATCTGAGAATAATGACAGTAATGTTCCTTTCTTTTCAATCACTATATTTCTGTTTGAGGGGACTTTTATACCAGATAGGATATCCAACACAATGTTAAAAAGAAATGGCCAATAATTATAGTCTCATTTCACACTACTCTAGTCTCCTTAGGAAGACAGCATGCAATATTTCACCATTAAATATTGCTTGCTGTAGGCTATTTTGTAAATATTCTTTGTCAGAATACAAAATAATGTAACACACTTCTAACTTTGCTGAGGTTTTTTTTAGAAAATCATAAATGGGTCTCAATTTTATCAAACTTTTTACAACAATTGATATCATAAGCCTTATTCAGATGTAATATTCACAAATAATGATTGAATTGTGAATATTAAATGAACTTGCATAATTAGAATAAAGCTCATTTTGTCATTATAAATTATTCTTTTTACATATCACTGGTTTGTTAATATTTTATTTAGGGTTTTTCATCTACGAAATGAGGAGCCTTTAATTTTACTTTTTGCAACTTTCAGTTTATGTTATTGAGATTAGGCTGTGCTTATAAACTAGTTTAAAGTGTTTCTTCTTTTTCCATTAACTGAAGTTTTTATGTAAGTTTAATATTGTCTCACGTATTTTGAAGAATTCAGTTGGGAAAACAACTGGCTTCAAAGTTTTCTCTTCTGTGTAATTTTTAACTGCTGGTTAAATTTCTTTAATAGGTACAGAGCTATTGAGACTTTTTACTCATTATTTGATTAGCTTTTGCTGATTTTCCATAAGTCAAGTTAATCTAAATTTTAAAGTTTAGTGATGTTATATTGCTCATAATATACTTTTTGCTTTATTTTTTCAATATTTATAGTTTCAGTAGTCACAGCCCTCTTTAATTCACAACATCATTGGTAATTTGTTGTCTCTCAATTTCCTTCTCTATTCTTTTACTGATCAATCAATTCATTGATTATTGTTTGTATTGCTTTTAAATTATCAAATTTATTAATATTTTCAAAATGGTAATTTTTCAAATTGCCAATTTTATTTTTTATGTCTTTTTAAAATTTATTGATTCTGCCATTTTATTAGTTTATTTCTAGTGTTTTCTCTGATTGCGCTATGCTGTTCTTTAAGCTCTGGAAATAAATGCTTATATAATTGGTTACAGCCCCTCTTCTACTTACTGCATCCCAGAAATTTTGATATGCCATATTTTTCTTGGATACAGTGTAAATATTTTATATTTCCATTACACTTTTATTTTTAATAAATTGGTTATTTAGAAATATAGTTCTTAATTTTCATATATGGGGCATTTTCTTATTATCTTTCATAAGTTGATCTCTAGCTACATTCCATTGTGCTAGAAAAATTATTCATATACATTATTTGAAATTTGTTGATTTTGCTTAGCAACACAAGCTTTTTCAGTTATTGTTCTATATATACTCTATAAAAAGTTGTCTTTTCTAGTTGCTAGACATAGTGTTTTATACAGCAGTTAGAGAAATTTTTCTCATTGTGCAGCTCACATATTCTGTAAATTTACTAACATTTGGTTTGATTGTTTGGTCAGTTCCTGAGAGAAATTAGTTTAAAAATCAAAAAACCCCATCTAAAAGTGGGCAAAGGATACGAACACTTTTCAAAAGAAGACATTTATGCACCCAATAGACACATGAAAAAATGCTCATCATCACTGGTCATCAGAGAAATGCAAATCAAAACCACAATGAGATACCATCTCACACCAGTTAGAATGGCAGTCATTAAAAAGTAAGGAAACAGCAGGTGCTGGAGAGGATGTGGAGAAATAGGAATGCTTTTACACTGTTGGTGGGACTGGAAACTAGTTCAACCATTGTGGAAGGCAGTGTGGCAATTCCTCAAGGATCTAGAACTAGAAATACCATTTGACCCAGCCATCCCATTACTGGGATTGTAAATCCCAAAGGACTATAAATCATGCTACAATAAAGACACAAGCACACATATGTTTATTGCGGCACTATTCACAATAGCAAAGACTTGGAACCAACCCAAATGTCCATCAATGATAGATTGGATTCAGAAAATGTGGCACCATAGAATACTATGCAGCCATAAAAAAGGATGAGTTCATGTCCTTTGTAGGGACATGGATGAAGCTGAAAACCATCATTCTGCGCAAACTATCACAAGGACAGAAAACCAAACACTGCATGTTCTCACTCATAGGTGGGAATTGAACAGTGAGAACACTTGGACACAGGGTGGGGAACATCACACACCGGGCCTGTCGTGGGACGGGGTGAGGGAGGAGGGATAACATTAAGAGACATACCTAATATAAATGAAGAGTTAATGGGTGCAGCACACCAACATGGCACATATTTACATATGTAACAAACCTGCAAGTTGTGCACATGTACCCTAGAACTTATAGTATATTAATAATAAAAAACTCCATATATAATTATAAATTTGTTGATATGTCTATGAATTGTCAGCTTGTTTATTAAATATTTTGAGTTCATTTAATTAGGTACATAAACATTTAGGCTTCCTTTACTATCCTATTAAATTGACTATTTTATGAAGACTAAACAGCTTTCCTTATAACTAGCAATGCTATAGCTTAAAGAGTATTTTGTCTGATATAATACAATGGCTTCACTTAGTTGATATTTTCATGTTATAGCTATTTTTATCTTTTTAATGTCAACTTTTCTGTGTCTATAGCTTTTAAATGTTTATTTTCTAATTAGCAGTCTTGCTCTTATTAGTAGCACTCCTGGTCTTTGGATGTGTGTGGTGGGGGGAGGAGATCATTTATATTAATTAAATGTAATTTCTAATAATTCAATATTTTTCTGCTTGTTTTATCTCTGTCCAGTTTTTTTTTTGTCTTGCCTTACTTAAATTTCTCTATGGTTTGTCCTTAGTAAGTTTTCATACCCATTATTTTGTTATGTATTAATTTTCTTTCCCTTAATGCTTACCCTAAATTTTGCAACATGAATCCTAAAATTAATACAATGTATTTTAATTTGTAACCATTCTAAATAATGCAAAATTTTGTGACATTTTAACCCATTTAATCTCTCTAGGCTTCATGCTATTATTACCTTATAATTTACTTATCTCTACATATTATTCCCAGAAAAGTAATTATTATGGTTTTGAATAATTAGTATTCATTTATATTTATGTTCACGTGTACTCTTTCTGGAGTCTTAAATTCTTCATTACTTGGCTTTCATCTGAGATCATTTTCTCTCTCCTTATGTAATTTATTTTATTTTTTAAGTACCAGTGGGCAACAAAAATTGTCTCTATTTTTTGCTTATCTAAAGATATCTATATTTCACCTTAATTTTTTGAAGGTAATTCTTTCTTGGTATAGAATTCTAAGTTAGCGGGGGTTTTTGCTTTATTTTATTTTGTTTTATGAAGCACTTTAGATGCTGTTTATTTTCCAAATTTATTTATTTAAAATCATATATAAAATTGTATGTGTTTATCATATACATGGCGTTTTAAAGTATATATACATTGTGGAATGGTTAAATCTAGTTAATTAAAAATGTATTACCTCACATTTTTATTTGATAAGACACCAAAATACATAAGGAACTCAAACAACTTAACAGCAAGAAAACAGATAACCCAATTTAAAAAGTGGACAAAAGACCTGAATAGACATTTCTCAAAAGAAGATAAATAATAACTATCAAATGTATGACAAATCAGCAGGGAAATGCAGATCAAAGTCACAATGAGATATCACCTCACTATGGTTAGAATGGTAAATATATATATATATTCATATATATCTTTTATATATATTTATATATATCTTTCATAAGTTGTTTTATTATCCTCTGGTTTTTGAAGATCACATATCATATGTACTTGCTCATTTAAAGGTCATACATCTCCCACCATCCTTAGCCTTCTGGCTGCTTTTAAGATGTTCTGTGTGAAGTTTTCAGTAGATTTCCTATCATGTGCTAGGCTTGATTCATTTTGTATTCTTTATGATTGGAGTCCATAGATATTCAAATTTTGGTCTAATTTCCTTTCTCAGCTATGGAAAATTACTATTTTTTCAACAATTTCTTGTGCTCCATTTTTATTCTATTCAATTGAGACTTCAATGACATACAAGTGATTTTTTTATTATTTAATTTTTGTTTGGTCTTGTTTCACTGTGCCAAATATAGCTTTTATGCTCTTTAATGTATGTCTGTTCTCTGTGAATCCATTTGGACATTTTATAATTGACTAATCTTCCCTCTTTCTACATCTAATCAGTTATCATAGCAACCTATAAAATTCTTTACTCCCATCCCTTTCTTATTTAATAGATTCTAACTTTATGGTAAATTTGTTCAGTTTTTTTCTATTTTATTGTATTTACCATATTTTAGTTTTAATTATTATTATTTTTGAGAGACAGTCCCACTCTGTCACCCAGGATGGAGCGCAGTGGCGCCATCTTGGCTCACTGTAACCTCCGACTCCCAGGCTCAGGTGATTCTCCCACTCCTGGGCTCAAGTGATTTGCCCACTTTTGCCTTCCAAAGTGCTGGAATTACAGGGGTGCACCACCACACCCAGCCTGTCATATTTATTTTTAAATTGTCTACTATAAAGGTCCAATATGTGGATCTCTTGTGGCTCTCTATTGTCTATATTTTCTCTTAAAAAATGTCTTTAGCATTGTTTTTTGGAATGCATAATTTTTAAAAAATTTGGACATTGTTTATGAAAAATTACAGTAACCACTGCTGATGTCCTCTGCACCAAAAAAAAAAATATTTAATTTGCTTTTGCCAAACGGAATTACATGGCATATAGAGTTGAAAAGAATATAAGTATATCTCAGGATTTAAATATTCATAGCTCATTTTATTTACTTTGGAAAAATCTAGAATGTTTTCTAGCATGTGAGTTTTCTTCCAGTTCTCATGGTCAGATTATATTATGGTGAAATATCAGAAACACAGATGCCATAACTGTTGTACTCACAATAATATCTTAGTAGAACCAATGAGCATAGAAAATTGATAATCAATTACTTAGTAAAAGTTAGATAATACTTTTAATAGCTCAAATGTTTTAACTTGTGAAAAATAATATTTTTGTCTGAAAGTAGTGATAAAGCCAAGTAACATATATATATATATGAATATCTGTAAGCTACAGAGATATTATTGCATGCAACATGAATTTACACAAATGAGAAATAACTGAAACTGTTATCTGTTATCATAATTTTTTTTTTTTTTTTTTTGAGACAGAGGGTTACTCTGTCACCCAGGCTGGAGTGCAGTGGTGCGATCTCGGCTCACTGCAAGCTCCGCCTCCTGGGTTTACTTAGGCCATTCTCCTGCCTCAGCCCTCCCAAGTAGCTGAGACTACAGGCACCCACCACCACACCTGGCTAATTTTTTTGTATTTTTAGTAGAGATGGGGTTTCACCATGTTAGCCAGGATGGTCTCGATCTCCTGGCCTCGTGACCCACCCACCTCGGCCTCCCAAAGTGCTGGGATTACAGGCGTGAGCCACCATGCCCGGCCGATTATCATAATTTTTTTAAGTAGTCAGATAATGTTCATACAATACTGAAGCTATTTATGTCCTTAAAATTTTCTCTATATATTCGTATTTTCTTTATCTTTTATATTTATAAACACATTTTTTGAAAAATTATAACATGCAAACATGGCTAGCAGGTGAGAAGCAGAAAACCAAAACCGAGGTTAAAAAAATAGAGAGATACTTAAAATAAAGAAAGAAGGGGGGCAATAAAAGTCATACAGATTTAGTAATTGGCCTTAAGCCTATTTTAGGAAAATAAGTTTAAGTTAATATGTTCAAGATTTCTTACGCAGACCGAAATCTAGTCCGGTTGTAACAGTTTTCTTGATGTTCTTGAGAAAATGAGTTATTTATACTAAATATGTGTTTCTTTGTAGGTGTTAAATAATACATAGGTTTTAAAGAGTATTAAATGTTATACAAATGAGTTTTAAGTTTTACTGCAACAGTTTAAATCTGTTCATATAATAAATATAAATTTCTTTATTAGGTGAAATTTTTATGCTTATTTAGTGCCAACACAGCTGCCACTATACAAAATTTCTCTACTTTCTCAGTGAAAAAATGACTTTGTATCATACTTAAATAAACAAAGTCTCCAAAATACTTGGAATGGTAAATTTGAAGGAAAGACTACAGAGAAAAAAGTCCACTTTCTCTATTTTGGCTATATAACTCAACTAACAATATTTTTAGACATAAAATTCCCTTGTAATTTTTTTACTAGTTTTGTTTTCACGTATTTTGAATGGTTTATTTGCAGATTTGGGACAATTAAATAAACAGACTTTCTATTAATCCACAAAGTGAAATGCTTACATTTTATAATCCTGGGTTATTGCAAAAATATTATTAAATGATTGTCTAATTTTGAAATGTATAACCTAATTGAATAATTCATTTATAAGTTGAATTAATTATTCAATTTATTTACAATATTAATCATCAAGCATTTATTAAACACCTACTTTTTCCATATGTTCAGAAAATATTCTGTAAAGTTTTAATCTTATTATGTTAGAGCTATTATTTTAAGTATAGTAATCAGAGTGGAGAAAACCCAATAATACTAAAAGTAATGTATGTGTTTGAAATTCATGAAAATGACAAAATGATTTATTAAAGGAGACACAACCTGAATATTGGCATTAAACTATTTCCACTTCATTACATATTACCTTAAATATTAATGTATTATAAGATACTTAATTGAACTTTTTTCCTCTTTATACTCCATCTTCAGTCTTTTTTTCCATAGAATTAAGCTAATCATTTGTGTTTCTTCCCTGAAGGAAGTTTGTGTTACAAGGCTTCAATCCATGGGACCTATGTTTCTGATTTACATGTTTCTATATCCTAAATTTACTAACACAAATTAACAAAGCTTTCATTCATTACCCACAGGAATTAATGAAGAAAAGCCAGAGATTTGAAAGAATTTCCCTTCATTGGGACTGGGTTACAGGTTTGCTATTCCTCTCTCACTGAAGGCAGTGGCAAGGCCATGGACAACTGGACCCAGGGCCCCTGGCTCCTGCATTCTCAGACTGCATGAAAATGTGCCTTTCTTATTAATGGCAGAGAAGAGAGCAGCAGGGCTTCCAAGGAACATGCACTTGGAGAATAGGGTAAGAATAGTATCCATAATGGAGGGGATATTTGTTTCCTTTTCTTCGTTATTCAGACATGTATTAAGCCATACTGATTTTTGTGAAAACTGAAAATAAGCATTCAACTGTGCACAACTATAAATTACCACACTTTTAGTCATTTCTTTTAGAAGTAGTTTACAAAAGCTAACAATTTTACACTTTTCATATTGAACTCTGGCTTACAAAATTACTTTCTAAATTGCTAAAGATTCAAAAGTGATTGACAAGGAATTCCTGCTCAAGGCTTCAGATTGATTATCTGAACCTATGATGTTGTTTCCATAATATTCTGCCTTAGCTACACCCAGATATAGTCATTAACTGCATGCCACTGTCCCAAAGAAGCCCAATTCAGGCCTTTCTCATTACACTTACTCCCTACTAATCTTAAATTTTACTTACTCATCACCTTGCTTAGGGTTGACAAAAACTGCATTATTCATGTTGTTAAAATAATCATGTTGTTAAAAAAATACTCCATATCATGCCTCCCAAGATAACCCTGATTACTACATTTTCTCAGGTGAAAGACATGTAACCAGTTGTTTTTATTTAGTAAAACAAAAGTAAATTTAAAGCATTAATTTTATTGTGCCTATTGTTGCCTTTGCAAATATGTTGAACCTGTTTGAAACTGCTTCTCCTACCCTGATGAAATCTCGAGAAGGTCCCATACCTTTACTGGCTACTTCATTTAAGCCCTGACCAGACATTAAAAACAAAATAGACTTGCTTCTTCCTAAGGTCAATTGATATGTATAACCTAACAAAATTGAACCACGAAGAAACAGAAAACCACAATATACCAAAATGACTACTGAGATTGAATCAGTAATACAAATTTCATAACAAAGAAAAGCATAAGACCAGGTGGCTTCATTGTTGAATTCTACCAACCTTTAAAAGAAGAACTAACACAAATGCTTCTCAAACTATTCAAAAAATTGAAGCAGAAGAAATTCTTCCTAACTCATTCTACAAGGCCAAAATTACACTGATACCAAAACCAGACAAAGACACAACAAAAAATAAAACTACAGGCCCATATCCCTGATTAACATAGATGCAAAAATCCTCAATCAAACAAGAGCAGACTGAATTCAACAGCACATTAAAAAGATAATACATTTGATCAAATGGGATTTATCCCAGGGATGCGAGGATAATTCAACATATGTAAATCAATAAATGTACTGAATCAACAGCATAAAGGATTAAAAACCATTTGATTAGCTCAATAGATGCAAAAATACCACTTGACAGAATTCGATATCCCTACATGATGAAAACATTCAACAAATTAGGTAGAGAAAGAACATACCTCAATACAATAAAGGCCACATACGACTACCCACAGTTACCATCACACTGAATGGAGAAAAGCTGAAAGCTTTTACTTTATGATGAGGAAAAGACCAAAACAGCATGGTACTGGCACAAAAACAGCTTTGGATATATACCCAAAGGAATACAAATCCCTCTACCATAAAGACACATGCACATGTATGTTCATTGCAGCACTAGTCACAATAGCAAAGACATGGAATCAACTTAAAGGTCCATCAAAGTAGACTGGACAAAGAAAATGACATGCATATATACCATGGAAGACTATACAGCCATAAAAAAGAGCAAGATTATGTCCTTTGCAGCAACATGAATAAAGCTGGAGTCCATTATCCTAAGCAAACGAATGCAGGAATAGAAAATCAAATACTGCATGTTCTCACTTATAAGTAGGAGTTAAACAACAAGAATGCATGGACAGAAAGAGGGGAACAACAGACATCAGGGCCACCAGAGGGTGAAGGATAGGAGGAGGAAAAGGATCAACAAACTACCTACTGTGTACTATCCTTATTACTTGGGTGACAAAATAATGTGTATACCAAATGCCCGTGACACACAGTTTACCTATATAACAAACCTGCACATACATCCTTGATCCTAAAAAATAAGTTAAGAATAAAGAAACACAAAAAAGACATATAGACTAATGGAACTGAATAGAAAACTCAGAAATAAAGCCTCACATCTACAATTGTCTGATCTTAAACAAGGCCAATGAAAGCAAGCAATAGTGTAAGGACTCTATTTAATAAATGGTTCTGGAATAACTGGCTAGCCATATACAGAAAAATAAAACTAGACACTTACCTTTCATCATATACAAGCATTAACTCAAGATGGATTAAAATAGAAAGACCTCAAACAATTAAAATCCTAGAAGAAAACATTGAAAATGCCCTCTCAACATTGGCCTTGGCAAAGAATTTTTGACTAAGTCCCCAAAAGCAATTGCAAAAAAGCAAAAATTGAGAAAAGGAACCTAATTAAACTGAAAAGTTCTCCAAAGCAAAATAAACTATCAGCAGAGTAAACAGACAACCTATAGAATGCGATAAAATACTCACAAATAGAGGCCAAATATCCAAAATCTACAGGGAACTTAAAAAAATCAACAAGCCAAAAACCAATAACCCCTTTAAAAATGGGCAAAGGACACAAACGGATACTTCTCAAAAGACATACAAATGGCCAAAACAACATGAAAAAATGTTCAACATCACTAATCATTAGAGAAATGCAAATAAAAACCACAATAAGATATCATCTCACATAAGTCAGAATGGCTATTATTAAAAAATCATAACACAACAGATGCTGGCAAAGCTGTAGAGAAAAATGAATGGTTATACACTGTTGGTAGGAATGTAAATTAGCTCAGCCACTGTGAACAGCAGTTTGGAGGTTTTTCAATGAACTTAAGATAGAATTACTATACAACCTAGCAATTCTGTTACTGGGCATATACGCAAAGGAAAATATATAATTATATTGTAAAAACACATGTACTCATATGTGCATCACAGCACAATTCACAATAGCAAAGACATGGAATCAACCTAGGTTCCCAGCAATGGTAGATGAGATAAAGAAAATGTGGTATATATATGCCATGAAATACTATGCAGCCATATAAAGGAAAAAGTCATGTCCTTTGCAGCACCATGTATGGGTGAAGTGGGAGGACATAATCCTAAGCGAATTAATGCAGGAACAGAAAACTGAATACTGCATGCTCTCAATAATAAGTGGGAGCTAAACATTGAACTTACATGGACATAAACAAGGAAACAATAGACACTGGACTACTAGAGGAGGAGGGTAAATAGGGGCCACAGTATTGATGGGTACCCAAAACTACCTATTGGATAATATATTCACTACATGGGTGCAATATATCTATGTAAAAATTCTGCACATGTACCCCTTGTGTCTACAACTAAAGGTGAAATTTAAAAGAACAAAAATACTAATAGAAAAATTAAAAAGAGGGAGAGAAAAAAAGGAAAAGACATGGATGCCCACTTTCACCACACCTACTGAACACAGTACTGGAAATCCTAGCTAGAGCAACTAGGCTAGAGAAAGATTAAAAAGGGCAACCCAATTGGCAGAGAGGAAGTCAAACTATCCCTCTTTGCAAATGACATTATCATATATATAAAAACCTAAAGACTTCACCACTGGAAAATAATAGATCACCCAGAAATAAATACATGTATGAGCCTTGCTCACTGCTAGCACAGCAGTCCAAGATTGAACTGTGAGGTAGCAGTCTGGCTGAGAGAGGGGCAGCCACCATTGCTGAGACTTGAGTAGGTAAACAAAGCGGCCAGGAAGCTCAAACTGGGTGGAGACACCGCAGCTCAATGACGCCTGTCTGCCTCTGTAGACTCCACCTCTGGGGGCAGGGCATAGCTGAACAAAAGGCAGCAGAAACTTCTGCAGACTTAAACGTCCTTGTCTGACAGCTCTGAAGAGAGCATTGGTTCTCCCAGCACGGTGTTTGAGCTCTGAGAATGGACAGACTGCCTCCTCAAGTTGGTCCCTGACCCCCAAGTAGCCTAACTGGGAGAGACCTCCCAGTAGGAGCCAACTGACACCTCATACAGCTCGGTGCGCCTCTGAGACAAAGCCTCCAGAGGAAGGATCAGGCAGCAATATTTGCTGTTCTGCAATATTTGCTGTTCTGGAGCAACTTTCACTGGTGATACCCAGGCAAACAGGGTCTGGAATGGACCTCTAGCAAACTCCAACAGACCTGCAACTGAGGGACCTGAATGTTAGAAGGAAAACTAACAAACAGAAAGGAATAGCATCAACATCAACAAAAAGACATCCACACCAAAACCCCATCTGTAGGTCACCATCATCAAAGAACAAAGATAAAGTCACAAAGATGGGGAGCAACCAGAGCAGAAAAGCTGAAAATTCTAAAAACCAGAGAGGCTCTTCTCCTCCAAAGGATCACAGCTCCTCACCAACAATGGAACAAAGCTGGACAGAAAATGACTTTGACGAGTTGAAAGAAGTAGGCTTCAGAAGGTTGGTAATAACAAACTTCTCCCAGCTAAAGAAGGATGTTCAAATCCATTGCCAAGGAAGCTAAAAAAAACTTGCAAAAAGATTAGACGAATGGCTAACTAGAATAAACAGAATAGAGGAGACCTTAAATAACCTGATGGAGCTGAAAACCATGGCACTACGTGACATATACACAAGCTTCAGTAGCCGATTCGATCAAGTGGAAGAAATGGTGTCAATGATTGAAGATCAAATTAATGAAATGAAGTGAGAAGAGAAGTTTAGAGAAAAAAGAGTAAAAAGAAATGAACAAATCCTCCAAGAAATATGGGAATATGTGAGAAGACCAAATCTACATTTGATTGGTGTACCTGAAAGTGATGGGGAGAATGAAAACAAGTTGGAAAACACTCTGCAGGATATTATCCAGGAGAACTTCCCCAACCTAGCGAGGCAGGCCAACATTCAAATTCAGGAAATACAGAGAACACCACAAAGATACTTTTTGAGAAGAGCAACCCCAAGACACATAATTGTCAGATTCACCAAGGTTGAAATGAAGGAAAAAATGATAAGGGCAGCCAGAGAGAAAGGTTGGGTTACCCACAAAGGGAAGCCCATCAGACTAACAGCAGATCTCTCAGCAGAAACCCTACAAGCAGAAGAGAGTGGGGGCCAATATTCAACATTCTTAAAGAATTTTCAACCCATAATTTCATATCCAGCCAAACTAAGCTTCATAAGCAAAAGAGAAATAAAATCCTTTACAGACAAGCAAATGCTGAGAGATTTTGTCACCATCAGGCCTGCCTCACAAGAGTTCCTGAAGGAAGCACTAAACATGGAAAGGAATAAATGGTACCAGCTACTGCAAAAACATGCCAAATTGTAAAGACCATCAATGCTAGGAAGAAACTTCACCAACTAACAGGCAAAATAATCAGCTAATATCATAAGGACAGGATCAAATTCACACATAACAATATTAACTTTAAATATAAATGGGCTAAATCCTCCAATTAAAAGACACAGACTGCAAATTGGATAAAGAGTCAACACCCATCAGTGTGCTCTATGCAGGAGACCCATCTCACGTGCAGAGACACACATAGGCTTAAAACAAAGGGATGGAGGAAGATCTACCAAGCAAATGAAAAACACAAAAAAAGCAGGGGTTGCAATCTTAGTCTCTGATAAAACAGACTTTAAACCAACAAAGACCAAAAGAGACAAAGAAGGCCAATTACATAATGGTAAAGGGATCAATTCAGCAAGAAGAGCTAACTATCCTAAATATACTTGCACCTAATATAGGAGCACCCAGATTCAAAAAGCAAGTCCTTAAAGACCTACAAAGAGACTTAGGCTCCCACACAATAAAAATGGGAGATTTTACACCCCACTGTCAATATTAAACAGATCAACGAGACAGAATGTTAACAAGGATATCCAAGACTTGAACTCAGCTCTGCACCAAGGGGACCTAATAGACATCTACAGAACTCTCCACCCCAAATCAACAGAATATACATTCTTCTCAGGATCACATCGCACTTACTCAAAAATTGACCACATAGTTGGAAGTAAAGAACTCCTCAGCAAATGTAAAAGAACAGAAATCACAACAAACTGTATCTCAGACCCCAGAGCAATCAAATTAGAACTCAGGATTAAGAAACTCACTCAGAACCACACAACTACGTGGAAATTGAACAACATTCTCCTGAATGACTACTGAGTAAATAATGAAACGAATGCAGAAATAAAGATGTCCTTTGAAACCAATGAGAACAAAGACACAACATACCAGAATCTCTGGGACACATTTAAAGCAGTGAGTAGAGGGTAATTTATAGCACTAAATGCCCACAAGACAAAACAGGAAAGATCTAAAATTGACACCGTAACACCAGCATTAAAAGAACTAGAGAAGCAAAAGCAAACAAATTCAAAAGCTAGCAGAAGGCAAGAAATAACTAAGATCAGAGCAGAACTGAAGGAGATGGAGAACAAAAACCTTCAAGGAAGAAGTTGAATCCCTGAATAGACCAATAACAGGCTGTGAAATTGAGGCAATAATTAATAGCTTACCAACCAAAAAAAGTCCAGGACCAGATAGATTCACAGCCGAATTCTACCAGAGGTACAAAGAGGAGCTGGTACCATTCCTTCTGAAACTATTCCAATCGATAGAAAAAGAGGGAATCCTCCCTAACTAATTTTATGAGGCCAGCATCATCCTGATACCAAAGCCTGGCAGAGACACACAAAAAAAGAGAATTTTAGACCAATATCCCTGATTAACATCGATGCAAAAATCCTCAGTAAAATACTGGCAAACCAAATCCAACAGCACATCAAAAAGCTTATCCACCTCGATCAAGTTGGCTTCATCCCTGGGATGCAAGGTGGTTCAACATACGCAAATCAATAAAAGCAATCCATCACATAAACAGAACCAACAACAAAAACCACATGATTATCTCAGTAGATGCAGAAAAGGCCTTTGACAAAATTCAATAGCCCTTCATGCTAAAAACCATCAATAAACTAGGTATTGATGGGACATTATCTCAAAAAATTAAGAGCTATCTATGACAAACCCACAGCCAATATCATACTGAATGGGCAAAAACTGGAAGCATTCCCTTTGAAAACTGGCACAAGACAGGGATGCCTTCTCTCACCACTCCTATTCAACATAGTGTTGGAAGTTCTGGCAAGGGCAATCAGGCAGGAGAAAGAAATAAAGGTTATTCAATTAGGAAAAGAGGAAGTCAAATTGTCCCTGTTTGCAGATGACATGATTGTATATTTAGAAAACCCCATCATCTCAGCTGAAAATCTCCTTAAGCTGAAAAGCAACTTCAGCAAACTCACAGGATATAAAATCAATGTGCAAAAATCACAAGCATTCCTATACACCAAAAATAGACAAACAGAGAGCCAAATCATGAGTGAACTCCCATTCACAATTGCTTCAGAGAGAATAAAATACCAAGGAATCCAACTTACGAGGGATGTGAAGGACCTCTTCAAGGAGAAATACAAACCACCGCTCAATGAAATAAAAGAGGATACAAACAAATGGACGAACATTCCATGCTCATGGATAGGAAGAATCAATATAGTGAAAATGGCCATACTGCCTAAGGTAATTTATAGATTCAATGCCATCCCCATCAAGCTACCAATGACTTTCTTCACAGAATTGGAAAAAACTACTTTAAAGTTCATATGGACCAAAAAAAGAGCCTGCATTGCCAAGACAATCCTAAGCAAGAAGAACAAAGTTGGGGCATCATGCTGCCTGATTTTAAACTATACTACAAGGCTACAGTAACCAAAACAGCATGGTGCTGGTACCAAAACAGAGATATAGACCAATGGAACAGAACAGAGGCCTCAGAAATAACAGCACACATCTACGACCATCTGATCTTTGACAAACCTGACAAAAACAAGAAATGGGATAAGGATTCCCTGTTTAATAAATGGTGCTGGGAAAACTGGCTAGCCATATGTAGAAAGCTGAAACTGGATCCCTTCCTTACATCTTATACAAAAATTAATTCAAGATGGATTAAAGACTTACATGTTAGACCTAAAACCATAAAAACCCTAGAAGAAAAGCTAGGCAATACCATTCAGGACATAGGCATAGGCAAGGATTTCATGACCAAAACACCAAAAGCAATGGCAACAAAAGCCAAAATCGACAAATGGTATCTAATTAAACTAAAGAGCTTCTGTATAGCAAAAGAAACCACCATCAGAGTGAACAGGCAACCTACAGAATGGGAGAAAATTTTTACAATCTATCCATCTGACAAAGGGCTAATATCCAGAATCTACAAAGAACTTAAATTTACAAGAAAAATCAAACAAGCCCACCAAAAAGTGGTCAAAGGATATGAACAGACACTTCTCAAAAGAAGACATCTAAACAGCCAACAGACACATGAAAAAATGCTCATCATCACTGGTCATCAGAGAAATGCAAATCAAAACCACAATAATGAGATACCATCTCACACCAGTTAGAATGGCGATCATTAAAAAGTCAGGAAACAACAGGTGCTGGAGGAGATGTGGAGAAATAAGAATGCTTTTACACTGTTGGTGGGAGTATAAACTAGTTCAACCATTGTGGAAGACAATGTGGCAGTTCCTCAAGGATCTAGAACTAGAAATACCATTTGACCCAGCCATCCCATTACTGGGTGTATACCCAAAGGATTATAAATCATGCTACTATAAAGACACATGGACACGTATGTTTATTGCGGCACTATTTACAATAGCAAAGACTTGGAACCAACCCAAATGTCCATCAATGATAGACTGGATTAAGAAAATGTGGCACATATACACCATGGAATACTATGCAGCCATAAAAAGGATGAGTTTATGTCCTTTGCAGGGACATGGATGAAGCTGGAAACCATCATTCTGCGCAAACTATCGCAAGGACAGAAAACTAAACACCTCATGTTCTCACTCATAGGTGGGAATTGAACAATGAGAACACTTGGACACAGGGCAGGGAACATCACACTCCAGGGCTTGTCATGGGGTGGGGAGCTAGGGGAGGGATAGCATTTCGAGAAATATCTAATGTAAATGATGAGTTAATGGGTACAGCACACCAACATGGCACATGTATACCTATGTAACAAACCTGCACGTTGTGCACATACATGTACCCTAGAACTTAAAGTATAATAAAAATAAATAAATAAATAAATAAAATAAATCCATGTGTTTACCACCAACTGATTTTTGATAAAGGCACTGAGGACATACATTAAAGAAACAACAGTCCTTCAATAAATGGTGTTGTAAAACTAAATATTTATATGCAGAAGAATGAAACTAATCCCTTATCTTTTACTATATACAACCATCTACCCAAAATTGAATACTCAAAATTGATAGGAAGAATAAGTTCTAGTGCTCTACAGCATTGTAGGGTGACTACAGTTAACAATTTATTGTATATCATCAAATAGCTAAAAGAGAGGATTTTGAAAGTTCTCAACAGAAAGAAATGATAAATTTTTAAGGTAATAGATATACTAATTACACTGACTTGCTCATTACAAATTGTATACATGTATCAAAATATTCTGTATTCTAAAAATGTGTACAATTATCAAGCATCAACTACATTTTATTTTTCCATAAGACATTGGGGTATAGTTGGAATTTAGTTACATGAATAAGTTATTTAGTGGAGATTTGTGATAACCTGGTGCACTCATCACTCGAGCAGTATACACTGTACCATATTTGTTGTCTTTCATCCCTCGCCCTCTTCCCAACCTTCCCCCTAAGTCCTCAAAGTCCACTGTATCATTCTTATGCCTTTGCGTCCTCATAGCTTAGCTCCCGCATATCAGTGAGAACACACGATGTTTTGTTTTCCATTCCCGAGTTACTTCACTTAGAATAATGGTCTCTAATCTCATCTAGGTCATTGCAAATGCTGTTAATTCATTCCTTTCTATGGCTGAGTAGTATTCCATCATACATATATACCAGAGTTTCTTTATCCACTCATTGATTAATGGGCATTTTGGTGGATTCCATGATTTTGATATTGTGAATTGTGCTGCTATAAACACCTGTATGCAAGTATCTTTTTCAAATAACAACTTCTTTTCCTCTGTGTAGATAACAGTAGTGGGATTGCTGGATTAAACTTTTAGTTCTTTAAGGAATCTCCACACTGTTTTCCATAGCAGCTGTACTAGTTTACATTCCCACCAGCAGTGTAGAACTGTTCTCTGATTGTTGCATCCATGCCAACATCTACTTTTTTCTTCTTCAATTATGACCATTCTTACAGGAGTAAGTTGGTATCACATTTTTGATTCGCATTTCTGTGATCATTAGTGATGTTAAGCATTTTTTCAAATGTTTCTTGGCCATTTGTACATCTTGGAGAATTGTCTATTCATGTCCTTACCCCACTTTTTAATGGGATTTTTTTTTCTTACTAATTCATATTAGTTCGTTGCAGATTCTGGATATTAGTCGTTTGTCATATGTACAGATTGTGAAGATTTTCTCCCACTCTGTAGATTATCTGTTTACTCTACTGACTGTCCCTTTTGCCATGCAAAAGCTCTTTAGTTTAATTAGGTACCAGGTATTTATCTTTGTTTTTATTGCAATTGTTTTTGGGTTTTTGGTCATGAAATCCTTGCCTAAGCCAATGTCTAGAAAGTTTTTTCCGATTTTATCTCCTACAATTTTTATAGTTTCAGTTCTTAGGTTTAAGTCCTTAATCCATCTTGAGTTGATTTTTATATAAGGTGAGAGATGAAGATCCAGTTTCATTCTTCTACATGTGGCTAGTTAATTATCCCAGCACCATTTGTTGAAAAGGTTGTCCTTTCCCCACTTTATGTTTTTGTTAAGCATCAACTAAAAATTAAAAAAAAAATTCCCACAAAAAAATTTCATGGGGAAACTCTTGCGTTAAAATATGACTTATGTTATTGTGAATTTGAAAATTGACTTGCTAATACAGTTCTCTTTATTTGTCATATTGTTTGTCTATAATAGGAAGACTTTATGGATCAGGCACGTTAAGGTTCATGCTTCAAGAGTGTCTTTCCTTTTGAATAATAGTGTGTTATGGACTGATGTGTGTCCTCCCCAAATTCATATGTTGCAAACCTAACCATCAATGTGACTATATTTGGAGATAAGGTCTGTAAGGAGGCAAAGTTAAATGAGGTCACAGAGGTAGGACTCTAATTTAAGGGGACTGATGTCCTTATAAGAAGAGAAAGAGGCATCAGAGACACCCAGAGACAGAGGAAAGGGATCTGAGAGGAGGATGCTACCTAAGAGCCAAAGAGAGAGGCCTCAGGAGAAACTAATCTGCTTTGATTGTGAGCTGCCAGCCTCTAAAACTGTCAGAAATAAATTTCTGTTTTTCAAGCCACCAGGTCTGTGATAGCTTACTATGGTAGCCTAAGGAGGCTAATACAGCATGTTATCATGGTCGTTATTAAAGAATTGAGAACAGGCTAGGTGCAATGGCTCACACCTGTAATCCCAGCACCTTGGGAGGGCGAGGCGGGTAGATCACCGGAGGTCAGGAGTTTGAGACTAGCCTGGCCAAGATGGCGAAACCCTGTCTTTACTAAAAATACAAAAATTAGCTGGGCATGGTGGCGGGCTGAGGCAGGAGAATCACTTGAACCCGGCACGGGGAGGTTGCAGTGAGCCAAGATCGTGCCATTGCACTCCAGCCTGGGCAACAAAAGATAAACTCTTGTCAGGAAAAAAAAAAAGAAAAGAAAAGAAAAGAAAAAAAGAATTGAGAATAGTGTTTGAATGTATAAAAGAAAAAATGTCCTCTTACTTTTGCACAATTTTATATAGATTTCAAAAATATGTTATCTTGTCCTAAAAAGATCATAAAGTTGGAAAAGTTATTTACAATGTTCAGACTATTTTTTGTAATAAGTCATTGGAATAAGATTGTTTCTGTCCTGAGTCCAGAAAACTTTTCACACATGAATTCCAATTTTCCATCATATCTTTGAATCCCTGCTCTAAAAGTAATCTAGTGATGCTTTCCAATAGTAGAAGGAATGACTCTCATGTTTTGAAGTACTGTGTTTTAATGATTCCCACATTTGACACATTTATCTCTATGCATCAGCAATAAAACAGTGAACAGCCTAAACATAGCCCTTGCCATCACAGTATGTATAATATTGCAGAAATAAAATTGCTATTAAAGGTGTTAGCAACTAATTCCATGGAAGCAAATGAAAAAATGTGCTGTTTTGGTCATCATTCCAAAAGAACTTTGTTCAAATTCTGCTTCATTATTCTGAAACCCTTTTAAAGATTTATTTTCTTTTTTTGGCTTGGGGAAAAATAAAGCTAGAAATAAATTGTGACTATTAACTATGGTTATCAATAAAAATAATATTCATATATAAAACAATCACACAGTATAAGTAAGAAACTTATGTATTTATAAACCAATAACATTTTGGTTCATCTATTATTGCAGCAAAATCTGGCTGATCATCACTGTTATACCATGTTATAATGTACTGATATCAACCAAGAATTCCACATTCTAAACTCAATAATATAAAGGTGTCTTTTCAGAAGTCTGTTCTTTCTTCTCTACATCCTGAAAATTCCATCCACTCATAATATTATTTCTTTACAATATTGGAATTAACTAGTAATTTTGGAGGGAATGTTAGAGTATGCCACAGCCTAGAATCATACTGATCATAAGACATTCAAATACTTTCCAATTTTAGAAGCTTATCTTAGAATTTGGAGGCTCATCTTAGATAGAAGATATGGATCATCTCTTAGGGAGTATCTTCATCTTTATTATAAACACATAAATGCTGCTTTAATTCTGAGATCTCACTAAATTTGGACTTTAGACATTCTATTATCTTTTAGTTTTTCAAATGCACTGCCTTCAGCTTTATGTGCCATATATGGTTATATAGTGAATTTTACAGATTCTTGCCACTTTCTACATACCTTCACCTCCCATCAATGTTTTTGCCAATTCTTTCTAAAATTTCACTTTATCTGTTTTCACAAAACAATTGGCAGATACCAAGTAATATATAGCATTGACTTTTGTCTTATTTATAATGACCTTCAGATTCTCTTCCAAAGCTTCTGGAATCTAAAATCCTACATACCTCCCTTGAGCACTGCCTCCCTACTCTGTCACTTTCACCTGAATGTAGGTGAGACATTGCTATGATCAATAAGCATAAAAACACTACACTCTCTTCAGTTAGGTCAATCCTCTGAACACTGAGAAACTATTATATTAACAAGTCTTAAATTAAACATTGTAAAAAGAGCTACCACATATTGAGAGTGTGATACATACCTGACATTTAGCTAAGCCTTATAATACATTATTTTATTTAATACAATAATTGCATTAGGTACTATTAATGTGCCATGTTGTATATAGAAAAATATGGCCCCCAAAGTAAATAGCATGTCCAAAGTCATGTAAAACAGATTTGGGAGAGGCGAGCTTAAATTTGCTTGCTTCTGAGTTTATAACCTGTACCCTTACTCATTAATTTAGCCTGCCTCTCTCTCATAATACTGACCCTATGTTAACATTCTTTCCTAATAGGCTACTCAGTTTCACATCCTAATTGAGTCTTGGCTAGGTACTCAACTGATCTCTTAGACATCCTCAGATATATCTGAATTCCAGTGGTTAACAGAGTGTAAGCTCAAAAAAATTAAATTACAACTAAAAATTTGTGCAGAATTTAGAGATGCCCTAAAGTAATTGGAAATATTCCACATGTCACCAAACTGGGGCACAGAGTTGATTGAAGAATATTTTAATAGGGCTAAATTTATTCAGTGAATTTTGGTGATAAATAATTTAAACACACTGGATTTAGCAGCTTAAAATGTTATTTTTTCCTAGGATTTTAGATATTCTTGAAACTCCATGTAAGCAGACACAATTAAAAACAAAATATATTTCATACTCAATAACTTGACATAATAAAGAGTTACAAACTATTTCATTTCTTTTAGATCTGAATTTTAAATATTTACCATCACATTATTAAAACCCATCACATACACACACACCCCCCATATATCTCCCAAAATACAGAAAAACAAAAATGTAAAAATAATCTATAATAACACAGTGTAGAAATTTCAGTTAGTTTACCTGTATTGACATTTATATTATTTAGATGATGGAGCTGAACCTAACAACAGTATTTTGTGGAATGATCTTTACATACATTTTAATGTATTTCAGAAGCCTCCACATGCCTCTTCCTCATCATGACCTTCTTTATCCTTCCAGGAGTAATTTACTAATGCAATATTTATGGCCTTTACTTCCCTATTATTCTTAATCATTTTAATTAGTATCTAAACAAAATTTGGACTTTGTTTAAATGCAGTCAAATTGCACATGTTCTATTGTTTCTGATCTCTCTCTGTCTCTCTCTCTCTCTCAATATTATGTCTGTAAGATTCTTCCAGGTTTGTGCTTATTTATGCAATACTTTTATTTCTATGACTGTAGTTATAGCTTTCCATATCAATATACTATTATTTGCCTATTCCTTCTATGGATATTAGAAGGGTTATTTCCAGCCTTGGGTTATTTAGGGTTTAGGGTTATTTCCAGTCTATTTTAATATATTTACTAGACTTATATTAGAAATATAATTAGACTTATATTTTAAATTATATATTTTAAATATATATAATATATTTAAATTTAAATATACATAAAATATAAATTTAAAATATATAATTTAAAATATGTCTATATTTATATATTCATATATATTTAAATATATTTAAATTTATTAAATTATAAAATTTATATATATTTAAAATATATAATTAAAATATATAAAATATATATTAAATATAAAACTATATAAAATATATTTTAAAAATAAAATTAAAATATATAAAATATATATTTAAAATATAAGTCCAATTATATTTCTAATATATATTGATATATTAGAAACAATGCTATTGTTATTATCCCTTCCATGTTTATGGACACTTAAAAATTTTCATTCTTGTGGTATATATTCTCGAGCATGGAATTGGAAATCAATAGGATTTGCTTATCTTCTGCTTTATGAGATACTACCTAACATTTTCAGATTTTACATTATTTATTGGCATTATATAAGAGTTTTCATTGTTCCACATTTACCCATCATTTGTTCAGATTGCATAATTTCTACAAATCTCTTGGGTATATGATGGTATCTCACTGTGATTTAAATTTGCATCTACCTGATTCCTAACAAGGTTGAGAACATTTTCATCTTTCTTAGACATTTGAGTGGCCTTTTAGATTCTTTAACAATATCTTCATTTCTCTTTGCTTATTGATAAATTAGTATATTCTGAATATAAAGTGTTTTTTTCTGTTGTATGAATTGCAAATATATTTTCCATGGTGTGATTTGCCTTTTTACTTCACCTGGTCTCAGTATAAAAGGCAACTAGGAATTCCAATGCAAAATGTTAAGGTTCATTATATAGCTAATATAATATATATGTTACACATACACGTGCATGTAATATATATATTTTATATACATGTATATATGTGTTTTGTGTGTGTGTGTGTGAATATAATCTTACAAATCAATAAGAAAAAAACTAAAAGATTGACTGGGGACACTACCAGGAATGTAAATGGAAGATGAGACACAAGTAATTTATAAATATGAAATTAAAACTGTAACCACAAACACAATAAGAAAAACAAAAGAGCACAGTGTCACTGGCATTTTTTTCCTTCCTGTTAGCCTTTTCTGTTAATATTCAATTGTATAAATGTAAGATGAACCATAAAAAAGCAGAGATAAATGAATGAATCAATCAGTTGAAAATATAAAATACATATAAAAGTAAGTTAAAAGTGTAGAAAATATTATAACATAGGCCTTTTCACTTTGGATTTCTCCATAAAAATATCAGAGTGGGGGGGTTGAAACGTTCCCAAATTATAACAAAAACTAGGAAATCAATATTCATCCAAAAGAAATGAACAGATTATTGGTATACTCAGTATTACAACACAGATACCCATAGAGTTAAATAGTAGTTCCAAGTTGATGTATTATTACTCAGTGGATTCTGAAAATAAGACAATACAACTCTGGCAGTTTCAGCAACACTCTATAGATGCTCAATAAAGTAGTGTTAGCAATCAGCTGACTCCTGAGTCAATTGTGACAGCACGTAAGGAAAACCATGAAATTTCAAAAATTACTTGGATGATGTTTCATGGAGTTTCAGTATCACTCAGTGGACACCAAAGCCAGAAAAACTAGAAGCCTTATTCTATCTTATTCCCAAGCTGGTAAAGCTTAGTGTACCAGCACTGATACTTTTGATATTCTATCGAGGACTATTGAGAGACAACGATCCATTTGCACTGCAGACCAATCACTACTGGTAATAGCCAGGAATGCATTCTCACCCTGATCATCAAAGCTGTGTCATACAGATCAGCTCCCACATAGGCTGTGCCAGTCTTCATAGTATAAACCAAACAAAAAGGGAAAAATGGTAACACTACTATATTTTGATACTGGTATTAAGGTCTCTCTGTATGGGATACAGATAGTGAAAAATGCATTATGCATAATCTGATCATGAGAAAATAATGATATGCTTGCATTTTGGTTGAACTCTCTAGTATATTCGAGTGCCATTAACATCATGAAAGTATATCAATTAAGAAGTGTTCAAGGAGTATATGTAGAGACATCATAAACAATCAATTAAAACCCCTTGGAAAAATCAATTAAGATCTTGAGGAACCAGGCAATGGAATGCAGACTGTGACAAGTGAATCTAACTGTGTTACAAATCTATGGCCTAAGTTCACTGAAAGACCTGGGGAAAAGGGTGATGATCTATATGAAATTGGAAAAATTGTGTTTTGATGAGATGATGTAAGACTAAAAACATACAACCAAAACCTGTATTTAAATAGTATTTTATTTTCACAAGGGTATGGGTTAGCAGTTCTTAATCTATATGCATACTAACATTGAACAAGTACATAAATAGTAGATAAGGGGAACGATGCTTATACTGTCAGAAAAAGAAGTGAAAATACAGAAGTTGGGGGTGGGGTCTGCTAGAATGATGATGTGGTGCTAAAGATAGTATGAACTCATGTTTATTTTCATATTCATAGGGATTTATGAAAAAATAATTACAGTATGTGTATACCTTGGTTAGTAATCTACATATATTTCCTAGTTATGTCTTCTCAGATGGTCTAGAAACAGTGACTCCTCAGTGGCAATTAGCATACGAATGCTCAGATCTTGGTGTAGAAATACCATTCTCCAATAAAAGGAACCAAGGCTCCTTGGAGAAATGGATAATTCTAGGAGTTGGGCAAGAAAATAGAAGCTAAACCTGGCCTTGTTTAGGGCCAGAAAATAAAGACATGCACACACACACACACACACAGAAAATTGTGAGAGAAATTCAAAAGGACACAGGAGATAATCTGGAAAAGTTCTAAATGGTCAAAGGTAAAACCATTCAAGCAACAAATAAATAATGATAATACTGGATTATAAATCAAGAAATAAAATATCTATTGATCCATACTCATACAAATTAAAAAGTGAACAAAAATTAAGTTGGGAAGAAGGGGCAAATCTATCTTATAGAAGAATTCTAAATGATAGATAGCTCAACAGATAGATAGTCCCCAATCCAGAAAGCAGAGCTTACTTCTTCCTCCTTGAGTTAGGGGTAGACTTAGTGATTCAATTCCAAAAAATAGTATGTGAAAAATAAAAAAATCGTAACTTTACAGTTAAGAAACTTGGCAGATAGCAGTTTAGCCAGTTGTCAAGGTTAATATTACCAGTGATCCGTCATGTTGATTTAATATGCCCCATGATATGATGCAATGAAAATGGTACTTCATCTCCTTGGTATTCTTTCCCCAAATCCAATAACCTCAGACTAACCATGATAAAACATCAGACAAACCCCAATTTAAAGACATTCTACTAAGTACCTGACTAGTACTTGTCAAAGCTGTCAAGGTTATCAAAAACAAGAAAAACCTGATAAACTGTCACAGACAGAGGAGACGAAGAAGATACAAGGTCAAAATGCAATGTGGTAGCCTGGACTGGATACTCAACAGAAAATAAACATTAGCAGAAAAACCAATAGAATAGGAATAGAGCCTGTAGTTACTAGTATTTTACCAATATTAATTGCTTAGTTTTGACAAATATACTGTGGTTATATATGATGTTAACATTAGGGGAAGTTGAGTGAACGATATACATGGATTCTACTTTGTTTTCAAGTGTTCCATAAATCTAAAATTATCTCATAAGTTAAAGCTTATTTAAAAATTGTTTTTAAAGTAACTAATATCATTAAACAAGTGATAAAATAAGTGCTAATATCATAACTGAAGCCACCAGGCACCAAAAGCTGTGTATGTTGTTAGAGCATTTGTGCCAATACTTGGAAGGTAAAGTTTTTGAGTTTGGATTAGTGTATGGCTCAGAGGAGATGTAAATGAGATTAAATTCTACAGGACCACACAATACTTTATGATCACAAGGCATCTTAGCCTCAGTGTCCATGTCTGATAACTTTAAATCATTTTTGAACCCATGCCATGGTTAAGGAAAAAAAATCTTCCATGTTACTGGAGTTTTGGACAAGACAGAGAAGGATGAAAGAATTAAATCTTCCGTAGCGAATTCAACTGGGACAAAGTATAGCAGGGGTTACATAGACTTCAATAGTATCAAAGAAGTTCAGAGTTCACGTGGCCCCATAGAGATCCTCAGTTCTCATCTTAAGTAAAGTTAATAATAAAGGAAAAGTTGATGGAGAGTTAAGCCGTGAATTGGTGCCCATATATAGGCCTTTTTATTGTTTGTTTTAACTATGGATCAGCAATTCCAGGATAGAATTGTATCACTAAAGGATTCTGAAATGAGAATTGTCCTGAGGACTCCTCAGAACACAGAACCCATGGGAAAGAAAATAAGAATCATGGGGATGACTTAAAGACCCACAATTTTGCTACTAGTCTGAGTGAAATGAGCATAAGCCAGTCAAATAGAACCACGTGGTTCTCAGAAAAAATCTTGCAGTCATTCAAGACATACTAGCAAGATGACCAGAGGAACATCTGAGCCATGACACCAAAGATATCAAACACAAAGTAATTATTGTCCTTTAAAAATATGGGGGTGCTCCAGAAGCAAAGTCTAACATTCTGTGAAGCAGAAAAACCCACAATATTTACTGGTTGCAAGAGGCTCTTTCTTGCAATATGTAACAGCAAGAAAAAACTGTCTCTAGTGTTTTGACACTGAGAGCTGCTTTAGAGGCCACCCAAAAATACCATAGTTATGAGTCATATAGGGCCTTTTAATACATAAGGGTATGTAGTAGACACATAAGTGACGATAGCACTCTGTTTCCTTAGGAAACTTTGGGACAACAAATCCAAGACAGCCACATGAGGACAGGTGCAGAGAAAAGGGCCGGCCATACCAACACTAACGTCTCATAATATTTTCCATCTCGGGGAAGCTCCAGAAATGAGAGCAGGTAAAAGCAAAATTACTGTTCTGTAAGTTTTGGCTAAAAGGACTAGGAAATTACATCCCTAGATAGGGGCAGTCTGCCACAGAGCTGAAAAATCCAGTGGTGGAAAACATTTTAGATAACTAAGAGGTTTGGGGAATGTCATCTAGGTTAGTAATTCATAAGGTCTCAATTATCAGTGTATTTCCAGAGACTCAAAGACAGATGCCAGCTCTTGGACTCTGCAGAATCTAAAGCTGAATTTTTCAGAATCAGGATGAATCCTGCCTTGAGGCTAATAATTGAGGGAGCCACTAATGGAGTGAAAAAATCTCTGGGTTGATGTAGCTCCCCATAGGCCAAGCTGTGAAATCCACACAGTGATGACCCTGATGTGTCCACAGTGATATCACGCAAATACCCAGGCACTGTGAAGACTCTGGAAGACAGTCTGTAGGCTGAGTCCAGAAGAATCAAAGCGCACCAGTAAATGATTGTTCATTGTTCCATCTTCTGGGATTAAAATGTCCGAGGGTAAAGATATTTCCAAGTAACTATAAAAAAATTTCTGAAGGGAAAAATGACTTGGGATTCAGGCTTTGTTTTAATGAAAAAGAGACAAATTAGGGCACATTTGGCATAGCACATAGTGGAGTACCTACCAGTATCTCATGAGACACAAACTACAAACTACTTAAATAATTTTCATAACCTAGCTTTAAAAATGTGTTTGTTCAGTATTTGTAAATGATGGATTAATTACAAATGGCAATCTATCCAAAATCTATTATTTCTCCAGATGTGCTTTTAAGCCTCTGATGTTCTTCAAATATTGAGCAGAGATGACTTTGTTTCAGAAAATATGAACCTGGTCCCCTGCCTAAGTTCAAGAGGAAGCAGCCTGGAATTTGAGACTTTTCAAGACAGCTTGCTAAAAGGTAATAGTTTTAGAAAAAGTTTTTTTTTTTTTTCTGCTTGATGAAACCATGCAATTTCCTACATTTGAATTCAAAGTTCAAATGTTCAACACAATGTTTGGAGCATCCTCTTTTAAATGTGAGGAATATGGCAAGAAAATTCATGAGATATCAACCACATTCCTTAAGTAGAACCACTGAATCAATTTGACACAACAGCAAATGCTAGCTTCCAAACTTTGTTAATTATGAAAATAAACCCTTGTTTATTTAAGCTTCTTATTAAATATTGCAGAGGAAAACATCTTTGGTAGGTGAAAGATAGATTGATGCATGTAATGAACAAAGCTGTCAAAACAATTTTTAAAAGACATTTCTAATGTAAACTGAGTTTCCCAATTCTAGTTAGCCCATGGACACATATGGGATTCCATTTAATTCATGACTAATAATTTTATGATATTTAATTTTCAGGTGCACTGGGATAAAACTCACCCTTCACATGCACACACAGACATCTGAGTGTATCAGGAGCATGTTATTAAGTAATCATAAAATATAATAAATCCATTCTGAATCCCTCTGAGCAAAATTTCAATTTAACTTGGCATTTTTCTCCCACCACTGGTTAATGCTGTATCTGTGAACTTAGGACCACTTACTATATTAAAACTACCAAATACTTTATTGTATGGAAATAAAGAATTTCTCTTTGTAATGTCTATAATATGCTGCAGAAGACACAAAGCAGTGCTTCTATGTGATGGCTTATCATGTTTTGGTGGTAAATACATTTAGTTTCACTTATAAAAGTTTTGCTTTCACAGGAATCTAACATAAATCCAAAGAGGTTTCTTCTGACAACCTATGGCACAATAGGGTGTCTGACTCCAGAGAGAGTTTTCTTCAGGAATCAATCCAAAAATAATTCATTCATAATTACCTACTTTTCAGTGATATATATCTTGTCTCACGAGCAGTTCTTTGTTCTGGGTCACTTTTTCCTGAGGAAACCTAAAAGTATCAACGAACTGTTTTTCATTAATGTTGAGGCATTAAGCCTAAAATCTGGAATGCCTGGATTTATTCAAAGATACATTCTGTCCATCAAATTCCAGCTTTCTTTTCCTATTTTCCTAGTCATTTCCCATCTCATAAATGATCTAACTTCTTGATTAAATTTTTATACACTTTCGAGACAAAATCTCTTGCTGTATCTGCCCGAGGGAACAGAAGTCAGTCTCCATATTACAGCTTGAATAAAATAATGTTTTTTCCAGACCATATGGACAATCTCAAAATATTAATTTCCATGTCTGACTCAACATTACCAATTTCCACAAAATCTTGCTGCCTCTCTCACTCATAACTAGACCAAATGCCAAATTAGGTTAACCTTGTTTCTCCAGGCTTGTGACAGATATTGCAGATCTCCTATTCAGAATTTCCTTCCCAGATTTCTAAATCTAAAACCCAAATCCAGTCATCCCAGATTTCTCCTCATATGCCTCACTAGTAAATCTATATAAGCCAAACAAGCAGTCACTGCAAGGCTTTATTTTACCTAATACTGATATTACCAAATATCTTCATATGTTTTCTTGTTTGATTGCTTATTTTTTTTCTTGTTTTACTTTGCTGGCTATATTGTATATGTACCACTTAAAATACATTTCAGAAGTGTGTGATTAAACAATAAATCAAGAAATAAAGATAAAATTTGGTAAAGACAGCAAACATATTAACAGCAGAATCTGGACTAGAATATATTCTGTTCTCAATTTGATTATCTTTCCATTGAACTATATTTTTTCTTAAACCTTCAATAAGGATCCCTTTTATATTTTTAAATATTATTTTTAAATATTAATTCCATAAAAGAAACACAATTATTATTGTGTAAAAATACTAATTATTATGAAATAAGTATTATAATATTATTCTTTTTTAAAGTTATGTGATAATAGTAATAATTATTATTATTTTAGAGACCAAGCCTCACTATGTTGCTCTGGCTTGAGTACAGTGGCTATTCACAAGCACAATTCCACCACTGATCGGCACAGGAGTTTTGATGTGCTCTATTCTCAACCTGGGCTGTTTCAGCTCTTCTTTAGCAAACTGGTGGTCCATCACTCTCAGGAGATCAACATACTGATGCCAAACTTAGGATAGACACCCGATCAGCCTAGCGCTCTACAGCCCAGAACTCTTGGTCTCAAGCGATACTCCCACCTCAACCTCCGGAGTAGCTGGGACTACAGACATGTGCCATCATGGTCAGCTGTAATAATAATTATTATCCTCTTAACATGTCTGGAAAGGCAGAATTCTAATGTAGCTGGGTGTGCATTCTGTGTAGAATCCCCTCCCCTTGAGAGTAGGCAGGACCTGCGAATATGATAGATGGTCTTTCCAACGATTAGGTCACCTTATATGACTGAGGTGAGGGAATTTTTTAGATGTAGTTAACATCGCAAATGAGTTCATTTTGTGTTAATCAAAATGAGGATTACTCTATGTGGGCCTAACTTAATCTATTGAAAGTCTATAGAACATGAACTAGACTCTTTTTGAAGAAAGAGATTCTTCTGCTGGCTTTGAAGTAAGTCGTGGGACTCTAGGATCAAACAGCAGCTTCCAGTCAGCAAGGAAGTAGAGACTTCAGTCACACAAGTACAAGGAACTGAATCCTGCCAACAACATGAATGAGCTTGGAAGATGACTCTGAGCTTCAGCCCTGCCTACAATCACCTTGATTGCAACCTTGTGATACCCTAAACAGGGAACTCGGACCACCTGTGCCTGGACTAGGGACCCATTGTAACTGTGAAATAAGTAATTTATTTATTTATTTATTTTTTTATTTTTTTTTTTTTTTTGAGATGGAGTCTCGCTCTGTCGCCCAGGCTAGAGTGCAGTGTCGCAATCTTGGCTTACTGCAAGCTCCACCTCCTGGGTTCACGCCATTCCCCTGCCTCAGCCTCCCGAGTAGCTGGGGCTACAGGCGCCCGCCACCACGCCCGGCTAATTTTTTTGTATTTTTAGTAGAGACGGGATTTCACCATATTAGCTGGGATGGTCTCGATCTCCTGACCTCGTGATCCACCTGCCTCGGCCTCCCAAAGTGCTGGGATTACAGGCGTGAGCCGCCGCGCCCAGCCTAAGTAATGTATTTAAGTCACTTGATCTGTGATGATTTGTTATACAACAATACAAATAGAATACAGTATTCCTTTGAAAATATTCTACGCATATTTCACCAGGCCTTATTATAGATTCTCTGGAGAAGTAGAGGAAAATATCACTCTTAATTTTTTTATCTTTTAGAAGTTGCTGTAATTGTCCACTCATTTCAAAATATCAACATTGCTGTCTCAAATTGACTTTATTATAAACTATTACTCTCACAGTTTGTTGTTAATTCATCTCAAATAGTGCTTTTAACCAATCTAGTTATTATTTGTTGTCTGCTACTCTCAAGAAGGGTGACGGTATGGAGTTTTACCTCACATATAAGCTAAGGAGCTAGCCTTCCAAGGTTTTATAAATTCTGGCAGAGAACAAAGCCTCTTGTGTAAGAAATAATGGATTTTATTATTCATGGCATGGCAAGAAGTATGAGCTTTATGTTCACCTCAGTTACCTTTGACAGTCAAAGTTCCAAAGCAGATGCAGAACGTTCTATGTGGATAGCGGGCACACAGTAGATGTGTGCCCTAGCTGAAGAACTATCTGATATTAGATTAAGCTGTTAGAAAACTTGTTCAGCTTCTCCTCTGGAGGCAGACATTATTTTTATTATTTTTGAAGACCATAAATCTGCCTTCTGCTCTTAAGGGAGATGCTATTTCTGTCTTCCAAAGCTGTTTGCTCTACAAACATTCATAAAAAAATAGTAGTGAGCAAAAGCTGGAATAACTCTGTTCAAAAGAGGTACAGAAATGTGATAGAACATGGAGAATTATTTCTCATCAGCTACTAAGTTCTGTATTTGAAATTTTAATTAATTTTTTTTATTTTACAGTGAAATTAAAATCTTCAGTTCATTTAGGGGAGCAATTGTATCTTTTGTATATATTCTTCTGCTTCTTTGAAATGCAGCCCAATAATAGTAAAGCAATAAATTCATAACCTAATGTGACTATTTATATTTTAGGGGAGAATCCTTCTCTTCTTTCAATATTCCAACCTTGGCTCAAAAAGAATAGGGTACTCTTTGCTTCTCTATTGCTTCCCTCTCTGCTATCCACTAACTCTATCTGAAGAATGTCTGAATTAGTGGACACAGAATCTACTCTGCAGGGTTGGTCAGACCCAGAAGCTACAGATTTGTAGCAATCTCTAGATTCATGGCAGAGAGCAGGAGGTTTGTAGATTGAAACAAAGTTCTAAACTAGAGGTTACTAGAAAAACCAGATTGTGGTAGTTATTTGGCATTCCCTAGGACATCAATAGAGCAGATGCTTTGGTGTCCTCTTCCTGCACATGCCAGTCCAGCAGCACGTGGGGCACATGATAATGCTTATCCTCAGAAAGCTTAGTTGAACCACCTCAGCTTCTTCCTAGGGAGCTCAGTGTCATCTCAGTGAGTGGCTTGTCTTGACATCCAGTGAGTCTTGCAGGTACCCCAGTGTTTTCCCAGTGAGTTGTGCAGGCACCTGAGAGTGTAGTGCCCTGCTTACCATCCCTAGTTCATAACATAATAGTAAACTCTTGGCGTGCAGTGGCATGATTTCGGCTCACTGCAACCTCTACCTGCCGAGGTCAAGCTATTCTCCTGCCTCAGCCTCCTGAGTAGCTGGGATTATAGGCACGCGCCACCATGCCCAGCTAATTTTTGTATTTTTAGTAGAGATGGTGTTTCACCATGCTGGCCTCGGACTACTGACCTCGTGATCCACCCAGCCTGGCCTCCCAAAGTGCTGGGATTACAAGCATAAGCTACCGCACTTGGCCACAATAGTAAACTTTTAATATTCAATATACCATGTACACTGTAACCTTCACTGATATTATTTCCATGTTTAAGGTGGGAGGTGGTTCTTTACATTTTTTTTTCCTTTGGGTGCTCTATCTCAATCATACAAGTAGTACCTGTTCACTGTTTTCTACCAGTGAATGGGAGAGTTTAACAGGAAAAGGGGTTTGAAAGCACACATTAATAAGTTATTGGAAGAAGTTTGTTTTCCCATATGATTCTGTCTCCATAGAGATACTCAGCCCTGAAAAGTAAATAGAAGCTTACTCTCAGATGGCTCAACCTTAACAGTTTTCTTTCAGTAAATGAAAAAGTTTAACACAAAAAAAGGAGTTTATAAGCACACATTCAGAAGAAGTGACTGGAAGAAATTTCTTTTGTTATATGTGTCTATAGGCCTACAGAGAAATCCAGCCCTGAAAGGTAAATAGAAGCTTGCTTTCAGAACAACTTACCGTGAAAAATTTTCTTTCAATAAATTGAAGGGTTTAAGATTTTGCAAGTACAATGTCCATTTTACTCAACTTATTTTCATTCTTCAGAATTTTCTTTACCCATTAGTAGTTAATTTCTTTTATTAGTTAATGTTTCTTTATATTAAACTTCCTTTGTACAAATTACTGTTCTTTCTTTCTCATCACTGATACAAAGTTCTATTCTTGACAAAGGGAGAGAATGGATTTCAGGCCTATTGCTAACCATTTTTAACTTGATAAATACATAATAACCCAAAACTTCAGGGACTAAACCAGAGATCTTTGCATTGTTGCTTATATATACCCTGAAATATTTTTTAAATAAGTATTTCCAGCATAGTTTCAATTTTCAAATGTTTTTAATGAAAACTTTTGTTGCTAACTTGATATAACCATTACCTATTATAAAATTTTATGAACAAAATCTGCTTTAACTTACAGAAATATTATGCTTGGCTTTGCTGTCCTTGAAAATATATTTTTGTTCCAACTTCTTCATACACATTCTAATATATTTTAGGGTATTACTGTATTTAATTGGTCATCATATCACAGATATCTATAACAAAGTAATTATCTGGGTTTAATTATAAGTTTTATTTTATTACCTACAACCGTAAGTTTCTGGATGTTAATATTTTCTTCTAAATTTGGTATTCATTATATTTTACAAGTATATAATTGATTGAACAACTAAATATTACCAGTTTTAACAAGTTATTTTTAAACTTACATGGCAAAATCTTACCATAAATATAAATCTTAATAAAATGAATCATAATCAAGCTTTTCTTCAGATATTAGAGTGATATGAACTGTTAAAAACTGATTTATGCAATAGCTTTTATATTACATCTTAAGGAGAGAAACTATTTAATTGTTTATAGAAATAGCAAGAAATCTAGTTTTTCCAAGATTTTTGATACACATTAGTAGAATTCCTGAGAGGGCACTGGTTTCGGAAACAAACAGGCATTAGATGTAAAAAATAACAATAATAAAAGAAATATTAAGTACTTATATGACATTTCTCTACACTAAATGCCTTATACACATATATCATCTGATTTAATTTTCACAAGACTCTAATAGTTGTTATTCTTATGATGCTACAGAGGAAGAAATAAAAACAGATGGAATAAATAAATTGATCTGAAAGAGAAAAAGATTTGGGATTCAACACAATTTACTCAGAATCAAAACCTCATGTTCTTGACCATTTAACCGTCTTGCCTCACATAAGGCATTGCATTACCTACACCTGTAAAGAGAAACATTTATAGCTGAGTTTGATCTGGAGTAAGGTAAGACTAAACAAGCAATCTTAAGAACAGTGAATTATATCTGAAAAACATAGAGGAGTTATAATTACAACATATGTTACTATATGGTCTTAAGAAAAAATGAGCCTTATCTTCAGCAATATCCATTTCATTTCATAAATATTTATTGCTTTTGATGTCTTTCCATATTCTACATATTTTGCTTAATTACTTTTTTCTGTCATTCCCATTAGAATGTAAGCTTCATGAAAGCATGCATTTTTTTATTCTTATCACCCAGAGGAGTGCTCGATGGATATGTGTGCAGTGAGTAAAAGACAAACGTTTTGTCTAAATTAGCTTATGGTTTTCTTTAATTTCCAGAATCAATGTTTATTGTTTTTTAAATGATTTTCACAATGTCTTCTAATTTATACCTTCTTCTCAAGGTAATAACTCTTCAATGAGAAAATAATGACTAATAGTGGATTTATTTTCCATCCTTAATTACTTTCTCCTAAAGATATAAATAGCTTTATCACAGATAAAGTTTTAATGGTACTACTTCAATTACATTCATAAAATAGTTTGGGAAGATGAGCTTTTATTGATTTTCTGTAAATCATGGTTAATTATGGTTATAGAATTATATGGTTAATTATTTCAGCCATTCATAAGATCAGACACAGAGTGGCTCTAAAGTTTTCTACATTTTTTAAAAGACTTGTTTTTTAAATATATACCTTTGAATTCTCATGATTTCATATTAGGTAGTTTAACTTAATTATCCATGAAGCTAGTGATTTTAATAATTAAAAGCTTTGAATTTTTTTCTCTCAACCATAGGCAATTTAATGTCACCATATTAAAAAATTCCCCTTAAAATAAACAAAATTCAAATGCTAAAAGAAAACTTTCTGCTGTCTTTCTTTTCATTTATTTATTTATTTATTTATTTATTTTTGGTTCTTATCTGGAATGGCATCTAGCTTCAGCAAACTCAGAAAAGTCAGAAGCTACTAATCAGTGAGGCTTTCTGCTGGTTTTAGGATGTTAATTTATTTTATATTGATAAAGATATATAAAGAATATTTTTGGCGGGGTACGGTGGCTCACCCCTGTAATCCCAGCAGTTTGGGAGGCCGTGGTGGGAGGATTACCTGAGGTCAGGAGATCGAGACCAGCCTAGCCAACATGGCGAAACCCAGTCTCTACTAAAAAATACAAAAATTAGCCAGGCGTGGTGGTGGGCACCTGTAATCCCAGCTGCATGTAAGGCTGAGGAGGAGAACTGCTTGAACTCGGGAGGTGGAGGTTACAGTGAGCTGAGATCACGCCAGTTTGGTTGACAGAGAGAGACTCCACCTCAAAAAAACAAAAACAAAACAATAACAACAACAAAAAGAATATTTTTGTATACTTTGTATATTCAGCATCTCTGTAGAAGAAAACCAAACAAAACCAGACAACAAAAAGGAAATGAAACAAAATGAGACTAAACAAATTATAATTTAAGAGTCATTAAAATTTAGTTTCAAGAGAGCTTCTATTTTTATTCCTGGTTTATATAGAGTACTATGCCAAATTCACTTAAATCATGACATTAATTTGTGAAGTTGGCCAAATTCAATCAGAAAATGTTACAATTCCTCAAAGCATATAAAAAGTTGTAACAAACTGTCATATATTTATTACATCCATTACTGTCTACATCTACAATGAAATAAACTTCTTATGTTTTACAAAGTAATTATCTAGACAAAAAATATGCAGTAGTGATTATTTCTAATGTCGTCAAGTAACACGAGAAGCACTAGAATCCATAACATGAAAGTACTAATGAAGCATCTATTAATATTCATGTAGTCATTTGAGGAGAGAGCTTATCATAGAAGACTCACAGAACATTTGTAAAATACAAATGAAGTGAAATTTGGAGTATTTTGAACTTTGTCTTTCTTGTCACAAGTCAAGTGTTCATTTTTGTTGAAAAATAATCATTTGAGGGAAATTCATTTTATTCTCTTAGTTCAGTGACTTGTAAATTCTGCTCTTTCTTGATTTCATGCAATAGGGAAGTAAAAAGAATGATGTGCACCACAAATTTTATTGAGCATAAGAAAAAGCTAAGATTTGAACCAATTCAGAGATCACATCTACCTATATTCCACTGGGTTAAGAAAGAAATGAAATGTGGATTTATGGTCTTTTAAATCACTAATACGAAACATTAGCAGAACTAACTTTAAATCTATAACCAGGATTGTGTTAAATGGGAGATATATTTTTGTCCAAGGTTAACACATGACAAAATCTAATTCCCTCAAAATGCATGATTTTATATCAAAATATATTTAAGTAGAGCCAGCCAAATGAAGGCTAGCAACAAGAAAAAGAAATAAAGCAAGGAACAAAAAAATCATCTAATCTAGCTATTTAATCCATTTTTTTTTTAATAGAAGAGTCAACTAAAGTCCAGTAAATTAAAGGACTTCTCAAATAGTTTATACCAATCTATATTCGATTCAATCTAGGACTCTGATTTTTTTTTTTTTAGATGGAGTCTCGCTCTGTTGCCTAGGCTGGAGTCCAGTGGTATAATGTCTGCTCACTGAAACCTCCCCTGCCACCCCGGATTCAAGTAATTCTCCTGCCTCAGCCTCCCGAGTAGCAGGGACTATAGGCACGTGACACCACGCCTGGCTAATTTTTTGTATTTTTAGTAAAGATGGGGTTTCACCATGTTAGCCAGGATGGTCTTGATCTCCTGACCTCATTATCCACCCGCCTCAGCCTTCCAAAGTGCTGGGATTACAGGCGTGAGCCACCAGGCCTGGCCTGAATTTTCAATAAGATCTTCAATCATTTAAATAATTCTAGTACATGAATTTAAAAATATTAACCTAAATATCTGAGAAATAAGAATTTAAATTTGTGTCTATCTTTGTTCAGGGGTATGCTGAAGCCACCTTTTCCTGCCTTAAAGGAGCTGATTTTAAACTTTTCAGAAGTTTGCAAGACAATTTCTAAAAATAATCATTAAAAATTAAATTACACAAGTTTACAATTAAATAAGTTACATTAAAAAATAGATACTTAAACTTGTTACTTTTTAATCATGTTGCTAAATTTTGCTATTTTTTATGGTCTTAACACTATTAGATCTTTTATATCTTGATAGTGAAAATGCTAAATGATATAAAATGGCACACATCTTCCATCTCGGTATTCAATGCCATCATATTGGTAGCCAAATTGGTAGCCAAAACCTGGCCATAATGGAAGTATATTTTCATAGAAATAAACAAACACTGTAAATCAGGGTTTGATTTATTGTTTTACTAATTGCCTAGACAAAGTAAGATTTGTTTTACTAATCACCTAGACAAAGTAAGATTTGAAAAATATGATATTTCAGTTCAAACTTAAAAATGTGTCATGTTTATTGCTGCTACATTATAAATTTTTCAAAAAATGAGGATATATTCTTCCATATTTCAAGAATTATTATCAGATTCAGACAAAAAATTGCTCAAATCATTAAAAAAGAGGTAGAGTTCTGACATGCATCCTCATCATCTCACTTTTATCTTATGATTCATGTAAAAGAAAATATCAACCAATATGAATGTTGGAAGTACACTCACTTGTCAATTATAACCACCATTAGGCTATAATTAAAAGAGTTCGGTAAAAATCAAGTAAATCATTCTGTGAGAATAAATTGGATACATATAAGTTATAATAGAGAATACTGTATGTTTTATTGTTTGTAAATTGCATGCCACACACACTTTACACCAGCGAAATTTATACTGAACTTATGTAGATATGGTTATGCATACATTTCTTCCATTTATCTATATCTATGTCATTTACATCTATATTTAGCTTCCTATATCTTTAAAATGGGAATCAGGTAACAAATCTTTATAATCCTAAATGACCTTTAAATCCCCCCCCAAATTACTTTAGCTTTATAAAGTATATTGTTATTGTTTTCATAATGTTCTACAGTGATATTTTTCTCAAAAAAAACAAAAATTGCCACAATGCATTTCATTTCCTTTAGTAAAGACCAAGAAAATAAAAAAGGTTTCTATCTATTTCTCTCTGTCCTCTAGATTACATCCACTTCATTAATGCAAGTAATATTTACATTACTTCCTCTGTCATCTTTCTTTCACTCCTCTTTCCGTTACTTCAGAATTTTTCTTCATGATAACCATAATTTTCTGTCAAAACCATAAATATGATCCTGTAAATATTCCCCATCTCCTCTTTACAATATTGTTTCTTATTAATTTAAAAGAAAACTAAATAAAGCTAACAAAAATACTTCTAACAATTTTCCATGACAGATTATTCCTGAGATTTGCAAAATTTTCTGTTAAGAGCCAGATAATAAATATTGCAGGCTTTATAGGCCATACAGTATGTTTAATATCGCAACTACTCAAGCCTGCTGCTGTAGCATGAAAGCAGCCATAGACAATATATAAATCAATGAGTGTAATTTGTTAAAATACAATTTCATTTACAAAAACAAGCAGTGGAAAAGATTTGCTGTAGGGCCATGGATTGCTGACTCCAGTACTAGATCATTGTAACCTGGTTCAATAATAATTAACCATCTTCATCACTGAACAATTCTTTCCAAGTACACTAAGTACAAGAAATAATTATGTCCATTATGTCCAAATCTGTCATTCACTTTTTCATTTCATTGTTCTATGCCGTACACTTTGCTTTAATCATTCCTATTACTTAATACATTTGTTCATTGCTTTTTTTTCTGCACCTGCAGCCATTCTCCTCAAGGATAAGAGATGGAAAAATGTGTAAAGTGCTTTATATGTTTCTGTCTTGAAATCCTGGTTGTTGAATAATTACTCCAGGAAAATAATTAAGAAGGGGGATTTGAAAGTGAGTTGAGGGAAAATAACAACATCTATTTGGAATATATCAGTTCTTTTCAGAAACCTTTGAGTCAAGTTTAGGTGTTCAGTAAGAAGCTACCTGATCCTAAGATCAAGAGAACTATCTTAAATACACTTGAGTATTATCGTGATATAAATGTTAAGAAGCCCATGGGAAGCTTCAATACATAAAGAACTCAGAAGTCATCCCTTTCATTCTTAAAACAAGAAAAATATAGACAAACTCAAAGTTAATGACTTTTTTTAAATTTTTATTATTATTACACTTAAAGTTTTAGGGTACATGTGCACAATGTGCAGGTTTGTTACATATGTATCCATGTGCCATGTTGGTGTGCTGCACCCATTAACTCGTCATTTAGCATTAGGTATATCTCCTAATACTGTCCCTCCCCCCTACCCCCACCCCACAACAGTCCCCAGAGTGTGATGTTCCCCTTCCTGTGTCCATGTGTACTCATTGTTCAATTCCCACCTATGACTGAGAACATGCGGTGTTTGGTTTTTTGTCCTTGCGATAGTTTGCTGAGAATGATGGTTTCCAGTTTCATCCATGTCCTTACAAAGGACATGAACTCATCATTTTTTATGGCTGCATAGTATTCCATGGTGTATATGTGCCACATTTTCTTAATTCAGTCTATCGTTGTTGGACATTTGGGTTGGTTCCAAGTCTTTGCTATTGTGAATAGTGCCACAATAAACATACGTGTGCATGTGTCTTTATAGCAGCATGATTTATAGTCCTCTGGGTATATACCCAGTAATGGCATGGCTGGGTCAAATGGTATTTCTAGTTCTAGATCCCTGAGGAATCGCCACACTGACTTCCACAATGGTTAAACTAGTTTACAGTCCCACCAACAGTGTAAAAGTGTTCCTATTTCTCCACATCCTCTCCAGCACCTGTTGTTTCCTGACTTTTTAATGATGGCCATTCTAACTGGTGTGAGATGGTATCTCATTGTGGTTTTGATTTGCATTTCTCTGATGACCAGTGATGATGAGCATTTTTTATGTGTTTTTTGGCTGCATAAATGTCTTCTTTTGAGAAGTGTCTGTTCATGTCCTTTGCCCACTTTTTGATGGGGTTGTTTGTTTTTTTCTTGTAAATTTGTTTGAGTTCATTGTAGATTCTGGATATTAGCCCTTTGTCAGATGAGTAGGTTGTGAAAATTTTCTCCCATTTTGTAGGTTGCCTGTTCATTCTGATGGTAGTTTCTCTTGCTGTGCAGAAGCTCTTTAGTTTAATTAGATCCCATTTGTCAATTTTGGCTTTTGTTGCCATTGCTTTTGATGTTTTAGACATGAAGTCCTTGCCCATGCCTATGTCCTGAATGGTATTGCCTAGATTTTCTTCTAGGGTTTTTATGGTTTTAGGTCTAACATGTAAGTCTTTAATCCATCTTGAATTAATTTTTGTATAAGGTGTAAGGAAGGGATCCTGTTTCAGCTTTCTAGATATGGCTAGCCAGTTTTCCCAGCACCATTTATTAAATAGGGAATCCTTTCCCCATTTTTTGTTTTTGTCAGGTTTGTCAAAGATCAGATAGTTGTAGATATGTGGCATTATTTCTGAGGGCTCTGTTCTGTTCCATTGATCTATGTCTCTGTTTTGGTACCAGTACCATGCTGTTTTGGTTACTGTAGCCTTGTACTCAGGCAGGAGAAGGAAATAAAGGGTATTCAATTAGGAAAAGAGGAAGTCAAACTGTCCCTGTTTGCAGATGACATGATTGTATATCTAGAAAACCCCATTGTATCTCAGCCCAAAATCTCCTCAAGCTGATAAGCAACTTCAGCAAAATCTCAGGATACAAAATCAATGTATAAAAATCACAAGCATTCTTGTACACCAATCACAGACAAACAGAGAGCCAAATCATGAGTGAACTCCCATTCACAATTGCTTCAAAGAGAATAAAATACCTAGGAATCCAACTTACAAGGGACGTGAATGACCTCTTCAAGGAGAACAACCAACCACTGCTCAATGAAATAAAAGAGGATACAAACAAATGGAAGAACATTCCATGCTCAAGGGTTGGAAGAATCAATATCGTGAAAATGGCCATACTGCCCAAGGTAATTTATAGATTCAATGCCATCCCCATCAAGCTACCAATGACTTTCTTCACAGAATTGGAAAAAACTACTTTAAAGTTCATATGGAACCAAAAAATGGCCCGCATTGCAAAGTCAATCCTAAGCCAAAAGAACAAAGCTGGAGGCATCACGCTACCTGACTTCAAACTATACTACAAGGCTACAGTAACCAAAGCAGCATGGTACTGGTACCAAAACAGTTAATGACTATTTTTAAAACCATCAGAGAACTGAGGTCTCAAGTCTAACCACTATCCCAAAATCTGAAGAGACAGGTTGCTATGGGTTGAGTTGAACAAAAATATATGTTGAAATTCTTGCCCTCAGTATCTGATAATGTTACTTTATTTGGAAATAAACTGTTTATATAGTTAAGCTAAAATAAGGTCATTAGAATGAGTCCTAATCCAATGTGACTAGTGTCCTAATGTAAAAGGGGATTTGGATATAGGGACAGACATACACAAAAGAAAGATCATGTAAAGACTTCGGGAGAATGCCATCTACAAGCCAAGGAACAGCTAGGCTACCAGAAACTAAGAGAGAGGCACAAAACAGATTCTCCCTCACTGCCCCTCATAAGGAAGCAACCTAACCATGGGACTGGACATGATCACTCAAGAAAATTGTATAGAGTGATAAATGAGAAGCTGAAGGACAGGACTATATTTTTTAAAACCTAAACAATGAATAACTGGTTAAAAATCATGACTGATAAAATATGTAATACTTAAAGAAAACCCATTCTTTTTCCAAAAAAGCAAGTTAATTTTGAAATTTTCAGATGATTTTAAACAATCCAAAGTGTTTCACCAAGATTCTAAGTTTTAATGTCTTTCTTTTTTTTTTTTTTTTTGAGACAGACTGTCACTCTGTCACCCATGCTGGGGTGTAGTGATGCGATCTCAACTCACTGCAACATCTGCCTCCTGGGTTCAAGCAATTCTCCTGCCTCAGCCTCCCGAGTAGCTGGGATTATAGGTGCGTGCCACTATGCCTGGCAAAGTTTTGTATTTTTAGTAGAGATGGAGTTCCACCATGTTGGCCAGGCTGATCACTTACAGAGAAGGGTTGGTTATTAGTTGGTAAGAAGTAGGAATTTGAAATCCTTTTACATTGTACCAAATTGGTCTCAGGTTTCTCACTGAAACTAATCTTTGCACTATGTTCTAAACTCATACTACCAGATTGGTCAGAGAGGATAAACCCATTTTAAGTGTGACAGTTTATAGAATTTATTTGCAGTAAGTTTGAGTTTTTGGAATTTGAGGCATAGATGATCACATATGTCACTGCTTAGAGAGGGACCATTTACTCATATCCTAGAATGCTGGAACTGTATAAGGGGGATTACCAAATGGTATCTAACCGAAGGACATCATATACAGATTTAAATTTGTTAATCTTTGGAAAAAGAAGAATTTCAAAGCAAGATATAAAAAACAGGAAAATGTTAATATTTCGAAAATTAAGTTAAATTTAATATAGCTGATAACAGGGATTTGAAGAAAAATAAATAAATAAAAAACAAATGCTTCCAAAATGTGTAACAAAGGAGAGAAAAGTATCAAATTATCACATAGCAGCAGCTCACTAATTTTTTCCTGATTGATGTTAACATATAAAAAAGTTACTTCCTTGATATATAATATTGATAGAAATGAAATAAAATAATAAATAATTTAAACCAGGTATTTTTCTATTAAATATAATGATTTATGAACTAATGGTGATTATGAGCCTAAAGGAATTAGGTTGAGAAAAACTAACATTTGTGTACCAGAACAAATACAATGGGTCTTCAAAGAAGCATTCTGGCTAATATCAGATTAAAAATGTACTATTTTTATGCTCAGTGGAATAAGACTTTCAGTCACAGAAACATGCTGAAGATTCGCAAGGTGTATGAATGGTTCCACAGGTGAATCACAGGTTTGTAATGTGATACATTTCCATCAACACTAGGTAAAAAAAAAAAAATGAGAAAAGAAGCTTAAAAATTACTAGACACTTGGCAAATACTTTCACAAATACTTCAAGAGTTTTAAGTAAAAGAAGCCAGCACTGTTCCATGACATTTCTGGCTTTTAGAAAGCTTTGTTGGCTGGGCATACTTTTCTAGGAGAAAACAAAAGGAGCAGGAATTATGTACTTTTGGCCACATTAATGGAATCCAAGCAAAAAGTAAAAGTTAGCTGTAAGCAATTGTGAATATATAAGTAATGATAAATAATGTTGGATTATTACACATCAGGGCTATAACTGGTAAGAGGAAGCTTCAACACAACATTACAGTAAGTGTCATGTTCATATGTTCAGAAGTTATAATTTTTAGAAGTTGATTTAACATCACATCTGTTTTATGTAATTTTCAAGTCTTAAAACAACTTCAAAAATAAGTGCAAATATCAAGGTTATGGTTGAATTTGGAGTATGTTACAGTTATACTGATTAATGCTAACATCAGCCTACCAAAAATTTAGACACACACTCAGGTTTTTAATGAAAAATGTAATTTCTAAACTTGTTGTGTTTATAAACTTCCTGGAACAATGTCAACTGAGGACCCCAACTTTGTTCTTCAAGCTTAGTTCATAAAGTGCTAATTATGTGTTTTCTTTAATTTCAATAAAGGTGGAAAATATTGGCAGTTCCCAGGTCTTGCAATTTTTTCTATTTTTATGCAACATCACATATTGCAGAGTATTAGGTTAAAACTTACTTTTAATTTTTAAATTGTTGTGCTCTTATTGTAAATTTGAAGGCATGACATTTGGGGATAACATTTAAATAAAAACATTACTGTGGGCTGGGTGGGAATGCCTGCTGGTGCTTCTAGCACAGTGGATCTGCATCTGCCTGAACTTTTCAGGCCTGTGCAGCTCCATATTCCACCAGAGTCTGCCCAGGGAACAGATCAGGTGAGTCTGTGACTCCACTCATGCCTGCTGCTCCTAGCTGGGCAGTACACGTTGGCTGGGACTTCCAATGCAGCAGACCCTCCTCTGCCTGAACTCAGCAGTTGGGCACAGCTCCATGTTCCTCCGGGAAGCACACAGATGGCGGATCAGGTGACTCCACCCACACCTGCTTCTCCTAGATGGGCAGGACTCGCCGGCTTGGGTGATGCCTAAGGGGTCCCAGCTTCCGAACACTGAGAGGGGTGAGACACCCACGTTTGTGAGCCACAGAGGGACTGAAGTATGCTTCCCCCTTCAGGGCCAGTCTGGGAATGATACGGTCTGTCCGCTAACCACAGCCCCTTCCCTAGGGAGCCCTGCAGCCCAGCACATCTAACAGAGAAAGTATCAGTGGGGTGGCAGGGATTGCAAGGGGCTCCTCCAATGCCCAGGAGCAGACTTGATAAGGGGGTCATCTGTCTCCTCTTGCACCACAGAGCACTACTGCCAATGCACCAAAATACAAAAGAGCCACGTGTCTGAGTAAGAGCCTATTTGGTGGCCAACACTCTTAAGCACCACCTGCTGGATCCAGGATAGTCTGTCCATCTCAAAGTCCTTAACCTTAATCACATCTGCACAATCTCTTTTGCTGTGGAAGGTAACATATTCATAGGTTTCAAGGATTAGGATGCTGACATCTTCAGGGAGGAACATTATTCTGCCTGCTATAAATATGTTTAAAACACTGTTATTTTGAAAAAGATACTGCATATGTTAAATGGCAGTATTTGGCAGAAAATAAAGTCTTGGTAGGTCTACAGACACTAATAGTTTGTGTGTGTCTGTGTGTGCACGCATGCGCCTTGAAGGACACAGAATTTGACAGAGATTTATACCTAATATATTAATTAAATAAAAAACTAATTAAATTCTTATGATTTTTTAATCTCACACTGTCACTGCTACCAATTTGAGGTTACAATTAGAGAACAAATATATAATCTAAATTAATTTAATTTTTTAACTCTCAAATTCTTTTCATTTTTACTGCAACCCATTCATTTAATACAATTTCTTATCAACAACATTAATGACCATAAATATGAAAATTTTGTTTGGTCCTATAAATGAAGCAAAAGAAATATCAATAACCTATGATATCATGCTTGAAAGGATTTTTCCCTTCCTAATTGAAAACAAACAGAACCTAAGCTAAGTTAAATTAATGTGTAATCTTTCATTGCAAAACAAAGGTTATTAATTGGTGCAAGTGTGTATATAGTTATAAACAGGAGAAACAAACAATTGATTACTTTAACTTCAGAAAAGTCTAAGCTTAAAAATTTTAAATGTCAATAAGAATTAAAGAACCACATTTTCAATAGTTCAGAATATTTTTAAATGAATTTCTCAGCATTTGCTTATGACTGTGGGCTTAGTAAAGAACGAATATATCTGCTTTTGAAGGGCTCTTTATTTGACATTTTCTAAAGGTTTTTTTTAAGAACATAAAGTGTGTTCCTACTTAAATGAAACAAAGTAGTGAAGGAGTTTTAGCAAACCCTTGTCAAAGACAATATGTTCATGCTGTAATTCTTTTGAGAACCACCTTATTATTTGCTGTGACAAATTTCAGAGGCTATTAACTCTGGTTTTCACAAGTGTAACTTCATTTTCCTACAACTGAATACATTTATTTCTTAAATCCCAATTTTGCCACATGGTTAAAACTTAATCCCAACTTAAGTTATTCACTTGGATGTGTTACTTTTTCTTTTTCCAGTGAAGACTGTCCTATCTTTTTCGTTCTTTCTCCTCATAATTGCATACACATTTTAGGAATTTGCAAGCATCAGGTAGAAGTGAATAATACTTAGTTGTGTGGTCTGTGCTGTCATCCAACGCACCCTCTGCTATCACAGCTTGCGCTCCACTGGAGGGTTTAAGTGAGATGCTCTGAACTTGCCTTGGGTCCATCTCCTTAAACATTCCAGGCAGCAACCTGTCAATAAACTGCTACCCTTCCTGCAACATGGTGGTATGTTTCCACCTTCCAGGGTCCCAACTGTAAAGGACAACATACATTTCCATTCTCCTCAGGTCCCTACATCATTCTGGAGATTTGTCAAATTCAAATAAGTATTTAGAGCTATAGGCATGGTCCAGAAATGTGGCCATGCCTGTCATCAATAATGACTAACCGCTGACTAACCACTGACTGTCGTCAGTAATGGTTAAATTTAAAATTGAATAAGCTAATTAAACTAATACACTTCTAAAAACTGCAAAATTTAAAGTAGGTAGATTTGGTTCATATAAAAGTATAACACTTAAATGGGTTTGTTGAATCAAATTTAATATATCATTTAATATATTTATTTACATATAACTTATTGCTAAAAGTATCTGTGGCAGGAACACTTCCAGAAATCTGTGACACAGGGACATTACATTGTTATAATGTAGGAATCGAACTCCTGTGATAAGTCTGGTTGGAACTGTCCTGCCTACAAACAGAATCTGATGAATCTCTCTGATTTCACCTTCTTGTCTTTCTGACTTCCATGTCTCAGTGTCTAATATAGTGCCTAAAATACATTAGGCACCATCAAATATTATATGAATAAATGATTTCATAAAGTGTAAATCCCTCAACAAATAAATGAATAAGTAAAAGAAACTAATTTATACTGTATTGCACATGTAGTGAAAAAAAATTTTTAAATGTAGAAAAAATAGAGATGAAGAAGGCAAGTTTTTAAATAAAGAGCTAAATATCATTATTTATTTGTTTTTTTGAATTATGAAGGGAAGGATGGAGATTAACAGTCTCCTTTTTGGAGTAGGTACAGTTTAAGTTGAAGAAAAATAAATATGAAAATATATGGTTAATAACATATGGGCAAAACCAAGTTAACCAAGTTGAAGAAACTTAAATAAAATTTTGTTGAACTTCAAAGAGAAAGGTGAAGATTAATAGACTCCTTTTTGGAGTAGGTACAATTTAAGTTGGATTGTCAAAGAAATATGAAATATGATTGATAACCTATAGTCAAAACCAAATGTTTCAACATGTTGCAAACAGTAGGGGTTTACAACTCAGGCAAGTTACAAAGTTGGTTTGAGATAAGCTTCCTGTTATAGATGCTTTTGTTTTGTTAGTCTCCTTTGCTGAGCAGTCTGCCCAAGTCTAAGAAGGAAGTGAGATTTTTTGTCAAGTCAGTTTTGCATTGATCTGACTCTAGCTGGAGTACTGAGTTCAGTTCTGGGCATTTCATTTGGGCAAACTGAAGCCCATGCAGAAGAGCGTGAGAAAGAAGAAGAAAGGTTGGCAAACTGTGGAAGATTAGAAAGTTTCATGAGGTTGAAAAGAAGCTTAATGGGGATTTGATAGCTGTTTACAAATATTTGAAAGGTCATCATGCAGAAGGATTACTGGAGTTGTTCCATGCAGTGCCACAGGACACATAGTTGGTTAGTTCAGGAAAGCAGATTCTAGCTGAACATAAGATGAGGCTTTTCTACAATTAGAGCTGATTTAAATGGAGGAAGCTGTGCCACAAAATATTAAATGGGCTAGGCGAAGCCTCAAATCATCTATCAAATATTAAAGAGGAAATCTCTGCATTGAGTAAAAACTAGAGTAGATGAGTTCAGGTCACTTTGAGTTCTAAGATCCTACTTAGTCATTCTATAAAACTTCCCATAAGAAGATTATGATGAGCTTGTGTTGACATTCAGTTCTTTCATTAAAATTGGCTCCAAGTATCCTTTACTTAATGGAAATAGAGAATGAATAAAAAAGCCAAAATGAAAGTCTCTTTACATAACTCTAGCCACCCTTGCTAAACACAATTTTTTTATAATAAGAATCTTCAGATTCACAGTTCAAGGGAAACAAGTACGCACAATAATCAGTATAAAAGAGGTAAAAAATTTTTAAAAGCCCATACTACATTTAATGAAAATATAGGCTTCTCTGGGGAGTGTATGTCCACTGTCAGGAGTGCATCCACTGTCACTGCTACTAAAGTTCTCTGTAAAGAAATGACTCCTGATTGAGGACATTTTCTGTCAATCCATCAGTAAAGCTCCATCTTTTCAAATTCACCCTCATCTGACAACTACCATCCTCTGCCTTGAATTGACAAATAAATGAAATATAAATAATATTAACTTTTTAAAATTAGTGTGAATTTATTCTAAGCATGTGAAACAATTTGACAATGTACTAGTGATTCAAAATACTTGGTATAACTTTTTCTGATTTATTTAAGACCTGAATGGTTTATTTACAAATAAATTAGGAGGTTTCTTAAAGGAGTTTCAGAGTGATGCATTTGGTCATTTAGTACAGTGTATATATATTTATTACAGGCACTTTTATACATAATGAAGATATGATGAGAAAGAGCTAATTCCTTCCCTACCAAGCCTGAGAAGGTGCAGAAAACAAACAAACAATAAATAAGTAAACAATGAACATTTTGAGATGGGTTATTAAGAAAATAAATATTATAAACCTTACAGTGAAACAAAAGATGAAAGTGTAGGGTGGCAACTTAAAAAGATAAAATATCTGAGAAGATGAACACTTATTCTTTACTACTGCCCTGCTATCTATTGACTTTTCCATTTTCTCTATATTCTAGAGTTGACCATTCACAGAACATTTGATCACCTTATATTGATCACCTAAAAATTGTGTAATTATATCAAACTATCACTACCAGTTTGGGTAAATGTCCAGGCCTCCACAAATAAACCCTAAGTATTTGTGCATGCTTATAAATATGATTCAGTGGAGAGACAGAGTGATAGACTAGGATTTGAAGGGAGAGAACTAATCATCTTGGAAGATGAGAGAGGATGGGATCTGTTGCAAATGTTGAGGGCCTTTTCTAAGAAGAGAGATTCTTCTGTGTTTGTAGCAGAAAAGAAGTAGTAAAATAAATGAGTTGGCTATTTAGTGATGATGGGTTGATAAGAAATCACAGGTCGGATTTTTCTTTAGAATTTCACTACGGAATATGAAGTGAGAACATCAAGTGAGGGGAGGAGTGGGAACAAGGTGTTGGTTGTGAGGTTGGAAGAGACAGAACACTTATCCTGGAGAGTAGAAAAGCAGGCTTGCTAGGGAAGCTCATTGGTCTGCTTAGCAAGACTAAGGGGCTAATTTGGAGGTTTAAAATGTGAAAGATATACCAATGTTTTTGATTATTGGATTTTCTCCAGCTGTGTCTATCTGCTCAATTCAAATATCTCAATCCAACCCCAAGCACATTTAACAAAAGTTTTCATTGAATTTTATTTACTTTAGCTGAGCATGTGAAACTTTGAATCGAAGGAATATTTCTCACAAGCATTTTCGCCTAAAAGTTATATTTGAAAAAGATAATTGTTATTTTATAATCTTCCAAAACTTATCTTCCAACAAAATCCAGTTTCTGATTGGGCTGACTGACAAATTTTAACCTTTTATAATGACATGATTTCAGATCTTCAGAAAAGTTGCAAGAATAGTTCAGAAGTCAAACTTAGAAGAGCAAAATAATAAAGCAATAGTACAACGGCACTGCATATAATAATTATAAAAACTAGACAGAGTAAAAAAAAATAAATCATTTCAATTGGAAAGGGTATGAATTGCAAACATGTGGCTTATTTGCTAAGGGTACTATCCTGCCTTCACAGATACAGGCTTTCGGAATTGTCAATGGAAAATACAGCGATGGGGAAACCACATGCCTGGGGGACTTCAGGTGCCAGAGATCAGAGCTCAAGACTGAGAATACAATTGGAAACTTAAAACACATATTCTAGTAGTGAGAAACCTGCAGAATAATTAAATCCAAATTATAAGCACAAGCTTTCCAAGTCCTTAACTGTTAGCTAAACAGTGCATGTGTGAAGACATAAAGAGGTTTAACAAAAAAATTAGAAAAAAAAGAAAAAGCAGTACGAGGCAAAGATAAATCTACTCTTGATATTTAGAGAGACAGGGGGCCAGATTCATCAATATAATATTTTTCTGAACTGAGTGCATTATTTATGCACAGCATGGGGATCTGAGCTGAAGCTGATAGGCTTGAAGTATCTTGGTATAGAGTTGAAAAATGGCATAGCTGCCGGAAATTAATGGGGAATCCCTAAAAGCAAGGAAACTAGAAAATGAATGACACTAGCAACAAATAATGGCAAACTTAAGTGAAAAACAGCACCTATAATTTAACATAAATTATATAAATATATATAAAAAATACATAGGATATAAAAAATATATACCAAGTATATAAAAATATACTTATGATAAACATAGCAAAATATGTACAATTTTCATATGTTAATTACTATAAATGATTGGTAATATTACAGAAACCTAAATATATGAGGATATACAATGGTCATTAACTAGAAGATAATATTGTTAAAATTTTCTAATTCTCCCAAACAAATATACATTCAATAAAACCTAATCAAAATCCTACAAACTTCTATTTAGAAATTGAGATGTTGATTTTTTAAGTTCCATATGGAAAAGTGAAAGACCTAGAATAAACAAATTAACTTTAAGAAATAATACATTTAGTGAATTTGCACTACCTGATTTTAAGGCTTACTATAAAGTTATAGCAATCAACACAGTCTAAAATTAAAATAAGAATAGATATATAAACACTGCAAAATGGAGAATCCAGGAATAGACAAACAAATATTATGTAGAAAATTATTTATTTATTTTATTATTATTTTTTAAGACGGAGTCTTGCTCTGTGGCCCAGGCTGGAGTGCAGTGGCACATCTCGGCTCGCTGCAACCTCTGCCTCCTGGATTCAAGAATTCTCCTGCCTCAGGTTGCAATCCTAGTCTCTGATAAAATAGACTTTAAACCAACAAAGATCAAAAGAGACAAAGAAGGCCATTACATAATGGTAAAGGGATCAACTCAACAAGAAGAGCTAACTATCCTAAATATATATGCGCCCAACACAGGAGCACCCATATTCATAAAGCAAGTCCTGAGTGACCTACAAAGGGACTTAAACTCCCACACAATAATAATGGGAGATTTTAACACCCCACTGTCAACATTAGACAGAACAACAAGACAGAAAGTTAACAAGGATATCCAGGAATTGAACTCAGTTCTGCACAAAGTGGACCTAATAGACATCTACAGAACTCTCCACCCCAAATCAACAGAATATACATTTTTTCAGCACCACACCGCACCTATTCCAAAATTGACCACATAGTTGGAAGTAAAGCTCTCCTCAGCCAATGTAAAAGAATAGAATTTAAAACAAACTGTCTCTCAGACCGCAGTGCAATCAAACTAGAACTCAGGATTAAGAAACTAACTCAAAACCACTCAACTACATGGAAACTGAACAACCTGCTCCTGAATGACTATTGGGTACATAATGAAATGAAGGCAGAAATAAAGATGTTCTTTGAAACCAATGAGAACAAAGACACAACATACCAGAATCTCTGGGACACATTCAAAGCTGTGTGTAGAGGGAAATTTATAGCCCTAAATGCCCACAAGAGAAAGCAGGAAAGATCTAAAATTTATACCCTAACATCACAATTAAAAGAACTAGAAAAGCAAGAGCAAACACATTCAAAAGCTAGCAGAAGGCTAGAAATAACTAAAATCAGAGCAGAAATGAAGGAAATAGAGACACAAAAAACCCTTCAAAAAATTAATGAATCCAGGAGCTGGTTTTTTTGAAAAGGCCAACAAAATTGATAGACCGCTAGCAAGACTAATAAAGAAGAAAAGAGAGAAGAATAAAAAAGATGCAATAAAAAATGAAAAAGGGGATATCACCACCGATCCCACAGAAATACAATCTACCATCAGAGAATACTACAAACACCTCTATGCAAATAAACTAGAAAATCTAGAAGAAATGGATAAATTCCTCAACAAATACACCCTCCCAAGACTAAACCAGGAAGAAGTTGAATCTCTGAATAGACCAATAACAGGCTCTGAAATTGTGGCAATAATCAATAGCTTAACAACCAAAAAGAGTCCAGGACCTGATGGATTCACAGCTGAATTCTACCAGAGGTACAAGGAGGAACTGGTACCATTCCTTCTGAAACTATTCCAATCGATAGAAAAAGAGGGAATCCTCCCTAACACATTTTATGAGGCCAGCATCGTCCTGATACCAAAGCCTGGCAGAGACATAACCAAAAAAGAGAATTTCAGACCAATATCCTTGATGAACATTGATGCAAAAATCCTCAATAAAATACTGGCAAACCGAATCCAGCAGCACATCAAAAAGCTTATACATCATGATCAAGTGGGCTTCATCCCTGGGATGCAAGGCTGGTTCAACATATGCAAATCAATAAATGTAATCCAGCATATAAACAGAACCAAAGACAAAAAACACATGATTATCTCAATAGATGCAGAAAAGGCCTTTGACAAAACCCAACAACCCTTCATGCTAAAAACTCTCAATAAATTAGGTATTGATGGGACGTATCTCGAAATAATAAGAGCTATCTATGACAAACCCACAATCAATATCATACTGAATGGGCAAAAACTGGAAGCATTCTCTTTGAAAACTGGCACAAGACGGGGATGCTCTCTCTCACCACTCCTATTCAACATAGTGCTGGAAGTTCTGGCCAGGGCAATCAGGAAGGAGAAGGAAATAAAGGGTATTCAATTAGGAAAAGAGGAAGTCAAATTGTCCCTGTTTGCAGATGACATGATTGTATATCTAGAAAACCCCATTGTCTCAGCCCAAAATCCCCTTAAGCTGATTAGCAACTTCAGCAAAGTCTCAGGATACAAAATCAATGTACAAAAATCACAAGCATTCTTGTACACCAATCACAGACAAACAGAGAGCCAAATCATGAGTGAACTCCCATTCACAATTGCTTCAAAGAGAATAAAATACCTAGGAATTCAACTTACAAGGGATGTGAAGGACCTCTTCAAGGAGAACTACAAACCAGTGCTCAATGAAATAAAAGAAGATACAAACAAATGGAAGAACATTCCATGCTCATGGGTAGGAAGAATCAATATTGTGAAAATGGCCATACTGCCCAAGGTAATTTATAGATTCAATGTCATCCCCATCAAGCTACCAATGACTTTCTTCACAGAATTGGAAAAAACTACTTTAAAGTTCATATGGAACCAGAAAAGAGCCCGCATCACCAAGTCAATCCTAAGCCTAAAGAACAAAGCTGGAGGCATCACGCTACCTGACTTCAAACTATACTACAAGGCTACAGTAACCAAAACAGCATGGTACTGGTACCACAACAGAGACATAGATCAATAGAACAGAACAGAGACCTCAGAAATGATGCCGCATATCTAAAACTATCTGATCTTTGACAAACCTGACAAAAACAAAAAATGGGGAAAGGATTCCCTATTTAATAAATGGTGCTGGGAAAACTGGCTAGCCATATGTAGAAAGCTGAAACTGGATCCCTTCCTTACACCTTATAAAAAATTAATTCAAGATGGATTAAAGACTTACATGTTAGACCTAAAGCCATAAAAACCCTAGAAGAAAGCCTAGGCGATACCATTCAGGACATAGGCATGGGCAAGGACTTCATGTCTAAAACACCAAAAGCAATGGCAACAAAAGCCAAAATTGACAAATGGGATCTAATTAAACTAAAGAGCTTCTGCACAGCAAAAGAAACTACCATCAGAGTGAACAGGCAACCTACAGAATGGGAGAAAATTTTCACAACCTACTCATCTGACAAAGGGCTAATATCCAGAATCTACAATGAACTCAAACAAATTTACAAGAAAAAAACAAACAACCCCATCAAAAAGTGGGCAAGGGACATGAACAGACACTTCTCAAAAGAAGATATTTATGCAGCCAAAAAACACATGAAAAAATGCTCATCATCACTGGCCATCAGAGAAATGCAAATCAAAACCACAATGAGATACCATCTCACACCAGTTAGAATGGCTATCATTAAAAAGTCAGGAAACAACAGGTGCTGGAGAGGATGTGGAGAAATAGGAACACTTTTACACTGTTGGTGGGACTGTAAACTAGTTCAACCATTGTGGAAGTCAGTGTGGCCATTCCTCAGGGATCTAGAACTAGAAATACCATTTGACCCAGCCATCCCATTACTGGGTATATACCCAAAGGACTGTAAATCATGCTGCTATAAAGACACATGCACCCGTATGTTTGTTGTGGCACTATTCACAATAGCAAAGAGTTGGAACCAACCCAAATGTCCAACAACGATAGACTGGATTAAGAAAATGTGGCACATATACACCATGGAATACTATGCAGCCATAAAAAATGATGAGTTCATGTCCTTTGTAGGGACATGGATGAAACTGGAAAACATCATTCTCAGTAAACTATCACAAGGACAAAAAACCAAACACCACATGTTCTCATTCATAGGTGGGAATTGAACAATGAGAATTCATGGACACAGGAAGGGGAACATCACACTCTGGGGACTGTTGTGGGCTGGGGGCAGGGGGGAGGGACAGCATTAGGAGATATACCTAATGCTAAATGACGAGTTAATGGGTGCAGCAAACCAACACGGCACATGGATACAAATGTAACAAACCTGCATATTGTGCACATGTACCCTAAAACCTAAAGTATAATAATAAAAAAAAAATAAAATTGACAAAATTATGTAAAGAGTAATGATTTAACAAAGCAAAGTTGCAACTAGTCAATAATAGGTATTAAATAGACTTGGTTGTATATGCCACAGACACTACAGATAGGGGCTTATTATAAAGAATATTGTGCTACGATGTATTTGAAAACTTAGAAAAATAGTTGGACTCATAGAAAAATATAGCATATTAAATTTATTCCAAAAGAAATGCAATACTTGAATAATTCTCAAACATATTGAAGAATAGTTTTAAATCTCCCACCTCCAAAAATGTCCAGGTCCAAGTGGTCTTATCAGTTTTACCAAGAATTAAAAAATGCATATTTTCAAACAGAAACTGTTTCAACACATATAAAAAGAAGAACTACACTTCAACTTATTGTAGAAGATCAGTATAACTTTAAGTACTGATCACAAGGGCAGGAAGAGAAATAATAATTATGGAATAACGTCACTCAAAACATGAATGAAAAAAATCTGAACAAATCTCAGGAAACCAAATTCCGACGTGTATAGAAAGGTAAGATTCCTTAAACACATGAAATTTATTTTGAGAATGAAATGTTGATTTTTAATCTTAGCAAACCAGTAAGTTTAATTAATTATCTTAACTGAATAAGACAAGGATTACTTAATTATATCAAAAGATACAGAAAAGTAATGGATAAAATTTAACAATTATTCTTAGCAAACTAGAAAATGAAGGAGTTTTTTTTAACCTTGATGAAGAATATCCATAAAATTCCTCATTATGGTAAAATGGTAAGACTAGTTCATTTAAAATCAGGAGCAAGGTCTGAGTGATCATTATTATAATTGATAACTTCTATCCAATAGTATTTCATGCATTACATGGCTCTAAATAGGATATTAGTTATATATAATATTTTCTTAGATTTTTTAAACCCTTTATGTCTAGCCATGGTCATTAATTTTTTTCCTGTTTCTAATTTTTTATCTACTCTTCTCTCCCTGTTCTCCTCAGTGCTTCTTTGCATAATAGCAGCAGAAAGGTTATTTCTCATATGATTATTTTTATAACAAAAACTAATTAAATTATACATCCCTCTCAGTTTGAATTCTTGGCTCCCTTAACTTCTTTTTTAATTTCATAAGCACTTTTCTAAAACCCCTTGGATATAACATTTTCACTTCATTTTGTTTTTGGAATTAATAATTTCATATTACCCTCTTTAATTCAAGAGTAATTTAGGAACATATGACTAAATTTCCAACTGTTCTTTTTAAATTAGTTGCACATTTATGAAATACAGTGTTTTGGCCACAGTAATATCTAGGATCCCTTATAGCTCTAATCATAGCTATTTATTAGCGCTAATTTTACAATGTCTCTGTAGAGAAGTTTGAAAGAATTTGGTCAATTTTAAGTGGATTTTCTTAGAACGTGTTTTTAGATCATGCGGAGGAGATGACAGGATAAAGGAGGAAGCAGTCTCAAGAGTGAAGGTGTAAGCTGCTTACTAGGATTTAGCAATCCACACCAGTTTATCTTAGAGCATCAGATATATGACTCAAGTCTTTGTCTTCAGCCAGATGAAATGATTTTATTAAAATGGCCAGTATAAGTCATATATGAAAAGGTCTACAAAGGTTTCAGTTCCTTTATTTCACTATGAGGGTGGAGAAAGGGACCAGAAATACTGTTTTCATCTGTCCACGTTCCGCAGCAACCTATTAATTTATTGATGGAAGAGTATGTTTACAAAGAGTTCATTTCCAAGGTTGATCTCTCCAATGGTTCTAATCTATTACAAGAGAACATAGTATGATGATTTCCAGTTAAAACCAACCAAGGTTAAAACAACCTCCAAGAAGTTTTGCAAATAAAATCTATCAAATAAAATTGAACACTTCCAGAAATCTAATGCCTTTTTTGTACAATTATATCATTGTACAGCAATAAAAAATAAATTACATCAAATTTTCGACTCTCTACTACCATTCTATTCAAGCAGATAGAAGACTTTCAAACAGCCTGTAAATACAACTGTCAACAATGGGTTGAAGCCAACCCATTGGTTAGTGACTCTCAGTTCTTATGGTTTTCCAGATTCTCATTCTCTGCAAGTTAGAGATGGAGGCCAAGGACAAGATGAAACTGGGATTTGCAGGAGTCAAAAGCCCTAGGGGATGTTGCTAACTGTGAGTGTGTAGGTAAGGTTTTGCTTTTTCTGAAAACCTTTCAATAAAACTGATAGAATGTAGAAATGCACACATTTTCCTAAATGCTTTGATGCAGTCTATTAAAAGATATAAAAAGAAAATCTTCCACTGTGATATTTTATGCCTCCAGTGACCTAACTTTATGACAAAATAAAAGTCATAGAAAAATATGTAAAGTTAAATATAATTGGAACACCTGGATGGAAAAATGTTTAAAAATGGCATTACTGCCTTAACTGTACCAACATGAGCAGAAGTCCTATAATCATGTTCAGTGGTAATGTGGAACCATATGTGGTGAAATAAAATACAGGACAAATATATAAATACATCTGTTGCTACAGATTTTCAGCCTTTTAACACTCGTAGATTTCTGTTTGGGGTCTGACTCTGACTATATCCTACTGTTTTATGTATTTTTCTGTAATTTTGTGAGATTAACAGAGCCAACTTGCAGATTTCTGCTAAATGTTAATTCCTTTCTCAACTTTTAGAGTGTTGGGGCTGTAGCATTCTTTTTCTGAATGAATAACCCTCAAAAACAAACTGTTTGGGTACAATCTTAGGTACTTAAAGTCTCATAATATTTCTATAATAAAACCCCAACAATTAGCCTGGCATAGCAATGTATACAACATCATATATCCATATCCAAAAACCAACACAGTTTGACCACCAGAAAGCTTGCAAAACAGGCATGGGTTTAATGTTTCTCAATGTCCTTTACTGCGTGTCTCTCTCTCTCTCTCGTTCACTCTCTTTCCCCTCCCACACAGACACAGACACAGACACACACATACACACACACACACAGATACACAGTCTTCTATGTACAGAATATGATTTTGAAAAACCAATCAATAATGTAAAATTGAATGCCTTTTCTCCTACAGTATAGATGAATCACAATAATTAATGTTATTATTTTAAAGTTAACTAAACTGTATATATGTATTAATTATTGCTTAATGTGGACAGGATTGGTGGTAACATTTTCTATCTCTCATAGCCTTGTAAAATAGGAATGAAAAGAAACAAAACTTGTATTCATGCCACAATTACTTTTTGAATACATGAGCATCGATTAAAGCAGAAATATGTTTCATTTTTTTCTTTATTAGTGTGGAAATTATTAGTGGAAATCAAATTTCATATTTGGCCCAAAATTTGGCAAATAACAATAATCTGGAAAGAAAAAATACTGCTTTTTGTATAAAAGCATTTATACTTTTAAAAAAATAAATCCTTACAAAAAGTTTTGTTTGTGCTATTATTATTTTCTCTACCCAACCATATAGAAAAATTTTTATACCTGATAATTTATCGTATTTTATTTTTAATTGACAAATAATAGTTGTACATATTTATGGGATGCATAGTGATGTTTTGATGTATCTAGCGATCAGATCAGGGTAATTCGAATCTCAAACATTTATTATTTCTTCATGCTGGGACTGTTCAATATCTTCCTTTGAACTATTTGGAACTATATAATATATTATTGTTAACTATAGCCATCTTACAATGACATGGAACACTAGAACTTATTCCTCCTCTCTAGCTACAATTTTGTACTTTTAGATGGTCAAAGTAAAAAAAAAAATTTTCCTTCTGACATTTGATTGTGTGATATATATATGTATATATATGTGTGTGTGTGTGTATATATATATATATATGCAAGATTCAAACTACTATAAACCTAGGCAATTGATAACAAAATAATGCTTTAAATACGACATACCAATGGAAAAAAGCAAATCATTGTCACTCCTTTTGAAATCTCTATGCAAAGTGTTTTAATTTCTATACCCTCTTATTTTCTTATCTATTAAATGAAAAGTGATGAAAATACTGTCAATACTCATTATTCATGGATCTAATATTTGCTAATATTTCTTCTTGTTTCAGTTTTCATACCAGAAACAAGTGTCTTTTCTATGGACTGTCTTAGTGCCACAATTTTTGCATCTCTGTGCTTCTTATTGGTGATTCTGGGGTTTGAAATGGCCCCAAGCATAGTGGTAACTCTAATGTTCTTAATGTTCTTAAGAGCAGGAAGGCTGCGAACTGCCTTAGAGAACTGCCTTAGAGAAAAACACTATATATTAAATAAGGTGTATTTAAAAAGAAACACATATAAGAAAAAGTAATCGATTGGTTGATGAATATGTTGTTACCTAAAGGGCATAGAAACCTAAACCTGAATTTCACCTAGGAGTGATGGTTCAGTGTGTTGAGTGGCTATGGCTTCCATAACAAAATATAGGCTTGGTGGCTTAAATGACAGAAATTTAATTTCTCACAGTTCTAAAGGCTTCAAGACCAAGGTTCCATGTTAGTCATTTTCTAGTGAAGGCACCCTTCCTGGCTTGCTGACAGCCACCTTCTCACTATGTCCTCACATGGCCTTTCCTTAGAGTGCACGAGGGGTGGTGGGTGGGTGACATTCTCTGGCGTCACTTCTTATAAGTGCACGAATCCTACTGGATCAGTACCTCATCTCTATAACCTCATTTAACATTAATTACTTCTTTGGATACCCCACCACAAAATACAGCCACACTGGGGGTTAAGGATTCAGCATACGAATTTGTGGAGGACACAAACATTCAGTCCATAAAATTGAATATTCACTTATACATTGCTTGCCACAAATTAATAAGACATAACTACTGTGAATAATGAAATCAGAATCATGAAATATCTGACGTTTAAGGACTAATTAATAATACTAATTGTAAAACACACACATCAATGAGAGAGAGGTATATGATAAGCCTTTAGTTAACATATAGAAGAATTCAAGCTGCCGTCTTCACCAAATGTTTTTGAAGAACTTGTTTATTTTGATTAAGTGAATGCTACTTATATAATTAAAAATAAAATTAATATACAGATAAAAGTTCAAAGTGAGTAGAAAGAGGAGAAAATGCTGAGAAAGTATCTGGCTCTACAGTACTAAAGTAAGTTTAGGATTGGATTTTTAAATAATAACCCTTCTACTTGCTTGATAGCAATTTTCAGTGCATTGCAGGTGGTGAATTCCATACTCATTTACCCAGTGGGCTTTTATTTGGAAAACACAATTAGAGAAATGTGAATATAATTCAATTCCTTGCTTAATATAATCTATATATGTAATAATACACCAAACCAATGGTTTATGAGCAAGATCCATCAGTTTCCTATACAATATAAAACCATTATATCCATACAGTATTTATTTTCTAAAATTGAAACCAGTCACACATTTTACTTGTAATCTGTTATATTTCTCAATCTGTAAATACATTAATTTTGGTTATTCAAATAATTCTCTAATTATCACATGCTCTCAGAATTATACTTACCTAAACAATAGAGTTGTTACTCAGAAAAATATATATTGAAACTTTTTCCCAAGTGTTCTTAATGCTTAAAATATTTTTCAGCCTTTATTTAAATTCTTTCGTCACATAACTTCGTTGCACACTGCATTATTTTCTGTTTTATCTTCAGTTTAACTTCAATTTTAATGCTTAACAACAAATAAAACAAAAAATTCTACCTAATTCAGCTAGAATCTTCATTGTATTTTGTGAAAATATGTGTGCTACTGAAAAATCTAACAAAATATTCAGAAAGGAAATAAAGTTTAAGAACACTGTATTAAAAAATAAAAAACAAAGCAATTTTTGAACCAGACTTATTACAGGACATTAAATAATTGATTTAAAATATGAAAAATAATAACAAGACTCTTAAAACACCCTAGGATTCAGAATTATATTACTATTATAAATATATAGGAAATTTCAAATTAATGAATCATTCAATAATTTATGTCAACTAAAACAAAGATGCAAATATGTAAAGCTGTTTAGGTAGTCTTTGGGAACTGTATTTATGTTCTAACTTTAATTAATGTTGCCAAGTATTTAAATATTCACCAAAATCCTAAGACTCATAAAATACATTATTGAAGAAAACTGTTTCGTTGGTTAAAAACAAACCAAAAAATCCCATTACGTATGGCAGTGTTCTCTAAAATTCTTCACAAATAAAGTATCATATAAAACTTCAAAGTGAATTGATTATAGGAAAAGCACCAGATTTTAATTACTTTTTCTTGAACACAAAGCCACAATGAATTAAACTTCTGAAGGTTAACTTGCATTATGATCTTATTCTCTGGTCATTGACTGTATCTCCTTATTCTGTCTCAGATGGCACCTGTAGCTTGGGAGACCATTCTGATTCAAACCTACACCTTCCTATTTTTAGCTCCTGTGCTTCTCTGGCTCAAGGTTTTCTCAGGCCATAGAAGCTAGCTCAGGTGGGGCTCAGAGAAGGCCAGAAGAACTGGTGAGTTTATGTTCTCAAGGACAACTCTCACATAATGAGGACAGGGGTTGATGAATAAAAATCTCAGCTTCCTTGTGCCTTGATGGAGAAATCTGAGGCGTGTTCTACACATACAATTAGAGGTTCCTATAAAGATGAACCCAGTTGCACCCAGCAGTATCCTATTCATGAATGCAAACCTTGCTGGCTTTTATCCCTTCCTGGACTCACCTTCCCATACTTTCATCCAGCTCCTTGGAATAATCTCCATAATATACAATTTGCACCCATCCTATCTCACCCTAACCCTCTCATCAGTGGTGCTTTCTGATAAGGTGTAAGTGAAAGGAGAAGCACTGACATGTACTAGCCCTACCACTTGAAAGATATGTCAGCCAATAGTGCTTAAAATGATTTTGGATCCAGTTCTCATTTGTAAAGACTTTATAAAAAATAATGTTTAATGTTGAGTGTCAGCCAGCAATTAACCCAAGACACGTGTGAAAGCCAAAAGACTTCCATGGCCGTATTTAAAACGACTGTATCTTCTGCATTGGAGCCCAAACTAGTACTGAAAATAAAGCTGAAAGTTTAATTGTGAGAGTCATGAAATTACAGAGGAGACATTCATAAACTAATAAGTTGCTTATAATAAAGCCAGGAACTTACTAGTGAAGTAGCAAAGGACTGATATCCTGAGGAATTTGTTGGCGGCATTCAAATAGATTCACTTGAGTAGCTTAATCTCCAGATTCCCGTAAAACCTCTAGGCTAGGGGATCACATCCCCTTCCCAACCAACTTCAGTGGCTGGAGATAAAGGAAAGGCCTTATTTAAGAAGGATGCCTCAGAAGATGATGCTTGCCTGCATCATGAGTGCTTCTGCTTTCTCCTATCATTTCCACACCAATAAACAGTATTAGTTTTCAGCATTGCCTAAGTGGGATCCTGATATAAAGAAACATTATTCACTGAAAAAAGCTGCTGAGCCTGGCTAATAACTACCAGTAGGAACCAAGAGAACATATGTCAGCATGAATCTTGAGAGTGCCAAATGAAAGAAGGTAGAGCATAGGGTGTTGAGGGGAGAATTTATTGATAAGATGGCACTCTCTCTGATGCAGAATTTAACATGTTGCCAGAACACCTGAAGCTGGTCCTACTATGGTGTTGCAATGGCTCTTTTAAGCTTAGAGATGATGAGGTACTGTAGTGAATAAGGTAGAGTTATTGGAACTGCTTTGGGAGAGTGATAAGAAAGAAGTAAGTGGGCATCCTAGGACAGGTTTAATATATAACAACAGGAAATCTATCAGGTTACTCTGTTTCCAAATGACCCAGAAGACACTGTCTCCACTAAAATGATTATACGCACTAGTGAGGAGAGTGCCAGCATTCTTGAGAGTATTAGTCAGGCTGTCTTTCATAGACCATGTTTGATAATAGGACATGCTTTTCTTTCTACCAATGGGAATAATAAAATTCTAGAATAGCAGAGGCCAGATAGTAGTACTTAACTATCAGAGGTAAGGTTGACATACTTGGGATATAGAACAGCAGGGCTGGAATGACATCCAGGTGTTCGCAACCTGTGGGCAACTTTGGCAAAAGACATAATTTTCCAAGAAGCAAAATGTATGTGCAGCCAATGAGAATGTATCCAGGTTTGTAAAACCAAAATGACCAACAGTGGGTGAGCTGAATGAACAATGGTGTCAGCTGTTACAAGGGAAAAATATTATCTTTGTTTTCATGTCTAAGCCCATCAGTTGAAAGGAAAATGAGGTGTCCTTGAGGAAGATCTTTTTTTTTTTAAAGTCAATAAATTTTTATTCAAGGAATTCCATGTTGTGATTTCTTCCAATGTCCTTCAAGGTCACTTTAGATCCTCTAAAGAGCTGGAGTCAAAAGATTTATCTTCAAGTTTGCCCTTTTTAATGAAACTGATCAGTTGTCCTGTCAGCCCATAATTACTTTGGCTTCTGTCATCTCCTTTTAATATGGGTATACTGATGGAAGACTTCAAAATTCACCAAGAATCTTTGGGATCTAATTTCTTCAACCAGTTTACTTTAGGGTCCTTTTTACTGTAGGTGGTGGGGATCTGCCTGGTTCTCAACTTGACACCCTCTCAACATGAATGAGTTCAAATCACATTCATTCCTAAGCGACCACTCAAGAATGGTACAGATGTGTGGAGTATGCCACAGGTAAAAGAGTAGACTATCTTTAACTCCAGACACCACGTTCTCAAGATAAAAGCCTTTAAAACAAAAAGCCATTGTATATATCGTCAACATGAAATTCGAATGCAACATTAATACTGCTGAGGATTTCCCTCATATCCCATGCTGTTTATCTATTTTACAGTCCTAGAATCAACCTTTTTTTCTTAAGAGACAGGGTCTGTCTTTGTTACTCAGGCTGAAGCATAGTGGTGCCATCAAAGCTCAGTGCAGCCTCCAACTCTTGGGCTCCATCCTTTTGCCTCAGCCTCCCCTTTCTGAGTAACTCCAACTACAGTCACATGCCCCAGTACCCAGCTAATTTTTAAATTTTTGTGGAGATGAGGTGTTTCTTACTTTCTTGCCCAGGCTGGTCTTGAACTCCTGGTTTCAAGCAATACTCCCACCTCAGTGTGGGGATTGCAGGCTTGACCCATTGCACCTGGCCTGGAACCAACCTTTATGCTTCTAGTCAAGACAGAGTTGCTCTGGTTCAAATGCCTCTGATACTTTTGCTAATTGTTGTATGAATATGTGATTCTTGGAGCTGCTACAGGCATCTTTTGATACTGAATACCTAATGCTAACATACAAAAAGATGGAAAGAAAAAACTGTCCTTTATGATTTTGTTAAAATGCTGAGCTATATGAAATAATACATTTTCCTTTATAGTTTTATGCAACCAACAACAATCTGCTTTATATATAAGCACATACTTATACATTTTACTCAATTTTCAGTGGATGTGCACCTTAGATATTTTATTCTCATCTATTCTCTAATCTAAAAGGTTGACAATTTGAACGAAAATTTTCTGAATTCGTTTTGTACTCCAGAAATGGAGCATCTGTTAGAATTTGCCTGAAAGAGATTAAAATATTGGTCAAGGAATTCTCTACATTTAAGAAAAATTTAAAGTATTTCCAGACAGATAAAGACTTAAGTTGCTAATAACTCTAAAACTAAGACTTTTTTGAGTGTTTCATAACAATGCATAACTACCTTTCCATTCAAGTAAGTTTCTCCATGACTACATCTTTTACACACTAACATTATATACATTTAATTTTACCCTTTGCCTAATATGAATTAGTTATTATAGTCCTAATAGATAGCAATGAAAGATCTAAAATTAATCCTACTTTTTAGTGACTACATTAGTTTATATATTTGGGGGAAGAAAATTAAGAAATTCAGTGAGTCTGGAAATGATTTATTAAGTATATTTGAAAGTACAATGAACCTCTCAGTCATGTAAAACATTTAATAGCTAAAGCTTCCTAATATGTGGAACATTTGGCACAGTGATTCTCTGACACGGCTACATATACAAATTGTGATTAAAGGTTTTGCCGTTGTATTGGTGTTGGTTTATAACTGGAAATTCCAATTTGGAAAATGGAGCTTTGGCATCTGAATTTTAAAAATACTTCTTAGGTAATTCTGGTGTGTATTTCATTTGTGAAACACCTAATAAGCCCACATTAACATTGCAGGGTACTCTATGAGCCAGCAGTGTTGAGTAACAAAAATAACTATTTGGAGTAAACGAAAGAAAAATAACAATATTCTCTAAATAGGTCCCTGAAACTAAACTCAGGAAAGCTAGTTTTATTTTCTTATTTGTTTTATTCTGGCTTTTGTTTGTTTTATCAATGATATATATTTTTTCATTTTGGTGGGTTTCATAGGTCTCATTGTTCTTTTTCTTTGCTTCTTGGGGAGGAAACGATTGAAAATATCTACTATCAAAACCTATAATTTCTCAAGATAAAACTTTTTTTTACCACTAGTTCTACTGATTGCAGTTTTGTTTTGGTGAGGTGTAAAGATTAAAACAAATAACTAGGGCATAATATTTAATTTATTGGCTTTGCTTAAATAAAGTGACAAAGGCTGAAGCATGTGGGTGATAGCTTTAGAAAATAAAAAGGGTATCTAGGAACTAGACCTTACAGAAGGTCCAGCTAATCTCTGATTTCAGAATAGTCTATGCTGCTGGGTGGAAAAGTGGGCCCCACCTTGTTTCTAGATTACTGGCTATGCTTGCCAAAGACTAGTGTTGTTTAGCTATTGACTTTAAAATACACTAATATTTAGAAACAAATTAGTATATTCAAGAGATATTTCCTCAAAATAGAAGAAAACACTAAATAGATCAATGTATAAACTAATAATTGCTATTACTATGAGAGGTTATCATAGAAAGTTAAATCTACTTGCAGGAAGATGGAAAAGCTTTCTGTAAGGAGCTGATAAGTGACCCAATATGTGAAGGATGAATAGGAGATAACTGGGTAAAGAGAAGGGCAGAGAGTGGGGAAAAGCATGCCAAGCAAATGCAACAAAGTGCCAAGGCTCTGAGGTAGAGAGGAGCATTGTATACATGAGAACATGGAGAATTGAGGGAAAAACAAAACTGCGAGTGGAGTAACTGGAGATGAATTTCAAAAAGTAACTTTTGAAGCTGTTCATCCAACAGTTTTGGGAAATCATATGGGCTAAGAGAAGCACGTAGATGGAAGGCAGAACAGATCTGGGGCGACCGGATTGTAAACCACTGAGGTAGCATTAACTATGATATTAATGTGGAATACAGAAGTGCATACAACATAAAATCAGCAAGTGTTCATTTAGATTGGATGTGAAGTGAAGGAGAAGAAGGTATTTTTTTTTTCTGTAATTAAATAGGTGTGCCTTTCACTGATCACAGGAGAAGGGCCATATTGGGAAGAAGACCATTTTTGGACACATATATTTTTGAGGGACATTTGAAGTATCTAAGTGGAAATTTCAGGGCAACCTTTAGGGATATTTCAGAGAAGAGGGCTGCACTAAAGGCAAAAATCTGGCGAGCAATAGCGTATCAATCCTAAGTGAAGATATGGGATTTTTGAGATCGATGGAATGCCCAGAAGCAGTCAAGGATGAAGAAGTGGTGTGAGATTTAAATTTATTAAACATTTATAAGGGCAATGATAAGTTATTGTTTAAGGAGACTCAAATATTCTACATGCAAATTCAAGACAGATAACTGTATGGTTACCCTAGGCAAAATTACCAACGGTGTCAAAGTAGCCATAATTACGGACATTTAAACTATTTAAGTGGAAATTTCAGGGCAACCTTTAGGGATATATACATAGAATTCAGAGAAGAGGGCTGCACTAAAGGCAAAAATCTGGCCAGCAATAGCGTATCAATCCTAAGTGAGGATGTGGGATTTTTGAGATCGATGGAGTGCCCAGAAGCAGTCAAGGATGAAGAAGTGGTGTGAGATTTAAACTTATTAAACATTTATAAGGGCAATGATAAGTTATTGTTTAAGAAGACTCAAATATTCTACATGCAAATTCAAGACAGATAACTGTATGGTTACCCTAAGCAAAATTACTAACAGTGTCAAAGTAGCCATAATTAAAAGGTGGATGTGGTATTAAATACCTATATTTTCTTACCGCATTATTGGTAACTATGGGTAAGAAGTTGCCTATTTCCATTATTCTTGTCAGATCCACTAATTCTTGTCCCAATTGAGCATACCTATCTGCCTCTTTGCCCTGTACATGTCTCTGCCTGCCCGTGTTACATAAGCACCTTCCTTTTACTGGAGATGATATATTGATAGAAGAAAAATATAATTCTATATGTCTTGAAATGATCTAAGTTCAATCTTCAAAGTAAGATTTTTCCTTTACTACGGAAACTTTTAAAATGATACTTTTATTGCTTTAGCTATTTCTATTCCAATGTGCAATTTCACAAATTTATGAAATACCATAAATTCTAGAGGTATGACTCTTCATCTATGTCTTTTACCTCCAAGTGACTATTCACTTTCATATCACTTTAGAAGTATATATTAATATTACTCTACAAGGTATCTTACACTCTGTAACTACTGAAGTCTCAATGATTTTAGGTGAGTACGTTTATTGTCTAGATTACGTATCATTGAAGAGACTTCTTCATTATTCAGAATCTTATCTCTCTAGTAGTTTTCTTTCTCTTATTACCAAGTGACCCTCGAGTTTAGGAAATGAGATTTAATCTCCTACTTGCTATTCAACAGACTGTGAGGTGTTTTTCTATGTAAGTACAACAGTATATGGCATATAGTAAGTGCTGAATAACTGTTAGATAAATGAGTGAGCAAATAAACACTTCACAAGCATTTTGGAGTTTGCTGTGGCATCACAGCTAGTTGTATTTGTGAGCAAAACTGCAGAAAACATAGAAACTGTAATACTCCATGGAAGTAATATTTTCCTGTATACATGTCAATTAGCACAAGGACTTTTTTAGACAATGTCACCCCTAATGTGTGTGCAGAATAAAAATATACAGCTTTGTGAATCTAATTTTGGTTACTGTGAATCCTAAAAATCCTGTTAGGGATTGTATGGCAGAGAAAAACTCTTTCTACCCATTGCTTCTTCAGAAACACATGTGCATTAACCATCATCCACAGTAGTCTAGATGTTAAATTTTCTTTCTGGTAGTTGATTCTCATTATTCACATTAATTATGTTCTATAAAATTACCACAAGCACTGATTAGCTAATAAAGAACCATTGCTCCTGGGGAAAATACGGTTAAGTTTGTCTGGTCACAAATTTCACCAGTTAATTAATACCTAACCTTGCATTTAAAGATAACTTATCTAATATATACTGTTGATTCAATAACACTGAACTCATATCTGGCAGCCCTATAACGCATGTGTGAATGAACTTTACCTAGCACACCAACTTTCTCTGTAGTCACAGCCTTCTTGCACTTAGGAACATTAGCGCTTCAGCGCTACACTTAGAGGCCATTTTAATCAGCAACTCACCAACAGAAAGGACAAACAAAAAAAAGTCACACACACACACAAAAAAAGAACGAACATTCATGTGCAGTATGAGAGCAGAAACCAGCAAGCAGAAGGTCATCTTGTTCTGCTTCAGTTGGGAACTGTGCATCAGGCAAATCACATTGTTCTCTGCTCTGTGTTTGTTGTATTTGTTTGCAATGACCTCAGAAACACCCTGAGTAGTGATTTGGGGGTTACAAATAAATTTCAGCAAGCAGGCAAATTTGCAAATTCCAAATGTCCAAATCATGAAGAATCACCATATTTCAGTGGATTGTGCAAGGTGTACCTCCCTGAAAACATTTATTGGGGGCCATATTGTTCAAAGACAAGGAAACAGTAAATAATCACGCACTTCCCATGTAATAATGAAAACAAAATGTTTACTAAAGAGGATAGAATAAAACCTAATTGTATGTTGACCCTCAGTAGCTTTATATCAAATTAAGTAAAACTCAATTACCACTTTAAGGTTTTTCTGAAACAGTCAAACAGAAGGGTAAGAAAATTGCTGATTCTTCCCAATAGGTTTCACACTAACCAAACAACTGTAGGTTTCTACCTTTGTAGATGTTATTATTTTCCCATCTCTTAATATTGAATCACAACATTTCTTAAGTTTTTAGGATATATGTGTTTTTCAGATATGTTATTAAAAAGCAAGCATTATGTATTTTATATTAACCCTTTAAATACACTTAAATGTCAAGCACAATTTTTGAATCCGGGAGAGTGTTGACAAATCAGCTAATTCTATCCCACATGAGGAAACTGAGGTCAACAAATGTTAAGTGATAAACATGTTAATACAGTACATTTAAAGTTAATGGGTAGAGCCGGGAGCGGTGGCTCACGCCTATAATCCCAGCACTTTGGAAAGGCTGGAGCAAGCAGATCATTTGAGGCCAGGAGTTTGAGACCAGCCTGGCCAACATGGTGAAGCCCTGTTCCTACTAAAAATATAAAAAATAGCTGGGTGTGGTGGTGCACTCCTGTAATCCTAGCTACCAGGGAGGCTGAGACATGAGAATCTTTTGAACCCAGGAGATGGAGACTACAGTGAGCTGAAATTATGCCACTGCACTCCAGCCTGGGCAACAGACTGAGACTCTGTCTCAAAAGAAAAAAAAAAAAAAAAAAAAGCATGGGTAGATTAAATGTGGGCTCAGTTTGAGAATAAAACATATTTTCTTATGCTGAGTTTAAAAAAAAAATCTTTAGAAAACCTTGAATTACATTTACTTGAGAAGCAGTGCCCAAATAATTAAGAAGCCAGAAGCAACTCTAAACCTATCAGTCAGCTTTTGAAAGTACATTGTGATTCAAATAAATCTCATGATATTCTCTCTTGTTTCCAGATTTTCCACCTAACTTTTGTGATTATTTTCTCCTTTTCAATGCAATGCACATTTCTCTCAGTTGTATATTTTTAATGCAGAGATTTTGCTTTGATAAAGCACAAACTGGAACAAAGCAAGTTGATAACCACTAAAGGATTGAATGTGAAAAATAATCATGGGTGACTGCTTGGTTTATATTGAAAATTTACTGAGAATAGAGTTCTACTTTCAGAACATTATTAATTGCAAGGTGACTCTGAAATAAATACAGACTTTTTACTTTCTCATTCAGTCCTGTGTTGTTGCAAATAAGTTTTTTGACCTTCTGAGGCATAACGGTAAGTTGCAGTCATAGAAGTTATAAAATATTCTTTAAATTATTGTTACATGGCTAAATGGTAGCATTGATTTAAATAAGATCTTGAAGTACTTTTATAGGCATATCTGCTTTTTTTCTTTTTCATCAGCTTTTTAATTCAAATTAATCATTTGAGCCACAACTTACCCTCCAATTTCTCATTCCTAAGACCTAAAATTAACAACAACAACAACAACAACAACAAAATGCTGGAGTTTTATTCAGCCCAAAGTCAGGTTTGTTTCCAAAAGATCTGATCGGAGAACCTTAATAATATAAAACCAGATACCAATTTTTAGCTGTCCTTGCATGTTTCATTGCCGCAGAGGTCACATTTAAAACTAGTTCTGGGCTAGGCATAGTGGTTCATGCCCGTAATTCTACTGTTTTTGGAGGCCAAGGCAGGAGGATCACTTGAGGCTGGGAGTTTAAGGACAGCCTAGGCAACATAGTGAGACTCCATCTCTACAAAAAAAAATGTCAAAAAATTGGCCAGGTATGGGTGCACATTCCTGTAGTTCTACAAACTTTGGAGTCTGAGGCAGGTGGATCACTTCAACCCAGGAGTTCAAGGCTGCAGTCAGCTCTGATCATGTCACTGTGCCCAACCTGGGTGACAGAGCAAGACCCTGTTTCAAGAAAAACAAACAAACAAACAAACAAAAACTATATCCCTTCATAGATCACAGTAGTTAATGAGGAATGTGTCCAACATCTAAAGTGAGAGCAATTCAGTTCATATTGTTATGCCCAAACATTGCTCCCAAATATGGCCTTCCAGGAAGGGTCTCTGACCAAGATGAGGGAAAGACTTCAGCTTCAACTATAGGTGGGGACCAACCCAGCCCTCCTATACTGCCCATCAGTTCTGGATATTAAGTTGAGGATGACAGTTCAGACTCTCCTTTCCTTCATGATGCATTCTCAAAGTGACCCTGGCATATTTACAGCCAGCAGATTTAAGTTATAATCATGTCTCTACATCACAGAGATCATAACAACACTAAGATTCGAAAGATTCTACTTTCTTTCCTACTAAAGAAATTATTTTTTTTCAATACAAGCATAATAAAACAACCATGACAAATCACAAAAGGTCTATCATAGAAGATCTTTAGGATAGTAAGATACACCACTCTTAGAGTTATACAACCAATAGGAGCATGCCAAATGACTCTCCTGAAAGAAAACATACATCCTCAGGATAATGTGCTGTGTCCACCTTCCAGAAAGATTGTAGAACACCTTTAAGTGGCATCCTTGTGAAGTCCTACCTACCTCAATGTGCTGCTTTTAAAATATTGCTTAATAAATCATATAATGATACAGATACTGAGTTTGTCATAACTAAATCTGTTTTTTCTTTGTAATAGCCCCACCTGGTCTCCTCTTCTACATCTTCCTAATCTTCACTCTAGACCATGTCCTAGTTTTCCTGTATTAATTTGTTCCTAGTATTTGCATTGTTTCATGGTTCAAAAAGCATTTTCACATCCAATCTCCCCATAATCTTCACCGCTAAATTGAGAACATAGAAACAATGAAGCCAAAAAGCTTCTACTTCCAGGCAAGATCTGCACACCTATTTACATCTGCAGACATAGTTTGCAACCTCCTTAGCTAAAAAACTCTAAAATATCTCATAAATGCTTTTCTAATAATTGAGAAGTATAAGTAAAATATATATTAACTATAATCTACAATGGAAGATGACATAGATTACCTTGTTGATGAAAAAAGTTGGTTTCTAATTAAAAACTGAATAATATTTTGAACATTTATTATGTGCTAGACACTTCTATGTTAGTATCCCATTTGATACAATGAGGCATTCCCTCATTTTATGAGGTCAGAAAAATTCTGTGTGCATTGAAGAAGCAAGCACCCATGAGCTCTACAGCAGCAAGGTAATGAATTTTGCCAACAAGCACATCAACTTAGAGGAGTATCTTGAGCCTGTTATGAATCCGCTACCTGGCCAACACCTTGATGCAGCCTTTTGAGGCCCTGAACAGGGGACCCAGGGAGGATGTGCCAGATTCCTGGAACAGAAAAACTATGAGATAATAAATGTGTGTTGTAGGAATTTGTTATGCAGCAATAGATGACTAATATACCTGTCAAATTTCAGTGAGTCAGCATTGGAGTCAGAATCTGAAGCCATAGTCGCCAGACCAAGTAGTCTTTCAAATGAATAATTGGCATCATTCATATTCAGTAGAAGGATGAAAACCAAGACAGATGACAGATAGGTGGGTGGACGCATAGATAGATGGATAGATATGATGGATGTTAGATAGGTGATAGACAAACTGATAGAAATACAGGGCGTCAGCCCAGAACGGTGGCTCACGTCTATAATCTAAGCACTTTGGAAGGCCGAGGCAGGCAGATAACCTGAGGTTGGGAGTTCGAGACCAGCCTGATCAACATGGAGGAACCCCATCTTAACCTAAAATACAAAATTAGCTGAGCGTGGTGGTGCATGCCTGTAATCCCAGCTGCTCGAGAGGCTGAGGCAGGAGAATTGCTTGAACCCGGGAGGTGGAGGTTGTGGTGAGCCAGGATCAAGCCATTGCACTCAAGCCTGGGCAACAAGAGTGAAACTCCATCAAAAAAAAAAAAGAAAGAAAGAAAGGGAAAGGAAAAGAAAAGAAAAGAAAAGAAAAGACAGGACATCCAAGTCTCTAGTATATAAAAACACTGAAGTCACTAAAGTCAGAGATATAAAGGCCACAAATGCTGTTTTAATCACTGACATAGTTTTAAACGGGTAATTTTAAACTCTAGAATATAAAAGAGTGCAAAATTACAAGTAATGGATGATGCCTATGAGCACATTATATAATAAATTTGAAAAATGAGGTAGAAAATAGTGACAATGTCTTTCATTTCACACTTTGAAATAGTGCTTGAAATCGTAAGCTAATTTTCCTCTAAACAAACATTGTCTTTACATTGTAATTTTGATAAGTTTTATATGTCCTAGGCAGCTGTAATACATTGCTCCTCTTTCCCTCTAAAGTCATTAATTCTTGGCTCTGCTCCTGTGACAGTGTTGCTTGCCTGTCTATGGTGCTTACTGAATGTGAGCATAGAATTTGGAGTCTTACAACATACGTTCAAATACTAACACCAAGACTTATTGGCATATAAACTTGGAGGGTCTTTTTACCCACCGAAGTTTCAGTTTCTCATTTGTAAAATTGAAATGATAATAATAGTTATAAGCATTAGATATGGCTATAAATATCAGACGTGATAATGTCCTGAAATTGCTATGTCTTTAAAATCAAATGCTCATAAACAAACTTCTTTTTGCTTTTTTTAAATCACTGATGGCTACTTAATGTTTAGGCACAAGGATTGACAGCAATGTGGTATGAACAACAAGTTATTTTGAACAAGGCATGCTGGTTTCAGTATGAGAAATTATTACACTCCTCAGGTAGATTTCAAACATCTCAAGAGCAGATTCATGTTTAACAAACCTCTGCTACGTACTGGGAACAGCAGCAGACATAGCAGATATGCACATCTCATGGGTCATCTTCTTAGCCTTCACCCACAGCTCCTGGAATGTGTATTAATATTTAATATTACGAATAGAAAAACTCCTATAGAGGAAAATCTCCCAATGAGCTAGGACAAAACGAAAGTACAAAACTAGGTCGTATTTGTTTGTTTCTGTTGTTTACACACAGTGAACAGCAAGCCCTCAAGATTTCTTGATCACATCATTCTCAAAGCAGTATTCCTCAAAATTGTAATGCAAGCAAAGCACTTGAAGCCTTTGCCAGGGTACTGTGAAAAACGTGTTGGATCACTTCTCTGCTGGCAAAACTGAGCTGGTTGTGCTCAGCACTCAGTTCGTACAGAGGCAGCTCTAGAACTTGCTACATCAAGGGTAGGTTCCCAGACCTTTAGACTGGTTCCACGATAGTGATGTTGGATGTTGTACAAAGCAAGCAGAAAAATGTAGTCCAAACAGCTTGTATATATATATATAAAATATGTATATACACACAGACACATACACATATATACATATGTATTTTTTTTAATGTGACTTGAGACATAGAATCACACAATGGGTCTTATGTAATACTCTTACCCATCAACCAAGAAGGAAAAATTGAAATCCAAGTTCATGTCACCTGTGGGTAGGCTGCCCAAACTTATACTACCTGCATGTCCATAAATCCAAAGACTAGGTTCAGTACTAAATAAATGATTGGCATTCTTGAAAGAGTAAACGCAAAAGCAGTTTAGGAGTGTATTTGGACCACATTGTGTTATCATGGAGCAACTGAGAATGACACACAAAAATACTTAAACCTTAGTATACCATGTATCATACCTCAGCAATATTGTGCTTCATAAAATTCTGATATTGATATGGCTTATGCAACACGGCCTGTGACATATATCCAAGCAAAACTCCCTGTTAGTCTTTGCAAAACTTATATAAAAACAGTTATACTTATTTCAGAATGCCTATGACCCAGAGGCTACTATTTGTAATTGTGGCTTTTAGGGGCTAGAAATCTATTACATCCTTTAAAGAATGTCTGCATTCTTACTATACTAACATACAGACAGTCAGTCCCCAACTTATGATCTTTCAACTTGCCGTTTTTCAACTTTACTGTGGTTAGAAAGCCATACACATTCAGTTGAGATTGTCCTTTGAATTTTGATTTTTTCCCAAGCTAGAGATATGCACTATGATGCTCTCTTATGATGCTGGGTAGCAGCCTCTAGTCAGCCACATGATCACAAGGATAAACAACTTATACTTGATAACTTCCTGAAAAACACTGCACACACGAACCATCAATTGTCAATGTCCCAGTGCCCCCATCAGCTATCCTCCGCCTCATCAGAAATCAGAGAGATGGATGATCTTGTCATTGTTCCATCCCTATCACTCAGCAATTAACTTTAGTTCAATGCTTCAAACATTCCTCAGGCCCATTGTGCTTTCTGCTGTGTGCATTAATGGTAACTACACATACCGCCATTTGTTTTTCAATTTTCAGTACAGTATTCAATAAATTACATGAGATATTCAATACTTTGTTGTAAATTAGGCTTTGGGTTGGATGATTTCACCCAACCATAAGCTAATTTAAGTGTTCTGAACACTATTAAGGTAGTTTAGACCAAGTTTATGCTTGATAGGTTAGGTGTATTAAGTGCACTTTTGACTTAATGATAATTTCAGTGTATGATGGGTTTATTGAGATGGAATGCCACAGTAAGTCAAGGAGCAGCTATACCTCATCTTTGAAATAAGTGGATTTTGATATATTAAAATATTGTCTATATCTGCTCTTTCTATCCATCTGTTCACACTACTGTCATTTCTTAAAGGAGTATTTGTTCATGCATGTTATCCTTAGAGTTACTAATGTACTAATATCTCATGTTAATCTACAAGAGAGAAGCATGGCATACTTTTCATATATATATATTTATATACACAGACATAGACACAGTTAACACATTCATATACATACAAATATAATTTTCATTGAATATCTTGGGGAACTAGAGTTTTAGAGAAGAAATTTAAGTAATGTTAGCTTAAGCTAATGATGTTCAAACTGTGACTTTGTGACTCCATTCTGTTTAGTCTCAATTGCAATTCATTTTTCTGTGTAGATTTTGTATCATACTATTCTGTGGGACTTATATTTTGGTTATCTTAGAAAAATATGGCATATTTAATTTTTTAAATGCCAACACTTAATAGAAAAATATATATGTACCTTGCCTTTAAAATTTACATCTCAGGAAAAAAGTGCTTAAAAAATATTAATTTCCACTGGGTATTCTAAATGTTTCTTCTATGTGAAATAAATGAATGAAAAATTGAGTACTATTATTTATCAAAATTGGGGTGTACTCTAATGATGTTATAATTCATGAATATGCATCTTCTGTAAAGCAGAAAAATTTAAAGCAGTTAACATGCAAAGCCTTTTAGAGTTGCAGTCCTTAATATACCAAATATGTAATGATTTTGCTTCTTTTGCACATTGAGATTCAGTAAACTCTGGGGTCCTGAAATGATAGCTATGACTATTTCTTAGTTTCCTAAAAAGTGCCATATTGATTTGTTAAAGTAATAAATGTTTTTATGTTTAGAAAAAAAATGACAAACTTTTAAACATTATCCATAAAAATAGAGAAGTAATTTAAGCATAATAAAACCATTATCAATAAAAGAAAAAATGTGTTCAGCTTCATACTTGGGTTTTATGGAATTTGAGTTCATTTTTGAATTAGATCAGATTTAGTATTATACCAGAATGGATCATTTTCAATACAATCATAATGAACATTACCATATACTGTACAGCAAAAGCGTAGAGCTGAGCTTGCCAAAATTTCATTCTTGGAAGCACTGCCAGTGCAAAAATAGCTCCCTCCCCTGAGTACAATATTTAAGAGGCTTTAAAATTCTTCAGAGAATTATTGGAAGTTACGTTATAAAAGAAGCAATCATTTGTATGTTTGAAGCTGAATTACATTGTTTGTTTTCCATCTAAAATTTTTTTCTGCTCCCTATGGTTGTTTGTGACTTTGCTTGGCCATTCAATATTTTAAAGCAACTATTTTGTTACCATCTGCCACTTATCTCTTTGGCTCCAATCTCTCTTGCTCTCATCACTATTGATTTTCCAAATGGAGCCACCATAAAATAAATGTACCAATTATTACATTTAGGTTGGAAAGAGCATTTGCTACTGTAAATTGTTTCCAAGTTATTAAAGTATCAGTAAAAATAAACAAAAAGTAAACGCATTTCTTTGAGTTACAGGTTTTGACACTAACCATTTAAGTTTAAATCCATATAATCATGATTAGCCCTTATTTTCTATTTTGTAAAATAAATTAGCTACACAAATTCCCACATTAAGACCTAAGCAAATGCTTAACACAGTTAGTCCTTCCAAATGCACCTACCATATAATTTTTTTTTTTTTTTAATTTTGAGACGTAGTCTCGCCCTGTCACCCAGGCTGGAGTGCAGTGGCGTGATCTTGGCTCACTACAAGCTCCGCCTCCCGGGTTCACGCCATTCTCCTGCCTCAGCTTCCCCAGTAGCTGGGACTCCAGGTGCCCACCGCCACGCTCAGCTAATTTTTTGTATTTTTAGTAGAGATAGGGGTTTCACCATGTTAGCCAGGATGGTCTCGATCTCCTGACCTCGTGATTCGCCCACCTCGGCCTCCCAAAGTGCTGGAATTACAGGCGTGAGCCACCGTGCCTGGCTCATATACATTTTTAAACTCTGTGCCATTTCTATTCAAAATTGAAATATCCTTTACGAAAAAGAACTTGTTAATATAAAAATGTATTTGATTTAAAATTCTTTCTCTTGAAAAGCAAAACTATTCAGACAATAAAGAGATCCATGGTTACTAGGAGTTGAGGGTGGGAAGAAGGAATGAACAAGTGGAACCCAGGGCATTTTTAGGGCACGTACCATACCAATGCAAGATGTTAATAATAGGGGAAACAGTGGTGGGGGGACATGGGAAGAGGGAGTAAATGGGAACTCTCCATACTATCAGTTCTATTTTTGTTTAAATCTAAAATTGATTCAAGAAAATTTATTTAAAAACAAACAAAAAATCCTCTCTCTCACTTGGCTCTTCATGCTTCACTATGATTCTGTGTATCATTTCCTAAAATTAAAGTCAAGATATGTGAGGAAGAAAATTTTGAAAGTCTTCTATGGAGTGAAATGGCTCAAACTAAAATATCATACTAAAGCAGAATTTCTCTCAGCACAAGTATATAAGATATATTATGTTTTTGGCCTTTCCATTTAATTTAATTGTGGTTATGTTAGTGTAGGTAGTTAGACAGATATGAGCAGGGCAGGAGAGGGCCCCCCAGAAATGTCAGGCACTCACTGGGTGATGGTCAGGCAATAATAAAACTGTCCGTCTAAAATGATAAGTGGTATTGGGTATTTAACCAAAGGAAGTCATATGAAAAAGACAGATGCACATGCATGTTTATAGCAGCACAATTTGCAATTGCAAAGGCATGGAGCCAACATTAATGCCCATCAATCAACCAGTGGATAAAGAAAATGGGATATATATATATATATACCTCGGAATACTCTTCAGCTATAAAAAGAATGAAATAATGTATTTTGCTGCCACTTGAATGGAGCTGGAGGCCTTTATTCTAAGTGAAGTAACTCAGGAGTGGAAAACCAAATATCATATGCTCTCACTTATAAGTGGCAGCTAAGCTATGAGGATGCAAAGGCATAAGAATGATATAATGAACTTTGGGGACTTGGGGAAGGTTGGGAAGGGAGTAAGCGATAAGACTACATATTTGCTACAATGTATAACGCTCAAGTGATGGGTAAATCTCAGAAATCACCACCAAAGAACTTATTCACACGTACCCCAAATAAACATTAAAATAAATAAAATAAAAATGGTTGAGATGGTTCAAAAATAATAATAATTAAATGATAAGTGGTCACAACTAGCGCCAAGAGGGAAAGAAGTTCCCCCGAATAGAAAACAAGCCAGCAAACCACAATTCCCTGATAAGGTCTTAAGCATGCACAGTAGGGGAAAAAATGATGGACTTTGACCAGTATATGACCTTCCTCTGGGGGCACTCAATGAGTAAGGCAAAATTGCCCCAAGTGAGCACTCACACAACCTCAGTAAGCACACTACACATGCCGCCCCTCCCAGCAGTGACAGGCCACTGTGCATGCAACAATTGAGCAACAATGAGCTGCAAGAGAGGTATCAAGGGAGGGGATATACAAATCCCGAGCCAAGGGCTGAGTGGGGCACTTAATCTCTCAAATTGCCTGCTTGGTCCGCTTCCAAGTGTCCTTTGCTTCTTTCAATATACCTTTGTCTCTGCTTTAAAACTTGCCTCAATCTCTCAGGTAAAACATTTCCTCTGAGAAAACAAGGGCTGGGATCACTGCAGTCTCAACACCTTTTTGTGGACGCACCACTTGTAACAGGTGGAGCAGGGATTGTGGAGCTGAAATTTCCATTTATACTTCCATGCAGGAAACCAATAAATTAATGATAAAATAGGTGTTTAGTAGCTCTGTGGCACTGCTTGAAAGAGTTGATGTATACAGATAACATGTTCCTAGGCCGTGTGTGACCAGGGACCCATTATGTTTGTTTTCATTGTTTTGTTTTTAAGCCTTTATATGCTTTATTCACTTGCTCTTTCTGACAATAAGGAGATCAATGGTTACTAGGAGTTGAAGCTGGGAAGAAGGAATGAATAGGTGGAACCCAGTACATTTTTAGGGCAATGAAACTATTCTGCATGACATTTTAATGGTGGTTATGTCATTATAAATTTATCAAAACCTTTGGAACTGTACAAAACAAAGAGTGAACTCTAATGTAAACAATGGACTTACTTAATCATAATTCAAAGAATAAATTCTATATGTTGCAAATCTCAATAGATACCATGGTATTGGCCCATCCTTTGGGATTGTTGAAAACAAGGGGAGGTGGTATAAGAAGACAGTGTAATATAAGATATGGAAAAATTATTTGGGGCTCAACTTAACTCTTCCTAATACTAGTTAAGTTATATAACTGTTGACAGCTATATAACTATCATAACTACATGAGCCCTCATTTAATGTTCTTAAGTAAAAGTTTGGTTCCAAATAGCCAATAGAAATATATATTTACTATATATTGAAATCTAACAGAGTGATTTCATCAACATCACATAGTAGAAACAATGCATATTTAATGAGGTATTTAAGATACTATATTTGGAGGTTGGCTAGGAAAAAAAAGATACTATATTTACTATGTAATTTTTTCTACTTTTAAGTAAATACTCAGTAATTTGAAAGGAGATGCTAACAATTTCATTCAGTGGATTTTGATGGAGGCGAGAGAAGAAAAAAAATAAAACAAAACTCAAGCCACATTCACTGATGTTTTTAGCCTAACATGTACTACGTTGGATTTTGAAAGAGCCTTATTTATAACACATTCGTGAGAAATGCTGCTGAACACTGGAAATCTCAGAAATGTGTCTTAAAAGTGTTCCTGACTCAAACCTAAGTTCCCTATGTTTGAAATAGCTAATTTTAACCCGGAAATGACAATATATCTCACTTTTAAAATCATAGTATTTTATCTCATAAAGTCTAATTGATAGATAATAATTTAATATTTCCTTAACTGTTCCATTTTTTAAAACTTTTAAGTTCATAGATACATGTGCAGGTTCATTGTATAGTTTTACTTGTTTTATGGGAGTTTCAATGGAAGTAAAAGAAAGAAAAAGGCTCTTTTTTCTTAACCTAGCAACAAGACATACAATCGAAAATGAAGAAATCCAGTATCTCTATCTCAAGGACAATAATAAAAAAAGATCTGCTGTAGAAAATGTCCCCCACAGATTCATCATTCTAAAGTTGAATTGTGAAACTTGTTAAAGCATAGATATGAAAAGCATTGCCAATATGTCAACCACCTTAGTATTATCCAAACTTCTTGCAGTCACTGCATTTTCTTCTGTAAGGGATGTCAAGATTTCATCAAAATGTCTTTTTATTTGGATAGTTTCCATACAGTTGTCTGCCTATTTTCACTCTCTGGTTTGCAACTTCTCATGTACCAGTTGTCATTTCTGTAACCTTTCCAACAGCAACTGTGCAGTCTTGGGACCAAGATGCAGAATATCTCACTCAACAATCCTCCCACAAACCATCTGTTCTTAGAGACATCAACAACTGTTGGCATTGGGAGATTCGGCATAATGGGGAAGAAATTGTTCAAAATGATAAAGTGAAACTTTCTCAGAAATCTTAAATCCCAAGCACAATAGGAAAATAATTGCCTGACATATATAACCTGCATTATGTGAATTAAATAATTCTTGTATAAAAAAACATAAAAAATAAAAACACCAAAACCCTTTCACTCTTCCATCAGATTTATACAAATTATACATGAAAATGTTTAAATTATGGCACCAAATCTGTAAAATCATGCAGTTTGCAAAATAAAATCTCTACCAAAATGAAAACATTCATAATATTGACTCTTCCAAACAAGGCAATATATATTTATATATGTGTATATATTTATCTGTAAATACATACTATACATATATACATGTATGCATGTGTGTATAAACATATACATGTGTATGTATGTGTTGTTCTTTGTTTCTCTAGTCTCCACTTTCAATCCACAAATCAACTTATTTCCTGTCAAAAATTTCTAAAGTAATTATACTTAAACACAGAGAACAAAATGAAATATTGCTTTCTAATTATAACAGTAATAGTAGTTTTTGTTTTTTTTTCTTTTTGCCGTATTCTGTCCTTTTTGGTATTAAACAGAAAAAAAAAATACCTAAATACCTTTCAGAACAAGTACTAGTAGAAAAACTATGCACCAGTCTCAAATGTGTACTATTTCTCCCTGAAAATATTTATAGTCTTTCATTTAAAATGATCTACAGCAATGCTTGAGTAAAAGCATGAATGGAATTTTAATATCTTCCTGCATTTTGAATTGGAAATTCTACCGCTCTTGAATAGTAAATGATCACCAATAACCCGGCACTATTCAACTCACTTTCATGGGGTAACTAAGTTATTTTAGAGAGATTCTATTTTTTAAAATAAAAATGGTTTTAGAGTTGATGTGATTTTTAACATTTAATATGATTTCAAGAATTTTTAAAATATGTAGGACAATGTTATTATCCCCAATTTACAGAAAATATTAGATGAGTTAAAGTCACATACCTTAGAAGTAGCAGAGACAAAACTCAGAAAGCATGTTTTACCATTTCAAAAAGAAGTTCAAATTTTTTGCAGAAATTGTCTGAGTTGACTTTTTAAACATAAAATGTCTTTTTCTTTCTTAATTATGTAAGATTACCTATCAACATATTCTTGAATGCACAGGTGATAAATGATTTGAATATGATATAAATTAAAACCACAAATATTTTTATGTATCTATAAAATATAGGTCAGAAACCACATCTAGATTAGTCTCATTCGTTTTATAGAAAATATGACACCAAAATGATATTATAAAGTTTACATCTGATTTTAAAGACTATTTCTAAAGATATAAGTTGCCACACAACATATATTAATTCTGGAAAATAACTCATAGCCAAAACACCTTTCATATCCACTTCCTTCTTTTCTAATGAATTCTTTTGTGTTACTTCATCTTGGCTCCTAGTCTGTTAAATCTCATGCCATTAATGCCTAATAGTTAATGTTCTGGTCATTTAAGGCCTAAAGCTTAAATAATTTCAGTGTGATGATTAGAAAATCTGTAATAGTTCTGTGCCTCTCTTTGAATCTCGGGTCTGTGAACCAGAGTCAGAGCGTGTTTTATCTTGTATGTATTATTCATCACTCTCATACTCAGAGGGAATTTTCACGGACATGAAAGTATTTCAATTTTTCTTTTTCTGAGGAAACATTCATGTCCAATTGGACTAATTACCACAGCCAGTTAACTCTCAATTACATGGGCAAAACAAATCATGTCATTTAAAAAGGTACGATTGTCACTACAAGTAGTCTTTTTGTAAATGGATGATTATGTCAGACTGAGGGTTTATTTCAAAAGGTTGAGTAAGTAATTAGAAATCTCCTGCATAACTTCTTCAAAGTGATGACAAACATGAGCATTTTAGACCATTGATTGGCAACTAAAGATGGTTTTGCCTCCCCCACCCTTGCTCCCATGTGATAAGTGGCAGTATTTGAGGATATTTTGGGTGTCACACTGGAGAGGGGTACTATTGGCATCTACTGGATACAGGCCAGGGATGCTGCTAAACATCCTACAATGCACAAGATAGCCCTCACACAAATAATTATTTGGCTCAAAATGCTAATAATGGCAAAGTTGAGAACCCCTGGCCTAGATAGTATCATACATAGAGTGACTGCTAAAAACAAAATCTAGCTAATCATAATCCTGGTCACTTTGCTTTAATTTTAAAAGCTGAAGGAATAAGCTCAAAAATTATATATTTTTAATTTTATTTTTTCTATTTATTTTCATATTATATGCAGTTATACATTTCAGGTTGAGCTTCTGCTTTGGTAGTTTTCAATGCATAACAAATTAGAGAAATGTAAACTATCATTTCTCTTATCAGATTGAGAGAGGAGATCCAGAAAGGCATAGTTTAGATTCAGATCTTGTGAATTTCAGTCAACTGTTCTCCCATTCTTCTCTATTCAAGCTGGTTTACAAAGAAACAGAGAAATAAGTAGAAGGATCATAAATACATAATAGATGGATAGAAGACAGATGAAGACAGATGATAGACAGATGAGAGAGAGAGAGAGAGAGAGATTGAGAGAGAGAGAGAAAGAGAGAGAGAGAGAAAGGATAGGTAAAAAGAGCTTGGACCCTAGAGTCAGACTCCCTAAGTGTGCATTCTGGTTTCGTGAGTTACTAGTTGTGCAGCATTTGACAAACACTTAACAATTTAGAAACCTATGTTTTTAAAAACATATAATTGGGATAATATAATAAACCTACTTCATTAGGGTTGTCCTTAAGATTAAACTCACAGAATCCTTAGAGCCACACCTTACATATAATGTATTCTAAAATATCAACCCTCTATATAGCTACTTATACATTTTTACCTCAAATAATAGTGCTTTAAAAGATAAAGAATCTTATTACCTAAAATTATTTTATCTTTTCTGAAAGTGTAGATATTCTGAAAATTACACAATTATTTTGAAGAGCTTCAAATGATGGACATATATATATAACACTGCTTCTCTGTAAAGCTAGTCCAATTGTCATTGCATTACTGATCACCATTGGAAACGAGGAATGAAATGAAATTAGTGTTTTACCAGAAAATAACTAGATTTGCCAATCCTGCTTTTTCATATAAATATATATATATGGTTCATATACATATATCTATGGTTCATATATATCTATGGTTCATATATATCTATGGATCATATATACCTATGGTTCATATATACCTATGGTTCATATATATATGGTTCATATATATCTATGGTTCATATATATATGGTTCATATATATCTATGGTTCATAGATATATATGGTTCATATATATATATCTATGGTTCATATGTGTCTATGGTTCATATATATGGTTCATATATATCTATGGTTCATATATCTATGGTTCATATATATCTACGGTTCATATATCTATGGTTCATATATATATGGTTCATATATATGGTTCATATATATGGTTGATATATATATATTATATATATATATATGGTTCATATATATATATATATATATGGTTTTTTAACCATCATTTGAAATGTAGAGTGAAAATGAAATGTCTGCATCATCAGAAAATAGCTGGATTGACCAATGATGCTTTTTCATTTATATGTACGTATTGGTGTTTTCATGCTTCTGATCTAAATTGCCCAGGCTTCAATAATTTATTTGCCAGGCTTCTAAACTGCTTTGGGTGGTTTTGATTGAAGTTAACTCATTTTTTCATCACTGTCATTGATCTAAGTCTTCCTACACTTTTCTTCTTCAGTAACTTAACAGTTTCTTAACTTCAGTTTCTTAACAGTAACTTAAAAAAAAATGTATCCTTGTCTTCGACTTTCTACTTTAATCTTTCTTATCTTAAAATGTCTTATCTCACCGTCTGTGCTGGCTTGTTCCAAATGACTGTCACCTGAGGATTGACCTCTGTTATTCACTATTAAGTGATTAAATTCAGCAGGCACAGGAGAGCTTATTTTTAGACAGACTAAAGAATTCGACATCATGAATTATTATATGCTCAACCTTTGGCTCTTTAAAGACCACTAAGAACATTTATACCAACATCCTTAATTTATATAATAATAAAGCTACTCATAAACTTTACTATATGGTTGTATAAACATAAATTGTTGCATTTTAAACACGTAGTTATATAAATAATAGTAGAAATGGTTGAGTAAATCTTTAGGTTTTTCATTTATCAATTTTGATGTTTAACACAAAGGATACTAGCATTCTACAGTGGAGGCTTATATGGAGAGAGGTTTGGAATTTTCCTCTTTTAAACAAAATATCCTCTAAATCTTGCTCATAAAATTAGTTCACTGTAAAAATCGCAATTATCTGGAGATTCACCTTCTAATATTAACTTTGAATGAAAGAGTTGGAGGTAAAGAAATCTGGTGACTTGGGCATTTCAGTAGTATTGGCAGCTCTAACCCATGAAAATGGAAAAATTTCACTATTAAGTTTGCTGGACCACATTATTGATTTTTCAACATAATATCAATAAGAAAATAATACATATTTTTTTGAATGCTCAGATTTGCAGAGAAATAACCAATGACAAGGGAGATAATAAAATCAGATAAATAAAGGAAAGTAAGTCAAATTGCTATTTTCATATATCAATACCAAAACCATACACTTTTCAGAAAGATTTCTTATATAGAACTTTCTATACCATATGCTGAGTAACTGAGGAAGTTTCACAATCTTTTCTTGAAATACCAGATGCTAGGTTTGATGAATTAAGAAAGCTGGGCTTGAAATGTCTAATAATATATCTAGTTCTAAAACAGTATAATGTTATATTAATATGAAATATAAATTCAGGGCTACAAAAGGTAAAAGGGAATTTTGCTTTCTTAGTTTAAACTCTTCCTTATTATCATTTTTATTTTAATCACCATGGTTTAGGAATATATTGTCTGCCATTTATTTCCTGGGTTAATATCTCTCTGATATCTCTTATACACTCCATGCAACCATTTCTCCCAGTATCTTAGGCTAAACTTCAACGGTTTAACTGCATGTCTAAAAAAGATCAGCCTGGTGCCTTGCAGAAGTGTCACTGGAACTTGACATGAAAACTCATGTTTGTTTGTTTGTTTTTCATCTTCCTGTCCTCTGCTTCCATATAATCAGCTCAAGTGAACATAGCACAGGAAACAGATCAAGATGTTCTTTCCTTCTCAACATTAACACACTAGTTGGCCTTTGGTAAATAAATCATTTGTCTGGGAGCTGCTTCTTTCCCCTCCAAATTGGTATTTATTTGGAAAATAAACACTTTTTCTTAGACTTACATTTTTGAGATTCCACAAATTAAATGCCTGTAAAAATTCTTTGGGTTTTCTTAGAGAGTAAATAAACCACAACATTATAAATTAGAATTCAATGTGACCTAGCCTATGTTTGATTCATGAAGTTTTGCAGTGGAGCATTTAATACATTCTGGTAATGCTTTGATTTGCATATCTTATATGTGGAACAGCCACTCAAATTTGTGACAGCTTCCTTAAGATTCACCTTGGTCAAGAATTCCTAGAAGATGCAGCAGAGGTTCATAAAATATCTTTGGGAATACCAGAAAGATCAGTCAAAGTGTAGGTTAGATTTTGGGAAATACAAGTTTGTTATGACTCTTTTTTTTTAGTTGTTTGTGAGATTAAAAAATTATAAAAGAGAAGAATCTTGGACTTAAAGGCATATTAAAAATTAGGACTCTGTAATGTGCCAACCAAGGATTGCTTTTTTCTCCATTTTCAACAGGAACAACAACAATAAACGTCCAGTGACTCTTATAGAACATGATTTCTACTACATTCTTGAGTCAATAATATGAAAGCTATGAGAAGTGTGGTTTGAAAATCCAATTAAAATTAAAAGCTAAATATTCTAAGTCAACTTTTATACATAGAATTAACCTTATATAGACAGCATATTTTTAAAAATTAGCATGGAAAGCTATCATATGACAGGTATTTTAGATTGTGATGTTTAGTTAAAAGTGTGTACAACTGATTCTACCGTGCACTACTCTTAACCTGTCACTGAGATTCCAGGAACCTTGTTCTTCACAGTGGGCTAACTGTTCCATTTTGCCCATTTCCGTTTATATTTTTTCTCCACCTTTTTCTTTAGCTCATTCTATGTGATTCCCATTCCCATTTTTAAATATTTGAGGGCCCTTAAAATGACACAGCTATTCTCTGAATAATTCTGAATTCATTGAGAGCTGTCTACGGCCATATCACCCTGAATATGCCCAATCTCGTCTGAATTCATTGAGAGATCATTTTTTACATCTGTTAGAGGAATTTTGGTTTCTGGTAACAGTAAAGTCGCCTTGTGCAAACCATCTCTTTCATAAACAGACAAGCAACAATGAAATCTGGACAAAATACAATCAGACAAACAAATAAGCAAATTTTTGTTTGAATGCATCAAAGAATACTGAAGAAACCAGGACTTTTAAGGGTAGAATCCTGAAAAAAAAATGCGATACATATACACCATGGAATACTATGCAGCCATAAAAAGAATGAGATCATATCCTTTGCAGGGAGACCATTATCTTTAACAAACTAACACAGGAACAGAAAACCAATTACCACATGTTCTCACTTATAATTGGAAGCTAAATGATGAGAACACATGGACACATAGAGGGGAAAAACACATACTGGGGCCCGTTGGAAGGTGGAGGGAAGAAGGATGTGGAGGATCAGGAAAGATAACTAATGGGTACTATGTTTAATACCTGGGTGATAATATAATCTGTACAACAAACCCCCATGAGACAAGTTTACCTATGTAACAAACCTGCACTTGTAACCCTGAACTTACAATAAAAGTTTAAAAAAAAAAAAAAGGAAAGAAGCTCTTTGAGGTCAGCCTAACCCTACTTCTCCCTAAAGGCAAGATTCTTAAGTGACAACAGTTGAGAAGTTAAGAAGTTGGAGCAGAGAGTGATAGCTAGAAGAGAGGTATTGAGTTCAGCATCAGTCAGTCTCCTGCAGCTTGGTCTCAGTAATTATCACTCAGATTACAGAAAATCATTCCCTTGTTTATAAATATTAGCTGCCTTCAATATTTATAAGACTTTTAGATCTTCACTTTTAGCTTAAATACTTTTGGCCATCCATGAACCAATTCTCTTGACTTCTACCTTCTAACCCAAATACATCTGGGAAGCCCAACTGAAACCCCAGAAGTAGTCATGACATCAGGTAAATATCAAAACTTAAGTTTTTTTGCTTATCTTTCTAATTTATGTCATGTAAGTAAGAGCTATTTTGCCAAATTCCTCTACACTTGATTCAGATTATAATGAACTGAAAGCAAGAAGACAATTCTATTTGAATGTTTTTAGTTTCTATTAATATATTTTTATTTAATCCATGAGAATTTACTTTTAGGTAGTATAAAGCTCTTTCTTTTTTTTACAAGTTATCTAAATATAAATCATTTTATATGCTAAAACTTTATTTTGTATTTTATACATCATTTCTTTTATGCATTATCATGTCCAACTCCAGAATTTAGGTAATTTAATATTTGTTCAGAGTGACTAATTTGTCAATGCGCTGATATTGTTGTCAAAATAGCTGAAAAATAGCAAAACTATGTTTCTACAATCAAAAACTATTTATTAAAAAGTATAGGCTCCTATAGGCATGTCAACATACATTATGGGCTTAGCACAGTTTCTGGTACTAATCAATTTAATGGTAAATATGAGTTTTTAATGGATGACATCGCTTACAGTTATTTTTATTATTACAGTTTCATTTTATGCAAATAATATAGTTTCCTTTTCTTAAGTCACTGCTGTCTGTTGTGTGGTTCTTGAGTCCTTGGTAACAAAATCAATAGAGGAATAATTAGAATAAAAAAACATAAACTTCTATTTATTTTTGTCAAAAACGAATAAAGGAATTAAGCTTTACTAATATTTAATATACGTCATCAGGACCCTTCGGTCAGATGTCATATCAAATGGAATAGAGTTAAAATATTTTAAAAGGCCATAATTGTTCAGAATTCATGTGGCCACAGACAGTAAGCACATTTGGGATTTATCAAAGTTGAAAGACACCAGGTATTTAAAATAAATCCAGTTGTAACATTCAAAAATTTGAGGTTTTGTTTTTCTTCTTCTCCCCCCAGCACTGGATCAGCTGCTACAGAGATTAGGTTTCTCATTTCTGTATCCATACATATAGGGTAGAAACCAGAAAAATCTGCAGAACATCTGATTAGTTTAAAAGACAATTAAATGGATGACTAGTGATTGGAATTTAGTCGTTTTAGGAATTAAATCCTGTGGAGCACAGCTGCCAAAAGCATCCTATATTTCACAGATTAGACAATGTTTAATTAATAGATTAAAAGTAAGCCAACCAAAACATAAGCGGTATTCACACTTGTATTTTGACTAGCCAAATATAATGTGTGGCAGGAAATTTAGGCTTATTTAATAGGGAGTCACTCAATTTCAAGCTAAAAAGCATTTCCTGGTCTGGCCATATATCACTGCACTTGAGTCATGATCAATTTGATATATATTCACTATTTATTTAGCTCATCATATAATACTATTCATGACACATAATAGAGGACATTATTTTATACAAAAATTTTCTGCCATGATATTTTTAGAATATTTATTCAAAAATGATCTTTTCTTTTTTTTTTCTTTTTTTTAAATTATACTTAAGCTCTGGGACACTCGTGCAGAATATGCAGGTTTGTTACATAGGTATACATGTGCCATGGTGGTTTGCTGCACCCATCAACCCATCATCTACATTTGGTATTTCTCCTAATATCCCTCCCCTTGCCTCCCACCCCTAGACAGGACCCAGTGTGTGATGTTTTCCTCCCTGTGCCCGTATGTTCTCATTATTCAACTCTCACTTATGAGTGAAAACGTGCAGTGTTGGATTTTCTGTTCCCGTGTTAGTTTGCTGAGAATGATGGTTTCTAGCTTCATCCATGTCCTTGCAGAGGACATGAACTCATTCTTTTTTATGGTTGTATAGTATTCCATGAGGATGTGGAGAAATAGGAATGCTTTTACACTATTGGTTGGAATGTAAATTAGTTCAACCATTGTGGAAGACCGTGTGGCAATTCCTCAAGGATCTAGAACCAGAAATACCATTTGACCCAGCAATCCCACTACTAGGTATATATCCAAAGGATTATAAATCATTCAACTATAAAGACACATGCACACATGTTTATTGCAGTACTATTCACAATAGCAAAGACTTGGAACCAACCCAAATGTCCATCAATAATAGACCGGATAAAGAAAATGTGACACATATACATCAAAAATATTTTCTCTTTTTTTTTTTTGAGGCAGATCTCCATCACCCAGGCTGGATCATGGCTGACTGGCTCACACAACCCCTCCGGGGTCATCCATGGCTAATTTTTTGTATTTTTAGTAGAGACGGGGTTTCACCATGTTAGCCAGGATGGTCTTGATCTCCTGACCTCGTGATCTGCCCATCTCGGCCCCCCAAAGTGTTGGAATTACAGGCGTGAGCCACCACGCCCAGCCATCAAAAATATTTTCTAAATGAAAATTACAGAGGATATATTTATGGGTATTTGACAAATATATTTGTCAAAATATATATTGTGCAGGCATGCACAATATTATGCCTCTTTCTTGTCTCAGCCAGTAGATGATTCCTTTTTTACAAGTGGGTTCTATAGTTCCATATGCTTGCATCCTATTTATTGGAAAATATTGAGAAGTCTTGAATCCTGAGAACTACATCTCTACATATATTTATGTACACCCAAACAGATGACTGGTAAATGTGTTGCTGTCAGCTCTTTTTCCTGGTCAGAACTTTCTGTCCTCCACAGAGAGTCAGCTCTATTACTGGAGCTTCAGGGTGGTAACCAAGCACAATCTAAAAAAAAAGCCTTAAAATGTGAGCTTTAATATTAAAAGCAACAGTCTCAAAACCATAGTTAATATTCACCATCTTTCTTCTGCTTACCTTCAGCTAACGCTTCAATAGATCTACCTTTCTTTCTGAAAGTTGTCATCAAACCTTCATGAGATGTGAGTCCCGATTACCTTGCCCTTACCAGGACATGGCTAAAGTCATAATCAGCTTTTTTTTTTATTATTATCTCACATAGAAACGCCAAGAGGTTCCTCTAGGAATCTTCTGAGTTTCAGACATCTTCACTGAGTCTTTCATGTTGCAAAAACCTTCATTTCTCATCATGTTAATGGCCAGTTATCCCCACCCTACTACAGTAACTTCTTTCATGCTTGCTTTTCTATTGGTATGAGGAACTCAAAAATGACAGGATAAGAGTTGTAGCTATAAATTGATTGTAATTTTACTGAGAACCTGATGGAAGCCTGAAGACAAAGAATTCTGATCCTATAAGCCTCAGGTTCTGATAAGAATTACATGGAGATAAGAATTACATAGTCACCTCAGGTGCCCTGGCTCATTCCTGTAATCCCAGCATTTTGGGAGGCCAAGGAGGGCAGATTGCCTGAGGTCAGGAGTTTGAGACCAGTCTGGCCAAAATGGTGAAACCCTGTCTCTACTAAAAATACAAAAAAATTAGATGGGTGTGGTGGCAGGTGCCTGTAAGCCCAGCTACTTGGGAGGCTGAGGCAGGGGGATTGCTTGAACCAGGAAAGTGGGGATTGTAGTGAGCTGGGATTGTGCCACTGAACTTCCACTCTTACTTCTATTCCTTGATTCCTGCGCCCATGCCCTCTATCTGTTGGAAACACAGTACGATATAAGTCATTGGTTCAAAGAATACAGCTTTTAAAAATATGTTTTCATGTTTGCTCAGGACAGCAGCTACTCAGTAATGCAGTATCTGACTGGGCTCATGAATCTTATGGTCATGTACTCATTGTCAAATTCTCTTTGATTTAAATGCATCCCTTGGCCCTAGACAACGCCAGCTGAAACCTGTGACAGTAAGTCACAGTTCTAAAAGTCTTTATATAGTTTCTTTTGCGTGGAGTAGCTCTTTAGCTTAATTAGATCTCATCTGTCAATTTTGGCTTCTGTTGCAATTGCTTTTAGTGTTTTAGTCATGAAGTATTTTCCTATACCTATGTCCTGAGTGGTATTGCCTAGGTTTTCTTCTAGGGTTTTTATGGTACTAGGTCTTATGTTTTAGTCTTTAATCCATCTGAGTTAATTTTTGTATAAGGTGTAAGGAAGGGGTCCAGTTTCACTTTTCTGCATATGGCTAGCCAGTTTTCCCGAGACCGTTTATTAAACAGGGAATCCTTTCCCCATTGCTTGTTTGTGTCAGGTTTGTCAAAGATCAGATGGTTGTAGATGTGAGGCATTATTTCTGAGGCCTCTGTTCTGTTCCATTGCTCTATATATCTGTTTTGGTACCAGTACCATGCTGTTTTGGTTACTGTAGCCTTGTAGTATAGTTTGAAATCAGGTAGCATGATGCCTCCAGCTTTGTTGTTTTTGCTTAGGATTTTCATGGCTATATGAGCTCTTTTTTGGTTCCATATGAAATTTAAAGTAGTTTTTTCTAATTCTGTGAAGAAAGTCAATGGTAGCTTGATGTGGATAGCATTGAATCTATAAATTACTTTGCACTGTTCACAATAGAAAAGACTTGGAACGAACCCAAATGCCCATCAGTGATAGTCTGGATAAAGAAAATGTCACTCATATACACCATGGAATACTATGCAGCCATAAAAAAGGAGTTCATGTCCTTTGCAGGGACATGGATTAAGCTGGAAGCCATCATTCTCAGCAAAGTAACATAGGAACATAAAACCAAACACTGCATGTTTTTACTTGTAAGTGGGAGTTGAACAACGAGAACACATGGACACAGGGAGGAGAAAATCACACACCAGGGCAGTTGGGGGTTGAGGGACTAGGGGAGGGATAACATTGGAAGAAATACCTAATGTAGATGATGGGTTGATGGGTGCAGCAAACCACCATGATATGTGTGTATACCTATGTAAGTAACCTGCACGTTCTGCACATGTATCCCAGAATATAAGTTATAATTTTTTTAAAAAAAGTATTTATATAGAGGTGAAAAAAAGGCACTGAGGGCAGAGATAACAAACTCATATCCAGAATACAATTTAAACCTCAGGGATGATAAGCAACCCTCCCCTCCATGTAGTAAAGATGTAGACAATCAATCTAAGTAGTACCATATCAAGAGCTTAGCATCAGTCATACATTCAGCAATGACAGCAGATAAATTAGTCTTGTTGAGAAAAGCCCTATGTTATTGTGCTCATTAATAGGCACTGCATGTATCACCATGTCTATTTCATTCATAGGCCCACTGTACAAGTACTGAAATGGCTGATGACAGACTATGTTTGACCCAGATGAGTCGTCTTGTTCACTTAGTTTTGAAGTACCTCTTTTCAATGAGGCTTTAACATGACACAAAAACAAATCTGCATTTGTATCCACTCCTATACCTCCAGCAGCATGCCACTTCTCCTGATCTCTTACTTAGCCACTGGACCTTTCTCTCTTCCTCCTTTCAGACCTCTCACCAACAAACCAAATCATTGCCACTTCTCAAGTTTGCAAGCATACCTTTACCCCTGATGACTTCTTCCATGAAACTAAGGTGATAATAATGTGTATTGTTCACAGTTCAGCTTGTTGGGAAGATTTTCCTCTCGTCACTGTCCTCATAGCTATATCTAAATGTGGATGTGGAGCAGTGGTAGTCCATTTTTAGCTTGTAGTAACATATGGAGTGAGTCATCAACAACTGCTGTTCTAGTATGTATCTATGCATGTATTGATCTATTGTGTAAACATTTCTTCTTTATAAATAAAATAAAATATAATTTGAATTAAATGTAGAACTTCGGGTAAAAGAAAAAATAGTAAAAAGAGAAGGCCAGGAATAAAATGTTGTTCATAAAATCAGACTGTGAAGTTTGGTGCACTGAAAAGATACAGAAATTGCTGCTGGGATAATAGAGCACACATCATGGATTTCCTTTGTAAAATATGTTTCTCTTCAGTGACAATACATTCGTGAAATATGTCATACCATCTGGTAGAGTTTAAGTATATGTGTGCCTCCCAAATTTATATGTTGGAACTCAAACCCCACAGTGATGGTATTAAGACGTGGGACTTCTAGTAAGTAGTTAGGTTATGAGGGCACAGCCCCCATAAAGGAATTAATGCTCAAGGGAACTAGCTAGTACTTTTTAGTCCTTCCGTCCCTTCCACCATGTGAGTACATAATGTTTGCCCCCTCAGGAAGATGCAGCAACAATGTCCCTTCTCAGGAGCAGAGACCAGACCCTCAATAGGTACTGAATCTGCTGGCACTTTAATTTTGTACTCCCAGCCTCAACAACTGTGAGCCATAAGTTTATGCAGTTTATATGTTACTCAGTCTCAGGTATTTTGTTACAGCAGCATAAAAGGACTAAGACACCATCTATTACATAATCAAAAAATATAACAAGAGAAAAAGGAAAAGTAGCAAATTCAACTGAGAAAATAAGGAGATGGCAGAAGGTTGATAAAAGTAAAAAGTAAACATATGAATAAAAGCTGATTCTTTGAAAAAATAAACTAAACTCTAGCCAGACTAACCAAGACAAGAACAGAGAAGACAAAAATTACCAGTATCAGAAATGAAATGAAAGTCATCGCTTATTAGCCCAAGGACTATAATAGGATAGTAAAGGAATACTAAGAATGACTATTGCCATAAATTTGATAACTTACATAAAATGAATCAATTTCTTGAAAGACTCAAACTAATGAAACTCACACAAGGAGAAATAGATAACATGATGGCCCTATACCAATTAAAAATTTTGACTCAATAATTAATAACCTTTGAAAAAATGTAGTACCAGGCCCAGATACTTTTGTATTCTACTAAACACTTCAGAAGAAAATAATACCAATATCCACAATCTTTTCTAGAAAAGTAGAAGCAGAGGGAATACTTCCTAACTCCCTCCCTGAGGCCAGAATTAACCTAATGCAGACCATTATCCTCTTAAACACGGATGCAAAAATCCCTCGTAAAATAATGGCTAATTGAATCCAACAATATATAGAAAGAATTATATACCAAGACCAAGTAAGATTTATTTTAGGTAAGCAAATCTGGTGTAACGTTAAAAAATCAATCAACATAATCCACCATATCAGCAGGATAAAGAAGAAAAATTATATTATCTTATCAATTGATGCATGAAAAGCATTGATAAAATCCAATACCTATTCATGACAAAAAAAAGTTTGGAAAACTAGGAATGAAGAATAATTTCCTTAACTGGATGAAAACATTTACTAAAAAAAAACATATATTTGATGGTCAGAGATTGGATGCTTTCCTACTGATGTCCTTGGAAACAAGGCAAAGATTTTTTCTTTCACACTCCTATACAACATGTATTAAAGGACAAACTATTACAGTAGGATAGTTTGACAGTTCCTTACCTTATGAACTACAAATCATGCTTTTAGGTATTTATCTGACTGATTTAAAAAATAGAACACATACAAACCTGCATGTGGATATCTATGGCAGACCTATTCATAATTGTCAAAAACTTGAAGTAATTAATATGTCCCTTAAGAGGTAAGTGGATAAAGACAGAATGGTACATGTATATGATGAAATACCATTCAGCAACAAGGAATGTACTATCAAGCCATGCAAATACATGAATGAATCTTAAATTCATATTTCTATCTGAAAGAAGAGTCTGAAAAGCCATATACTATATGATTCCAATGATATAATGTTCTGGAAAAGGTAAAACAATAGAGGCATTTAAAAACATCAGTGGATTCCAGGAATACAGGGTAAGGGCAGAGGTAAATAGGTAAATCACATGGGATCTTTTAGGGTGATGGAAAACATTCTGCATGAAACTGTAATTGTGGAAACATGGTACCATGAATTTGTCAAAGCCTATAGGGCACAAAGACTAAAACTGAACACTATGGCAAAAAACCCTTGTGATGGTTAATATTACGTGTCAACTTGATTGGATTGAAGGATGCTTGGATAGCTGGTAAAGTATTGTTTCTGGGTATGTCTGTAAGGGTGTTGCCAGAGGAGATTAATATTTGAGTCAGTGGACTGGGAAAGGAGGACTCATGCTCAATGTGGGTGGGCACCATTCAATCAGCTGCCAGCATGGCTAGAACAAAGCAGGTGAAAGAAGGTAGGATAAGCTGGCTTACTGAGTCTTCTGGCTTCCATCTTACTCCCATGCTGGATGCTTCCTGCACTTGGACATCAGACTCCAGGTTCTTTGGTCTTTGGACCCTTGGACTTACACCAGTTGTTCGCCAGGGGCTCTCAGGCCTTCAGCCACAGACTGAAGGTTGTACTGTGGGATTCCCTACTTTTGAGGCTTTTGGACTCAGCCTGAGCCACTACTGGCTTCCTTCCTCCTCAGCTTGCAGACAGCCTGTCATGGGACATACCTTTTGATTGTGTGAGTCAATTCTCTTTAATAAACTCCCTTTCATATATACATATATCCTATTAGTTCTGTCCCTCTGGAGAATCCTGACTAATACAACCCTTATGTATGGAAAACATTAACATCATTTAGGAGGTCAGGAATTATCAGAATAGAATGAAGAACGAGACAAACTAACCATATAACAAATTAAAAAAAAAAAAAAAAAAAAAACCTGGAAGCGCTGACCTCAGCGATTTTGGAAGGGAGTTTTTGAAACCAAACGTGGTAAGAACCAGATGTAAATACTGTACTCTAGATGATAGATTTCTCCCAACTAGGTACAGGTTAACAATTCTGAAGCCATATATATTCGAATATATATATGAAGGACATATATTCGAATTGAACAATTAAATTAAAGAATGATGAACAGTGGGAATCAGTTTCTCACATTTAAAGTGGGTCATTACAGACCAGCAAAAGTAGAATTGTAGAATGATCAATGTGGTAATAAATTAGAAATCATCACTATGAACTCATGCTTGGCTTAAAATAGGTACATATAGTTATATAAAAATAGGATAGAGAATTATGTGTGTATGCATATATGCATGAGTCTGTGTATGTATATATATACACATATGATAACACATATAGGAACATATATAGTTACTATATGGTTAACCTATATGTAGTTAACAGCACATATAGAAACATATACAGTTCCTTATTCTCTCAGCTAAGCAGATCCAGAGGCAATGACACACCAGTGGCAACCATGACACCTAGTACCCAGATTTTGGTTTCTAATATCATTTTCAGTAGAAGGAAACAGTGAGTCTTAGAGAAATGTCTCATTCCAGGACTTGGAAGGAAATATATATGATGAGTTTGAAGCATATTATAATGCCAGAAAGTAGAATACTAAAACAAACAAAAGACATCCAAAAAACAAAAAGCAGCATTGGAAGTAAATTAAAGGGACACAAGAGCTAACTAAAAAAGCTACTAATGTCCATACCTGCAACAGTTTGGGCAACAGAATAAATAAAGTGGTATTAGATTAAAACCCAAAGTGTAAAATAAATATCCACGAGTCTATATTGATGGAAAATTACTGAATTAAAAAAAAGGTTGAGAAGAAAAAGTAAATCTCTTATGCAGATTAATTCAAGTAATTTATGTAGATATTCTACCCTCAAAAATAGAGAGCATAACTTCCCAAATATTTTTAAGCCACAGTGACTTCCTTCCTAAGTATACAGTATGGATAGGGGAAAAAAGAGTAACTTGAAAGTGGAGAAACTTCAAATAAACAAACAAACAAAAAACAACTACTCTGCCAAATAATCAAAGTCAACATCAACAGTGGTAAGTCCTGTTGATAGTATATATCCTTGGTAATATGTGATGTAACTTTACCTTGTGGTCTTCCTCCCCAAAACACATAATCGGGCTTGTCATAAAAAAAAAAGCAAAAAAACAAAAAAAACAAAACAAACAAACAAACAAAAAACAACAACAAAAAATCTCCCAAAGGAGAGAGAGTCTACAAAATACCTCACCAGTAACACTCAAAACTGTCAAGGTTATCAAAAACAAGCAAAACTTAAGAAATTGTCTCAGTCAAAAGGAGCAACCACTAGATATAATGTGATACGTTGAAACAGACTGTGGAACAGAAAAAGAATGTAAGGTAAAAAACTAAGAAAATCTGAATAAACTATGAACTTTAGTTAAAAAAAAAGTGCATATCAATATTAGCTCATTTGTTAGGACAAATGTACCATACTAATGTAAGCTGTCAATAATAGGGAAGACCAGGTATGAAAAATAAGTAAACTCTGTACTCTTTTCACGATTTTTCTCTAAATCTAAAACTCTTTTCGAATAAAAGTTTATATTAAAAACTGAGCATATTAGTTCCAAGATTAAAAGGAAAAAAAGGATATATTTTACAAATAAGAGAATTTAAAATTATAAGTTATTATTATTATAAGAACATTTAAATTATTTTATTATTATAAGTTAAATTATATTATTAACATTTAAAAATAGATAAAATAAGATATTAAGAATGAATAAATAATTGACTTTATAACAAAGGACAAAATTTGAAAATGAAAAGCCACAACATAAAAATTTGAGCATAATAACTCTGAAGAGACCAGATAGTTTTGTGAAGCTGTGAGAATCTAAAAGTTTGTGAGGTTGAGGATAAGCTTTAGTGAAACTGAAAATGGTGATATCTCACGGTAACAAGAGATACGTTGAAATAGTCACAACCAGAAAACAAAAGAAAAGGAGGGATGGTGTATGGATGCGGGGGACGGAGGGGATCTATGTAGAAACAAACCACATTTTCTAGTGACATCAATCTTGCACAATAGGATTGCTGTAAACTTTGGTTCTGGAATATGAAATCCATCAGGGCTGAACCTCCGAACAGAGGACTATTTTTATATTTTTGTTTGCCTTTACTTTATACTTGCTTCTGAAACCACTGGAGACGAGCTAAGCTTTCCAAAGAAGTGATTTGCTTCTAGACCTCAGATAAAGTTGAAAGGTGATAAGAAGCCATGGGTGGTAGTGCCTTAAAAATGATGCATTTCTCTGAACTGTTAAAATGAAAATTAAACTGAAAAAAAGAAAAGAAAAAGAACTTTGATGTGTGAATGTATACTTAAAAGTTTAGATGTGGCATTTCTTGAAAGTAAGATCATATTAAAAATTAAGTGACTACATAAAAATTTCAATCATGCTAGATGCTATTGTCTGTCTTGAATATAAAAATTAACTAGAATTATTAAGGGTATACATATCTTCAGTTGAATCATATTATTCCAAATGAATATATATTACAGCATACACATTTCCTATGGTCTCCTAATACTTGAAAACAGAGAGAAATGTTCATGTTGAACAATCTGATTCAGTTTTCAGATTGTTTTTTGTCTTTACTTTTATCCTGTACTGTCTTCAACATGTTTAATACACTTGCAGAGAAGCTAAAAAGTTTTTATAAAACAAGTACATCTGTCTCTGAGTTGCACCATCAACACAACTTCTTTCCTCAACAAATGCTTTCAAGTCAAAATACTCCCAGAGGCAAAGCTCTAAAAAAAAGGCAAATGGGAATCAAGGTATCTGTTATACATCTAAATACTTTAATAATTCATTAATTTAGAAATTTTTACCCTTTCCTTTATCATATAACACTTGTTTGAGAGAAAGAGGAAGAACTAAATATTTTATGCAAATATGAAAATAATATTTAATATAAATGTTTGAAATACTTGGTATATAAAAGTTCAGTTTTATAGTGAATAGTTGAAATTTTTCAAAGTTGTTTTCCATAAAAGGATAAATTATTCATTTGTGCATAACTCAAAAAGCATATTAATGTTTTCATTTGACAAATTAAATTATTCACGTTGTTTATTCATGTATTCTACTTTTATTAATATTGACTGTTTTCAGTATTTGGAGTAGAGCTTATGACCAAGAATAGCTTTCAGAAATTAAGACAATTAGGATTTGGAAGGAAATGTGTTGGACACTTTTACATATGAGACATTTATTCATTAAGTTACACGCAAAAATTCCAATAATTGACTAATGGAAAGAACATAAAAACTTGATTTTGAAGTGAATGTCCTTTGTTATTGAACAACGTAAGAGAACTGTAGTTTTCTGCAAATGTCTTACAATTTATTTTAATACAACATGTAGAGTGAATTTTTTTCATTCTAGCTAGGTTCTATTTTAATCTGATGACACATTAAAGAATTTGTTAAATCACAAAGTGGTGTTGCTTCAGAGCCATAAGAAACATTCCAGTGTTCACATACATTTCTCTTTTTGCAGAAAAAAAAAATAAGTTATTAGTCCAATTCCATAAAGCTGACTAGTAACAGAGTCAGAAAAAGATATCTAGATGAGTTACCTTTTAACTACATCAAATCATATATATACTTATATATGTTTTATACATATGATTAATGATTATTTCTAGTTTACAAATATGCATTCTTCTCTAGAATTTTAGGTAACCCCAAAGTCATATTTAGGAAAATATGACTAAAATTGTTTATTAGTTTCTAATACAGTTTGTGCAAAGGGAAAGATAATTATTACACGTTTAACTGTTTATCTCTCTAGTGTGCAGCATATCCTAGTTTTCCTAAACAGGAAAGTGTAAGCATTTCATTAAACAGATTTTTATACAAAAATTCAAAACACAAAGCCCATGGGCATTTGCCCACCCAAACACAGCATAAGTATATACAATGTATGTAAACTACATTGCAATTTTAAAAGTATAGTCTACAAATAAACATTAAAGATATGTGAAAAATAGAAAACAGAAAGAGATGAATAAAAATTGTTGAAAATAGATCATAAGGTAGTATGTGTTATTAAGGTCCTTTCCCCTTCTTTTTTTAAAAAAAACTTATTCACATTTTCTAATTTTCCTACGATAAATAGTGTTTAGTGAAACATTTTTTTAAAAAAACGTATTTATATTTTCTAATTTTCCTATGATAAATAATGTTTAGTGAAACATTTTAAAAGTCAACATTATAAAAAATATGAAATCATATTTCTAAGTATATTTAAATATTTATTTGTGAAGGCAGGTTTAAGTTATATTTTTCAAAAGCAAAACCTGTATGATTATATATTTTAAAATATTTTTCAAATAATAGAAAATATAATAGAGGATAATTTACAAAATATCTGTTTTATTAGTGTTAACTTTTCAAATCCTCAAAAGTATCCAAACATAGCAGTTCAGTCTGATGCTTTGATTTTCAATCGTTTTCATAATTTTCACCAGCAGATGCATGAAAATTGGAATAAGTAATAGCACCTATCTCCTAAATGAAAACAATGCATCACATGACTATAACATCAATTTATTTAGGGCTTTCCCAACTCCTGCTACTTTTTAAATCCATTTCTAAAATTCCTTGAATAAGCAAATATTTAATAATGTGAAAATAAATGATGTTACTTTTTTTTTCTTTTCAAATTCTTCTCATGTTAGTTTTATTCCAACAGAATCAATGTCTATTAACAAAGTGGCCTGAATTGGGGAATTAGGAGAAAAGTAAGCAAAATTAATGAAAACCAAAACAGTATTTTCATAAAATGAAAAACGAAGGAGAGGAAAAAAAGAATTTAAGGGGACGATTTCTTAAGACTATTAAAGGGTATAGTAAAAGGGTATCAACACAAAAGACATGATGGGAGGCTAAGTTACACAATGGATCATATCAAGATAATTAATTAACAGTTTTTACCCTCAAATGTCTGCTTGGGTATATGCTTAATTTTTCAAATGCTCAAATTTAAAAAAAAAGTTCAATAATAATTTTGGTGTTATTCCATTTGATTTTGTTCACAGAATGAGTCAGCAATGTATAATGGAACAAATTGACTCTTGGCTGACTGGGTAAGTCGTTTAGCCTCTCTGAGCCACATTTGCCTTAACTATAAAATGGGGTTTGAAAAAAGAAGTCCACTCTGAAGGCTTGTGATGTGGATAAATGCTTTCAACTTATTACTTGAGCCCATTGAAGGCAGGTACTCTGTCCTATTTGCCTTTTTGTTCCCAGTACCTAGCCCAGAATCTGGTGCAAATAGACACTTCATAAATATCTATTCATTTTCTATTTCTTTCTATATAAATAAAACTCTTCTAGGCAGACCTTTGATTTCGATTCTGAGACATATTTGGAATGAAAATATTTTAGAATCATACAGACAGGAGTTTGAATTTCAGCTACACGCTTCCTAAATATATGGTATTAAGCACAAAATTTGATCTTCGTTTGCATCGATGGAGATGAATATTTAAAAATAAATAACAAAACTATACATCTTTCTACCTCCAAACATTGTTGAAAATATAAAAAATAGCGTTTATTATATGCCTAGCTTTTCTTTTTTACTTGATCAAGTCCAATTTTGCTATTTTTACCTTTGAGTCTGATTACCATGCTGATTTTGTTTCCAAAGGTAAAGCAGCCCATTCCCTCCCCTGAAGAGCCACAGAAGGTGCTTTGGTTACAATAGGTTAATGGGACTAATCCACAATTCACACCTCTCTATGATCTCTCCTGGCTTGTGAAATAGGCTGTAGATTCAAAGTCAGGAAAAGCACAGCCTGTTGTTCAAGAAAAAAAATAAAACAGCAACAACAAAAACTGCCCTTTTTATTCCCATGCTAGTTATATTAACTGCTATAGCTCTGCTCTCTGTTTTGTCAACCCTATTTACAATTAGCCTTAGGGTCACTTTTGTACATTTGGTAAACATGATTCTCAGTGTATGACCTTATTCCTTCCTCTCTCTGCATTTCTTCAGGTGGGTAAGAGTTTATAAATTTTTTACCTTGGCTCTGGTTTATCAATTACTTGTCTCAAATCTGCATCAGTCTTTCAAACAGCCTTGCCAAAATGTGCTGGAAAACAGGGACTCATTGAGAGTTACTGGCCATTACACGTTTAATCATATCTAAGTCTCTTAACACTTTCATTTTCATTTGAGCAAGTTTGTCCTGCTAGGAACAAAGGAAGCGTAGGCTTAGGCTGGTGAATGAAACACATTTTCAGAGACTTTGGAACGGTGGCTGGCTAATTGCAAGCAACTGAAAGATTCCTTTACACTTGGGATTTTCTTTTCATTTTATATTATAGCTTTTCTGCTTTTGTATATTTGATCCGAAGGGAGAGCCACAGGAATCTACCCCATGGCCCTGCCTTGGGAAAGGAGTAAGGTGAAAAACTGCTAACCAGTTCTGCAATTCTGATTAGTATAGAGAGGATACAGAGACAATGTGATCGAGATGTAGCGCAGTGAATGTTCTAATCTGAGCATGGCAAGGATCAAACATAAGACATTTAGAGATCCTTTGAAAGAGAAGGAATTAAAGCCATAATTAATGTGGAGAAAATATTATGCTACATGCATTCTCAGAGTAGGAAAGAAAACGGAAATGAATAGATTTTAAAAGTATGTAAAATGCGATTTTATAAAATTTTAGAATAAGTAGATTAGCGGAAGCATACAGTATTAGCAGGCAAAATGTTTCCACTCTTCTTATCATGAATGCCTTAATTATTGCCACAAAATGAAACACAATAGGACTTATTATTACCATGTCCATTTAGCAATGAATTTTATAATAGTATCTTTTTTAGTGGGAGTCTTTCTAGCCATATTGATGGAATGAATAATTATGATGTTCTGCTATGTTATAGATAGAAGGCTATGATAGGACATGTCCCACTGTTTCAAACTTAGCTATGAGCTTGTTGTGTTTCAACCTCAACACTATACAGAACATATTGATGTAGAAAACAAAACAGTCTTCCACAATGGACACAGAGATTTCTTAGGTGAAAAGAAAATTAAGATTAATGAGGCAATAATGGCTGGCTTAGTGTATAGTCAACAGTTCCCTGTGGGCATTATACACCTCGTTTTGAAGTTTATATATGGCTTTATTTTTTTAAAAAAATTTACCATAAAATCCTTTTCCACACAACCTGTTATTGTTAGCTATAGATCACTGGTAACCTGTTATCTTTTTGTGCGTGTGGTTTTTCTGTTGTTGTTTGTTTACCCAAACAAACGAATCTAATATGTATATGATTTTGTTTTCCTTTTCTGGTTTAGCCTTATGTCAAGAAAAATAAATACATGTATAGTAAAAGAAAAAAGCTTACTAGGTATGTGGGCTTTTAAAATTATATCCCATCTGAGGTTTAAAATGTTATTTAAACATTCTAAATCATATGAACAAACATTTAGAATATTAGATACAATTACACAAAAATTACATTAAAAACTTGTTTTCCTAAAATATTTCCTAAAAATAGCAAATCATGGCTTTGCTATTCTTAAATGTTTTGTTGAAATTATTTTCTTTATAACAAATTTAAATAAGTCAGATAAGAAAATTATTAAATGTTTGTGGGGAGAGGGGAGGAAGAGTGGAGAAGATATTGTTATCAACAAAACATCAAAACTAAGAATTTGTAGAAATTGAAGATTTTCCTAAAAAATGAATCTGCTTTACTTTTATGGTCTGTTTATGCTTAGTAGTTGAATTTTCAAAATTTCAGAGCAATATCATTATATTCTCTTTTAAATTGGCTAAAATTATAAATGTGTATATAAATCACATATTAGTTTCAGACAATTTTCTTCCTAAAACCTTAGATGTCTGCTACAGATTTAGATGAATCATTTAAAACTTATTAGCTATATAAATATATATAATATATAATATATATAAAATATATAATATATATGGCTTATTAGCTATATAATAAGCTTATAGTTTATAATACAAGCTTATATGGCTATATATATAGCATATAGCATATATATATACATATATATACATAAAATGATTACAGGATTTCAGGTGTTGAATCTTCTTACCCTAAGAAACTGAAGAAAAAAACATTCCTTGAGTTAGAGAGCAGCAGGATCAAATTACTTCATTAGGATAGGGCACTAAAAAGCTGAAAATACATTATCATTTCTTCTTTCTAAATCTGTGTTGTGGTAGTTGTATATATGGGAAGTAGGAAGAGATCATAAAGACTTCCATTTCTATTCACAGCCTCTCAGACTTTTTTTTTTTTTTTCATAAACGTCTGGCTCATTTATGCTGTATCATTCCTTCTCATCTCCTTTATAAGAATAAAGGATAATGAATAATGCACATATATACCTATAATAGCTGTCTTTTCATTTTAGGAAAATCATATTGTGTGTGTGTGTGTGTGTGCATGTGTTTGTATTTTGTTAGATTATCTTTCAAATTCAGAGAAGATATCAAGCACTTGCCTTCCATATAAATATTATGATGCCATTCATGTTATTTTCTCAGTTGTCTTAAAAATTCAAATGAATTACTAAAGTTCCGTAACAATGTAATTACTATCCTGTGTCTAAACCATGCCTGTGTTATTCCACCATTTCTTTCCTCATTCCCCAAAGTAATCCCCCTGCTTTGTCTAGGCACGTTCTCTTCTCGAAGTTTCATGAAAACCCATGCTCACCTCTTGTTTGGCACCTTTTTATATTCTGTTGGCTGATGGCTCCATTGTTCTCATCCTCCTTTAATCACTATTAAACTCAACTTTTATTTCCTTTAAGGTCTCAAGGAGGTCTGACTTTCTCAACCATTCTATTGACAAGTTCAGAGTTAATCACTAAATTCTTATAGGTCACTTTTTGGACATGTCATTCATAGTATTTTGCATTTTTTTCTCTCTTTTTGTTTTATGTCTACCAAATGCATCTCAATGTCCCTTTGCATGGAAGACATGTCTTCAACAAATGAATTAACAAGTCAGAATTCCTGGCTCTGCTGCTTATTAGTTGAGATACAAGTTAATTAATCATTCTTAGCTTTGATTTTTCCTTTGAGAAAATGAAAAAAATAAAATAAAACCCACTTCAGAGCATTATGGTGAGAATAAAATGACTTATGTAAATAGCTTAGCCAACTGTTGCTTGTAGAAAGTTACCAAAATATAATATATAGGTTCCCTTCTCTCTAATTTTATATGCCCAAAGAGTACCTAGCAAAGTGTCTTCTATGTAACCATGCTTGGAAATTCCTGGTAATAATGAAAAACTACTGTTCTCATGTCAGATTGATATTTTGCATTCATTATTTTTCTCACCCATCATAAGAAGTACAATATTATTAATTTTAGATTTTTAAGTTAATGGCAAGTAATATTATTAATACCACTCAAAATCAAAGCATGTTTTTGTTAGTTTTGGGTTAATGAAAATTAGAACTGTGTTTTTGTATATGAATAATAGCAAGCTAAAATTTTTCTTGTTAATTTACTATCCTTCAAACAAAATACCAAACCATACTGAAGACACAGTAGGGAGTATTTGAAAGGTAGCAATCTTATAAACCTCAATCTGTTTCTTAAATCCTTCCAACTCAATTTTCACATTAGAAGTAAATAATGTTGCCTCTCATTCTGACATAGGCTATCAGTTAAACAAAGCCATCCTTTTTTACCTTTCAATGTTTGTTGTGGACCTGGTATAAAACCTTGGAAAACAAAGAAAAAATTCTGTTTAAATAAAATGAAACCTTTGACCTTTTTTCCTCCTAGATTATAATTATATTAATAGACTAACAAAAATTTAAGCAGAGAAAGGTGAAGATATAAGGGATAGAAATAAATCTTTACTCTTGAAATTCATATAAACTTATTAAGAGGTATATATAATCTTAAGCAATACCATAATATCATGATTTAATTTGTGATGATTTCCATACATGACTTATGATTTCAACACAAGTATATTCATGATATCAACTTGCAGCTGTTTCTGTGAAGCAGTCTTGTTTTAATCCCTTCCCAATATCTAACTCATGAGACATAGACTCTACTATCTAAGCACTGAGTCTTCAGGACTAGTTTACCTAGGGAGAGGATTTCTCCATCAAAATAAGTGAGGTCATCAAGAAGCAGGATGTGCCATAGGACTCAGTGCAGATCATGTAGGACTGCTCAAGCCCATAACGCTCAGAGAAAACAGCAGTGTTGCAGGAGGCATAGACACGATGGAAAGAAGGATATTGGGCTAATAGACTTGGCTTATATTATAAATAGTGAGGACAAGCAAGTCAAGAGTAATACCTTAGAACAACTCTTTTTGAAAAAAAATTAGTTGGTTGAGGCTCTGCACTACATTATGGTTTGGAGAAAGCTAGTTCTAAAAACATATTTTACTTTTTTGAACAACACTTTGTAAGTTTTCCTTCTCTCAACAATAATCAGATATTATCTTTTAGGAACAGATTTAAAAGTGTATTTTACCTGAAGGAATTCTCTATTTTACTTAATTGGGATAAGAAGCAACTAACAGAATTGCTGAACTCATATTAGGTAATAGGAAGTACGATTACGTAGTGCTATTCTGAATTCATGAAAAGTTTTTCTTTCATTGTCTGCTTGAGAAACTTCTAGTCATCCTATAAAATGTCATTCAAAAAAAGTTACTGCTTATGGCTTCCATGAGACCTAGTCACCCTTCCAGAAGAATGATCACTCTCTCCTATGAATCATTTCTATGTCTTGCACACCACTTTATTACCACATTTACTGTGGGATACACATTTTTAAAATTATTATTTGTCAGTTTCCTACTCTATAGTTAGATTCAACAGATAAGTGTATTTTTCATCTTTATTATCTCAGTACCAAATATAGAGTTTACTAAATAGTATGTGCCCAATAACTGTTATTTTCACTATATTGAAAATGATAAATCAGGTTGTTGATTATAAAATAATAAGACTCATTGTAGCATGTAATTAATACAATTTTCCTAAAGTGTTTGAAAAGTATACACCAAAATATTTTAAGAAATAAATATCAGTATTATTAAAAACAAGCTGTGAAAATATCTACTTTGATATAAAATGTTCATTTGGAGGTGTAAGCTCTCATTTCCTTTAAGCTTTCAATATGTATCCCTCTTCTTGCTCAAACATATTGGTTATTCCTTCAGAATTCATACCTACTGGTGGCTCCTTTTTCTTACCCCTAACCTGCCTCCTTCAATCTGTCATCTTGAATTGCTAAATAAAGCACAGGCCACATTCTTGGGGATAGGTTTGGTCAGCAGATACATTTTGATTGGTCCACTGAGAGTTGAAAAATGCTTGGATTAGTTGCAAGAATTTGAACTAATCCAAGTTGCAAGAAATAAAGATTTGTTTCACACAACACTGGATATCATGCGACTCTTCGACTGTGAGAAGATCAGGCTACGGTGAATCTACTTTCCTGTAGGTCCACAATTAGATGGAGCTGCCACACTTAAGTGAGGTCATCTCTTTGGTTTCTCACAACCCTTACCAATTCCTTTTCCCTTATTTATGCCCCTGTCTGGCCCTTGTAGATATTTTATTTATAATCCTTGGACCAGACCTTTTAATTTTTTAACTTTTTCTCCCCAAGCATTGCCTTCTGCCAAACACAAAAATGGTATTCACACTCCACTATATTTCTACTCCTTGTTTCCTCACTCATCTAGAAAACATTTTGAGTAAAATTAACTTTTATATTGTTTTGTTAATTTTATTAAAGGAAGTTTTAAGATGAGTATTTTGTGTTTTGAATTGCAAACACTTAAATGTTTGCAGGTTTCATAACATGAGACACAAATACATACACAAAGAACAATAAAGTACATAGAAGGGTTAAATTTTATAATTCAAGGTCAATGTACTTTATAAAACTTCAAATGTTAAATTGAGACTGATAGCTCTAAATGATGAGAAAACATGGACACACGAGGGGAAACAACACACATTGGGGCCTGTCGGAGGGCAGGAGGTGAGAGGAGGGAGAGGATTAGGAGAATAGCTCATGGATGCTGGGCTTAATACCTGGGTGATGGGATGATCTGTGCAGCAAACCACCATGGCACTTGTTTACCTATGCAACAAACCTCCACATCCTGTACACGTACCCCTGAACTTAGAATAAAAGTTGGAAAAAGACCCACAACACCTGTTAGCTCTGAGGAAGTTACAGTTGACAAAAGCAGAAAGGTTATCTTTTTCATAGATGGTAGAGAACCATCATCCTGAACTTTAAAATATATGAATGACTCCAGAGAAAATTTTAAAGAAGTAAAACAAAAGGTAGTAGAAGAGATTTAGGAGATAAATTTCTCAAAGTATTTTTTTTTAAAAGTAAGAAAAGAAAACTAGGTGATGGCCTTAAATATCCAAAAATGACTGATTGAAGATGTCAGCAACAATTGTCCCTGAAAAGTTATTTTGGTGTCATGCTTCTGAAGGGGTTTCCTTACCGTCTAACTTGTTATAATAAAAATAGGTGAACTTGTAGTTTGGAACTTTGTAGTGAAAGCTATGATGCTCTAACATATTAAAGATGATTGCAAGCAAGATTGTCCAGTTGGGCTATTAAAATGAGTCACTTTAGAAAACTGACATTTTCAAAATTTCCTCCCACAGTTAAATTGTTCCAGAAGAAATTTAGAAATAGCACTGCTTATGGATTGAAATTTTAGATGGGTAATTTGCCTACGTAGATTCAAAAGTCTAAATTTTTTTTCTGGAAATAATAAGATTAACTTAGTAAATATGGTGTTCTTATATTAAAGAGCTGAGCATTACAAGTATAACTATGATTCTATTATTGTTATATGAAAAAAACAGATTTTATTTGATTTGTATTTCTAACACATTTAAAAGGGCCGAATCCTATTTAAAAAATAACCATGAAATTATTTCAGGGCATCTAGAATTCTGCCTGCCTGAGAGGAGGTGATACCTGCCAGTTATATGAGGAGGCGGGAGGAGGCGGTGTTTGATGGGTTGGTTTTTTACCAATGGGTTAGTTAAAAAAAAAAAAAAAAAAAAAATGAAGCTTTTTATTGCTTCAGTTTCTTCATCTGTAAACTAAGAATAATAATAGTGCCAAGGACCTTGGACATAAAAATTACATAAGCTAATGCATGCAAAACACTGAGATTAGTGTAGGCTCATATAAGTATTAAATAATTGTTAGCTGGCATTATTATTTCAAAAGACCTTGGTAAGTTTAGACTGAGTCCAAATAGTATAGCAGTCATAAATGATGTCCATAAAATCTGTGTACAGTTTGAATATGTCATAAGTTCACTTCTGTGTAATATGTGACAATCTGCAAAATACAACAGAGAAAAAAAATCTACTCAAAAAATAAATAAAATTGTTAATGATTTCTTCGTTCTAATTATGTTTATTTTTCCAAATAATATATTGACTTCATAATAAATAGCTGAATTCAAATGTATCCAAAATTATGTGACTATTTTAAAATATAAATTTCTACAATTAAATGTTGAAAAACATCCTGCTCATCTCAACATGGAAAGGTAGGACTTTGGCTGGAACTCAGGTACTATGGTTGAGTTGAAGAAGAGGAAAGCACATAAAATAGCATTTGGCTGATTATTTTCTCCTAATACAGAAATAAATTGAGGAGGCTGTGAATACACTGTATAACAAAGACACTATATAAGAAATATCAGTGTGCTAGCAATAAAATAGCTCATTATTTATGTGCATTAGAATAAGGACATTTGATAAACTTTTTTGATTTACTGTTTCATGTAAAGATACATTACAGTTTATGTGCATTAGCATAATTTCAAGGCCCCAAAGGTAAATGTTATGGGAAGATAATTTATTTTGTTCATATTGTTTCTCCATTTATTTTTTTGTTTATATCTCAATAATATATGAATATTTAAATTTCATGATGGTAACTATATTTACAGATAATTGAAGCCTGGATCTTTTTAATTTAAAAAAAGATATTTGCATGGTCACTCTTCTAGCAAGTAAAATGATTTTGCATTGGTTATTTATGCGCTAAAATTTCCACAAATATATTCTAAATAACAATTACTGTTCTAGCAGAATATAGTGGACTAAAAAAAACTACATTATAGTTTGCAGAAAAAGATGAGACAATTATTCATGATCAAGTAGAGTTTTCTAGACAATGAGCTCATCTCAGTAGTACATAAAAACAATACATTCAAATATAATTCAATAAATGGGCTAAAACCTATTTAAACCTTGAAACTTGTTATTTTTTCTCCAGAAAATGACAAACTTTAGAGAGAATTGGAAACTTAAAATAAGTAATCAGAGATTTCTTTCTAAAATATGGCTTAAATATTGACTTTGTTAGAGAAGAGTGTGTGTGTGTGTGTGTGTGTGTGTGTGTGTGTATGTCTCTACAGTAAGTGAAACAGAATTCTAGATATTGGAGATCCAAGTGGATTGAATACACCTGATCTCTGGGAACATATGCTAGATGAGGTAGGTAAGTACACTGTCAAGCTCAAGCCCATGTGGTAAACAACAATCAAATGATTTGGGAGTGCCATCGAAGGGAACCAATCTGCTTTCAGGATGTCAGGAAAAGGGACCTAGAGTTAGGCAGACATTGGAGAAAGGCAAAAGAGTTCAGCAAATAAGGAACAATATATATATATAGTGGTCCCTAGATCAGTACCAGGATAGTGGTGGCAACAGCAAAAGTAATAGAGTTAGGGAGGAGATGAGTAGACAGATAGGAGAGATATGTGTTCTTAAATAATGACTTAAGAAAAATAGCCATAACTGAAAAGTTATAAAGGTCAGTAGGTATTAAGTAAATAAAGAGGGTGTCTATCATATTGATACTTTCTCTCTACTTTATATATATATATATATATATTATACCTGCCACTTTATAGAATACACATACCTATTTGGGAGACCATCTTTTAGCCATACAGTGATGCTATGTCATACATGACTAAATGACCCATTTTAATTATGTCTTCATTTATAAAAAGAAAAAGAATTTTAAAAATTTGTACTCTATATTTTTTCTACATCCTGTTTTAAAAAAAGCATCTTCAATGTAGGACATTCTCAAGTTTATTCCTTACATTTTTGAGAATCTTTACTCTTTGCTTAAAAGGAGAGTTTTACCCCAGCTTTCTCTTCTTCTCAAGTCATTTTTCAGACGTATAAGTATAAAAACCAATTTATTATATAAGAAATGAGATAAAGGGCATAGAATTTAGGAATTGAGATTGATGACATGCTGTATATTATTCTTCTGAGCTGAGGTAACCAAGGTCAAGCAGAAGTAAGATTAAATTGTTATCCCTTGGATTCTCAAAGTCTTTCCCCAAAATATGTAGGAATGAGACATGGAGAAATTGTAATTCAAATGTCAGCAGAGACTTAGTAATTTATCTGAAATGCCCAGACACAGAAAAAGATCAACAATTAAATGCAACATGCTACACGCAATTGAGATAATATTCCCGTAACTAAAGACCATATTTGTATTAATGGTAAAGAATATATTTGTTTAGTTGGAATTTAAAACAATACATTATCTAAAGCAAGAAGTTTTATTTAGAAGTATGACTGGTACACAGCAGGCTTGTAAAATTTTAAAACATAGAAAAATAGGAGATACAGTACATCATTATAATGGTTTTGAAGGTCTGTCTTTAAAATAATTTGTGAATTAACAGTAAAATATATTATTAAAAATGAAATCTTTGTTATTTTAAAGTGACTTTGGTATTCTTTTACTCAATTTCTTTCATTTTAAAGATAAGGGAAATAAGACCAAAAAGGCTATGATTTGATAGAGTTCAGAAGGCAAGCAAAAGTCAGAACTGAAACTGGAACCTGGGTCTCAGGAGGCTTTGTGTGCATGTGTGTTTTGTTAAACCATATCAGTTATGGATTTGATTTTTATTTTCTGGATAACCTATTTAATCTAAATTTCTATTAATTTAGTAGATAGTCTAGTTTTAAAAATACCAATTAACATAGGAAGTTTCTAAAAGATATAAAAGAAAACTATTTTAAACAGCATTTTTTGCATTTTTTATGCTTAAAACAGCCATTAATTTCACATACTAAACCCTAGTGATGTTTTATTGTCATTTTTAAGTGAAAAGCTCAGTAAATTATTTTACTTGCATTTTTTACACAGTAATGGCAGAAATAATGCAATAATTGCCATGCTAGTGAACAGTTCACTCATCTGCCTGGATAAATTATTTAATATTTGCTGCTTCAATCTTAATATTTTCCAATAAGTTTGTTAATTATGACACTTCATTATGCTTACTAAGGCAAATTATGAATTTGGGCACTGTGGTTCTGGTCTATTTCTGAATAGTTTGTATAAAACACTCATGTATACACACAAAAAAATAGAATGCTAAATTGCAAAATGTTGGCCCTATTTCTTCTATTTTAGTTCATTCTGTGATTTGACATCTATAAATACCTATCTTCTCTATTTTTTATTCATAGTGCCCAAAATGCAATGTTAAATAGTTTGTCTATGACTCATTGACTTACTTTACAGATGCAGAAAATGCTCACAAATTTCATAGTGATTTACTGAACGGAAAATTTGATTTTAAACCATGATTGCATAGGTTGAGGGATGCTGTAGTGGTGGCAGAGGAGGTGAAAGTCAGGAAATCTGGTAATCTATATGGTGGCTGTGGTTAGGCTATTATTTAACTCAAATTGGTACCTCATTTTAAGTTTAGAATACTTTGCCTATTTCATCAAATTAATGATTTTCAGTGACTGCAAATGCACACACTAAATCCAAAGTGATCAATAGCTCCTAAAGAAACTATATTAATAATGGAGGTGATACCATTATGGCAATTTCATGAACTATATTCTATGACCTATAAAGGCGTTAGATGTTTGTATCTTCTGATTGTTTCTCTAATCTTATATACCATTTAAGTTTACTTCAGGAAAGGCATGTCTAATAAAGTAATTTAAAGTGCAAAATTAAAAATTATGTTTCAAAATGGGAACCAAATTTATAAGATAAGTTCATTGGCATGAAAAAGAGATACCATATTCCATTATTCAGATGATTATGCTTATTAGAGCAAAAATCACTTGATATGTATGATAAGAAGGTTTCTAGCAGATGTCTCTTTGATGTAAGATATAAAACAGCACATACCTCATTAAACAACACATCAAAAGCATAAAAATACAACCATTAATCTATATTTCATAATTTCCCTATTATAACTCTAAGTGAAACTCACAGAACACAAATGAAAGAGCTATAGAAGAAAGTAATATTAAAATTTATATATGATTTAGTCCTTGTTCCTTTGAATTATATTAAATAGCTGTTGGTCCAATTTGACTATAAAGAATTTTTAATGATAACTTAGGAATTTTTTTCCAATAGGAAAGATGGCCCTTTTCATTCATTTGTCAAAAAATGTATGCTATCAAGAAATGTTAGACTTGAATGGGATACTGAGTAACATCAAGCCTAATTCCTGCATTTTACAGATGAGTATATTGAGGCACACAGTATTTAACTAACTCTATCACTCCCATAATTAATTTAGAATATTGATGAAAATCGAAATTTTTAGACTAATACTTCAATGCTCTTTCTATACTCTGCTGTGCTATCTTAGAAGCATACTTTCTATCTCAGAGAATCTTAAATCCTTAGAGTTGGAAAATGCCTTACATTAGAGATGTTTGTAATTCAACAGCATAAACACAAACCTATAAAAATACCTATAAATATTAATGTTATAGGTATGCAATAAAACAACTGATAATGTGGGAAGCTCCATAAGAAAAAGAACCCACTTTATGAAGAAAAACATTGCAATGAGGGAAAGCTACCCAATGAATTAAGATATAATGAATGGAGAGGTCAACAAAATGCAATGTGTGAATCTTATTTGGATCCTGACTTAAATAAACCAATTTCAATTTTTAAAAAAATTATATATCAATCAAGGGAAAGTGACCATTCACTGGACATTTAATGATACTAAGTATTCTTGAAAAATGACAATAATTTTAAAAACCTGTAGGTCTGATCTGTTTCATCACTTTCAGGACCAGTAATTTATCTATTGGTGCATTGCCTAACAGTAGACACACAATAAGCTTGTGTTGAATTTGTTGTTTTTTCATTTATTAAAATTATAATATATGGAATAAAAGTAAACATTTCTAAGTTGTAAATTGCAAGTATATAAAAATTTGTAAAATCATACGCAATTTAAGAGTCATGAGAGTTTCAGAACACATTAATTTACTCAAATTTGTATTCTACATCAAAATAATTTGATTTTCCTCTCAGACGTTGTACTTGATGCTGAAGGTCAAAGGTTTAAATTTATATGCTCATCTCTCTTTTTGGATTCCAACATAGTCCTAATTGAAATTTGACATATATGACTATTAGTTGAAATTATTCCTTTTCCATGCTTCATTAACAATACACTTTACTGTACTACAATGATAATGCTCATAATAAAAGTCTCCTATGCAATGTGGATTACATTGAAACATGATTGATTATCTCAAATGTAACATAGAATTCGTATTATAAAATTTAACATGCTGAAATTGAGTCTGTGACTGGAATTTAAATATATACTGAAAGAAGCAAAATCAGTTTTCATTATTAAAAAAGAGCAAAATTTTGAGAAACGATTTTCTTTTGCTTAGTTATGTTTTAATTAGGGATAAATATGATATTCAGCCTTTTATGTGAAAACATTTTCTTTGAATATTAATTTATTGTTATAAATTATACATAGTTTTAGTTTGTATGTGGTTTCTAAAGTGTGCATGTTCCTGTGTTATTATTACTTTGTATTTAGTTCCAAGTACAGTGTTTTATAAAAATATGGCTATTTATAAAGTCTAATTCTGCAAAGTATGTTTAACAAAACAGCTATAGAATGAATACCTGCTGATTTCCTCTACAGCATCAATGTCCTTTCTCTTCTGCCAAAGGTAACCTGGCTTTCCTTTAGTAGAATTTGCCTTTTCCCTGTATAGTAACAGTCCTGAAGTCCCCACCCAGTTTAAGCCAATTGCAAATTGTTCGGTCACCATATCTGGTTTAAAGACAACATGAATAATATATTTGCTGAGATTTTCTGAGAAAGAAATTTTCTGATTCTTCTGAAAACAAAACAAACAAATAAAAAAACTTTCTAAAGAAATGCTCTCTTTTCCTTTAATAGGTAGAGTATGAGAGTATGAATGAGCCCTATGAGTGCTGAAGGCATTTTTCTACCTAATGATGACTCTAGTACTGGAGGAAGCAAAATTGGAAAAATCTTAGAAAAACTGGACATTTAACCTTGACCAAACATGACTGAAGGCTTTCTTTCCTACCTGGATTATAATATATTTTTCTATACACAAAAATAATGTAATTTTTA